>NC_140929.1:6150432-6428476 GCF_045865225.1 Trachurus japonicus
ATTATGATTATTATTAGTATTATTATTATTATTATGGGCTGCCTCCAGCCTCAAACATACAGTACAGCGCTCCCCCCGCCGCCGTGTGTGTGCCTATAGTGTGTGTCCCATTATGCATGTTTTATACGACCCAGAAAACAGGCATAATGGGCAGATTTGAATTGATTTGCTTGTGTATTCATTTATTTTCAAGGAGCCAAAAATATTTCAGCGGGCCTCGCCGATATTCATTATAATTCTAATGAAGTCGAAATCCTCACAAAAGAGGAGAGAGCGGCAGGAAGACAGCAAGTCTAAACACAACAACAACAACCTCTATCTCTCTTCCTCCCTTCAGCCCCCTTTTTCCTCTTTTTCCACCTCTCTCTCTCTGTTTTCTCTGGCGTCATCTCTTTCGTTCTGTTTCCGTGCTGAATAGCTGAGTATTAGACGTTGGAAATGCAGATTGTTCTGTTAATGAGCCATCAGCCGCTGAGGAAAACAGTCACACCTGACCCCACACACACACACACACACACACGCTAATCCTCCCACATATGCATCCATATGAAGCGTCATACACATATATATACACTGCTTTATTGTTTGTTTGTGTGTATCAGCCACTTTCAAAATGTGTCCTCTTCAAAAAGGTCAGAGGCCAAGGTCGCTATCACCTCATCAGACACATAATTCAAGATTTCATCCACTAATTCTGCCAAAACTTTGCAAAAAGAAGCCTGATATGATGAAATACTGCACATTTTTATATCCAAAAGGTCAAAGGTCAACTTCACCGTGACATCATAATGTTCTGCAAAGTCGTCCTCTACCTCCGTTAACACCAGTCTGGACGGATGTTCATGCAAAACCTGCTACTTGAGCGACTCGACGGAGGCACACCACCGTGAGGCTTTTTGTTAAGGGATAATTGAGCGGCCATGACGGCTGCTTTCCCACCTAATGGAAGGGGACAAATTAATCTCCCTGTGCTAATGTCTGCAAATGGAACAGGACCACTTCCTGCCGCCACCACCACCACCACCACTGTGCACAACCAACCTGCTGTTTGTGAGTGTGTGTTTGTGTGTGTGTGTGTGTGTGTGTGTGTGTGTGTGTGTGTGTGTGTGTGTGTGTGTGTGTGTGTGTGTGTGTGTGTGTGTGTGTGTGTGTGTGTGTGTGTGTGTGTGTGTCGGGCTGAGGCTGATGTAAACCTCTGTCAGCTCTGATGATGGACATGTTGCAGCTTGTTTTGGTTTAGACATGGTTGCACACCTACAAATATTTTCCAGTGCTTTTTTTTTTTTTCCTCTGAGTTTCAGGAAGAATTTCGACGCTGTAGGATCCAAAAGATGTTGAGGAGTTTTATCTTAAAGGTCCCATGGTGTATAAAGGTAGATGTTTGTATTAGAGCTCCATACAGTATAAAGGTAGATGTTTGTGTTAAAGCTCCATACAGTATAAAGGTAGATGTCCATGTGTAGTGTGATTATAAAGCAGCTCTAGGTTCTATATTAATACTGTGAAAGTATCAAAGCCTCAGTCCACTGAGAAATGCACACAGCCTGTATTCAGAAACTGAGCCTTAATGACTTTGTTTGGACTTCCTGTAACTTTGTGATGTCACAACAAAGCCCTGCCCACCAGAACCCACCATCGTATCTTGTAAGATTTGGCTTCTCTGAGTATTTTACTTGAAATATGCTCTATTTTTATTGGCTCAGAGCTCCAGAGAGGAGATGTAAAGCGACACAGAGATGTTTTTTGGTTCTTAAAACCACAAATATATCTTCTCATGGATCAACACTTCAAAATAAAACACACAAGAAAATACATAAAATGTAAGTGGAGCTTCAAAACAACCAACCTACCATGTACTGTATGATCTTTCTGCAGCGTTGGTTTTTAGAAGGAGCCTGAAATCCTGCTCATATGGATGTAGTTTATTTAAGACCTCCACCCTAATAGAAGAGAGGTGATGGGTCGTGATGTTCTGTCAGACCGCGTCAGAGATCAAATGTGTTTCCACTTGTCAGCGCGGCCACACAGGTAAAGGCAAAGTGAAAAGGCGGCTGTCACAGTCAGGAACGTCATAATGTTTAATGTGAGAGGAACAGGACCGTCTCTCTCTCTCTCTTTCTCTCCTGGAAGATATTCACAGTGGTGTTACACTCCTCGGCTTCTCACTTGAATAAAGACAGAAATAGTTGTGTCGGGAATGTAGAAAAAAAAAAAATTGGAGCTGAGAGACAAGTTCAAGCCCCAGCTGGCTCTCTGTCTCTCTCTCTCCCCTACACACAGTTGACCAATCGCGACGTGAAGTGGGTGTGAATGAATGTGGGATTGTTGGTTTTCGGGGAGTCACAGAAACACACAGGCCATGAAGGTGTAAAAGGTGCAGAAGCTCTAAAGCTCCGAAGCTCCTCAAGCATCCAGTGAAGACGCAAATGGACCGGCAGCTTAAGGCGGGATGGGGTTTTTTTTCCTCTTCTTCTTTTTTTGGGGGGTCCTGCACACCTGTTATGTTAAACCTGTGTGGGGTTTCGGTTTTGAAAAGCAACACACACCCCAAATCCAGCACACACACACTATAGGCCAAAGGTTTGGAAGCAAGATCAGATTTGTCTTGGATCATAGTTTCATATCCTGTACTTTGCAACAAAATAAATATGATTATTATATAAAGAATCACTTATCAGATAAACTTATTGGGTTTTTCTCCATTAGACATTTCTTTCCTTAAAGTGACCTCCAATGGCAAATATGAGCTTGCAAAAGTTTTTTTAAGGTATGTGTCAGGATTTGCAGTCCAAGCTTTATGAAGTTCATCAATGAGAGACTGCTGATTGGTTGGACCCACTTTTCTGACTGATGAATCCAAGTCATTGCACACAAACTCAACTGGAAAGAGGTCTGAGGAGACTGAGGAGGCCGAACCATCTTTCCTAGAACACCTTCCTCTTCTTTTCCTATCCTCATATAACTTCCAGTTTCTTCTCTTAGTCTCCTTAGGCTGTAGAGAACTCCTTTGTTGGACACCGTTTCTCTTTTAGTCTTTCTTCAATGTGCAAATCTGTACTCTTGTTTCAGTTTCTTTCCAGCCACTTCTGTGGTAGTTTGTCAGATATATAAACACAGTTGAGATGTATTGGAGGTTTTTGTATGCAAACTCTCAAAATCCAAAGAGCTGAAGTGAATAATGCAAACTGGGATTAGTTTTTTTTCCTCTTGTACTGAAGTTGTAACACAAGTTTTAAGCAAGATATTTTGAACAGAAATTTAAAGTTGCTTCCAAATGTTTGGCCTGAAGTATAAGTGTTTGTATTTTTAATGGATTTAAAAATGAGTTTAGTTACATTCATTCAAGAAATCTCTAGTATGCTGTTCATGTTTGCTAAGGCCACGTCGTCGTTGATGATGATTTTCATTTTTGACAGCAGATGATCTGACTGTGCGTTCACACCAAAAGCGTTGGGAGCGTTGCGGCGGCCAGAAGTCATTCATTTTCAATGGAGACTGAGCGTTGAGAGCGTCAAAATAGAAGTTGAGAGAAGTTCAACTTTATGCAAATAAGGACCGTCGCCGCCGCACAGTTGCAGACCGAGAGTCTCACAGCGGGAGAAATTGAGAGCGCCTGAGTGGACACATCTTCCGCGCTGCTTGAAAGTCCCGCCCCTTTGGCCGCCGGCCGCTGGAGCTGGCAGCCGGTGAACAGAGCGTTGAGAGCATCTACTGCCCATGCTGCTTTTAGTGTGAATGTACCATGAGGGTTTAACGTTTAATGCTCATCTGAAATCTATTAGGCGACATAGAGGAAACATAGGGACAGATGAAGAACGGGACTGGGCCTTGTAGTCGTCGTAGAGGAGACTGTTGAAATCCCTGAGCCATAAGAAGGAACTAAAGAGCCACAGGCAGGTGTTGCCTCCAGGATCTAATTATCATGCCTGTGCGTCGTGTGAGGACTGTGTCTGGTTTGTATAAAGAGAGAGGAACAGCAGGATGATGAAATGCTGATGGTGGAAACTTCAGAAAACTTCAGAAGACTCGCGGTTTGGACTTGAACTTCCCCCCGGAGGATTCAAAAACTGACTTTAACCAAGACTTAAGACTTTGACGACTCCACTCGCCAAAAACAACAACAACAACACCAACAACAGCAACAAAACATGCACTAATTAGCAGCAGCCGGGCACTAATAAGTAATTAGTAATGGATGCACTTCGTCAGCACCGTTCGGTACGACTGCATAATTGCAATTACATTAAAGTGCACAAAGCCCGTGTTGTATATAATGGCCATAGTAGATGGAGATAGACTTGGCTTCATGGCATCAATCTGTCTGCAGCCTGGGTTCATGTTTGTACATATACATAGTGTTTGTAGAGGGGGAGATGGGGGGTGGGAGGCCGGGTGAATGTCATCCTATTTTCCCATCTTAATAGCCCATGATCCTGCAACCGTTCTGCCTCCTAAGCCGCTTCGCCGTGGATGTGACCTCCAGGGAAGATTGTGTTGCTGCCGTTCCGAGTACAGAGGAGTTGATTACGCGGCAGCAGCGCCGGGGCTTTGTTCTAAGCATATGCCCGTCCTTGGCTTTGGAGAGAGAGAGCGCGAGTGAGTGAGTGAAAGAAAGAAAAGGGAAAGATGAAGAAGGAAGAAGAAGGAAGAGCAGGAATCTTATCTCTCCCTCGGGGTCTTACATTGCAGATTGTCTGGGCGACCTTCTGGCCCTGCCCCCCCCCGGTTCACCCCCACACCCACACACACATCCTTCTGCTCGGCCGTCACGTCGCTTGTTTACTGTCCCGTAATGACATTGTCAATGGCAACAATACTCGGCGCTTATCGCGAGGTGTCGGCCGCCACAATGGATGAATGGCGCCGTAATGGAAAGAGCGAATTCGTCCTGTTGTCATCTCCCCCCCAAAGTCTTTGAAAGCGCTTCTTCTTCCACTCCGTGTGCCGCGTGTGTGTTGGTGAAAGATAAGATTAATTCTTCATATCGCTGGGGCTGATTGCGAAATCTTGTATCTAATGCAATTTTTATTCCTCACCCCCTCCTCCTTCTCTTCCCTCCTTTTCCCCCCTTTTCTTTCAAACTGCAGAGTCAAGCATTTTTTTCTCTCCCTGTCTCTTTGGGGGGAAAAGGAAAAAAAAATCTAAATAATTTATCTGTGTTTTGGTGCATTTTTTTTTCCTCCCTCCCTCCTGTACTTAGAGGGAGAGTGGAAAGAAATGGAACAGAGACCAACAGGAGGAAAGGCAGATGAGTGTTTTTTTTTTTTTTTGAATGGGATGAACGTGAGCAGCATGCTGACAAGAGTAAGAAAAAGGGGAGCGAAGGATGGCAGGAGAGGGAGAGGGAGGGAGTGAACCCTCGCTCGGCTGGAGAGCGGCCTGAGAGGAGCCTGCAGACTTTGGTAATCCCTCTTTTATTAATGTGAAGCCAAGCTCAGCAGAATGCAGGCGCACAGACATAACAGAGCTGCTCACAACTGACTGTCTTCAGACCGCACTGTCTGTCTCCAATATGCAGATCTGCTTCACTGGCACCGCTGCCACTGAGTCCGACCCCCCCTCTACCCCCTTTCTATTTGCCCGGGCCAATAAACTGCCAGTCAATTAAAGCGTCGTTGAGCCGTTGTTCGGCCCCCGAAGTCCGGCCGCTCCTCCTTCCGTCCCGCGGAGTTTGAGTTGAGCTCTCAAGTCTTTTTTTTTTTTGATCGCGGCCCGGGTCCCAGGTCCCGGCCTCGGCGGTGTCTGGCACAGAAAAGCATCCTGCGTCCTTTTGCCGAGCCCTGCACGTTACCATGACAACCTCCCTTACATCACTCAGTGCCCCCCATGTAGCCAATGGGCATTGACCTTTCGCTGTCAGAGCGTGTTAGGGAGCGAGAGAGAGGGAGAGAAGGAGAGAGCGGAGCAGAGCAGAGCGGAGCAGAGCATTCGCCGGAAACAACAAACACAAATAGGTTGTTAAATTAAACACAATTTAAAAGAGACAGAGGAGGAGTTGGAGGGGGGGTGAGGGTGGATGGGAGGGGGGGCTGCTCGGTTTGAGCCGTGGCCTCAAGTTACTGCGATGTCAGCGCCGGAGCGTGTGCGTGTTTTCCCGGTGAATGACAAAAACAAGATGCTCGTCTTCAGAAGGCATGATGTCACGGCCCGGCAGGAAGGAGGGGGGGGGCGACATACAAGACATAGTACAAGAAGGAGGATTTACATTTTTCCACATCCCTGCAAACACCTGCATCTGTAGCCCCCCCTCTACCCCCCCTCCCCAAACAGCAGCACGGCACAGGAAGCATCAAGCAGACAGAGACACATCCAGGGCTTCAGAGAGGAGGAACTCATCTGTGGTTTGTAGAGGAACCAGTTGGGACCAGATGAAAACAAGTGTTTCTACAGGGAGTCGCTGCTGTTTCCTTCTCATGTGTCGGATCTAGAGGGGTTTTTCTTTCTCTTTTCTTTCTTTATTTCTTTATTTTCTTTATTTCTCCTGGATCCTGTAGCAGCAGCTGTCCACACGTGGCCTCACATGTCAGCAGCCGCTCAGGAGTCACAGACGATCTTGTCAGGGAAAAAGTGCGTGCAAGAAAAAGATGCTCGTGTTTACCGACCTGACATGCGATGCCAAAGATTACCGAGGCGAGGAGAGAGAGAGAGAGAAAGAGGGAGGGAGAGAGGCAAACAGTCCAAAGGGCGAAACACACAGGGGCGTGTCACTTAGCATCACGTCATCCAGGCTACAACACAGCGTACGGACAGAAAGAAGTCATCGAGATAACCTCTATAGGGATTACATTACAAGGGGTAACTATGGTAATGGCGATGCTTTTTATGTGTGGCCTCACCGGTGTTGGGAAAGTTCACTTTCTAGATGAACTAGTTCACGGTTCCAAAACTGAACTAGTTCATAGTTCGCTTTTCTTTTCTTTTTTTTCTTTGCAATATCTTGCTACAAGCTATTATTTTTCAAAATTATTGCATCAGCCCATATGGAACCACAGAGAGCAATTATTTTAGCAGTTTTAACCAGTATTAGTTATAGTTACTACTTTACTTTCCCCAAAAAGTAACCGAGTCACAACACGATGAAAGTAATTACCAGGAAAAGTAACTATTTCGTTACTATTTTATAAAATTTTCAAATATATTATGTCAAACTACTTGGACTTCCCTTTTGAACCCCCGTTTATCTTTTAATGACCAACTGGGTCAGTATTTGCTGATCCAAACAGCTGATTGGTGTTGCCAGATTGGCTGTTTTTTCCGCTACATATTAACGCCTGTTTACAGTGTGTTTTAGTTGGCTCTATGTATGGAAATCTGGCACACTCCTGAACGAAGTCATACTTTGAGAGAGTGCCGTTCACAATGAACGCGTTCACAATGGCCACTTTTTGGTAAATGATTAATAAGACCATCAAAAAAGCTATGCATGAAATCCATTGATATTTTTAAATAATTGACTCTAGGTCTCTTCAATGTTTCTGTGTGGAAAAAAATGTGAAAAAGTATAATTGTTTTGGAATTATGAGAGTTGTGAAGTGTTGAAGCAACAATGCAAGATCAGTTACTGTGATTGGCTGTTAAATTTTAAAGCGCTATGATTCTCCAACCTTATCTGGCCCATTTTAGCTGACTTAGCTGACCCTACGTTCAGTTCACGTTCGCCTAAAATCTGAACACTGGGCCTCACAACAACATACAGCAATACCCCAATGGGCCTCAAACTTTTATTGTGTCACTTCCTGTGGCTGATGCAACAGGTGGAAACCGCCTGGTGCAGCTTTAATCACTGGATATTAAACATAAACATCCACTTGTTATCCGTCGATCAGTCAGAGTGGAACATTTGTACAAGTTAATTGTTAATGATCATTTGAAATGCGCTCGCCGGGCGCCGCTGCTCTTTACATTCAGCTCTCACTGTAATAGACAATCAGCCACATCTGATCAGCGGCTGCAGCAGCTGTTTGGTTTCCAGCAGACGCATCAGAGCGCCGTCCCCTCCTCTCATTGGCCGCTTTCGCCTCTTTCCGTGTGTCAATATTTGCCGCCGTCGCATGCCTGCCATCGTTTTTAGTTTTTTATTTTTTATTTTTTCCCATTTAGCGGTGAGAGGCCGGTCCGATTTTGAACGGTAAACAACAGAGAGAGGCGGAAATGGGTAATTAAGTTAGAAGTTAGCAAAAAGTGTCTGCTGCATTTTAATGGCGGTGGCCCCGCGCACGCCGGGTAATTTAGGATTTCAATTGTTGTTGTTTTTCAGTGAAATGCAGGTGTTTTGTGAAGACAGACGATTTTGCCCTGTATGCCAAACATTCTAATGAAGCTCACGTACAATCCATAATTTTAACTATCCCCCCACCTGCCAGCTCGACACACACACACACACACACACACACACACACACACTCACAGAGTACACAAACAGGCATAGGCATCACAACCACCGCACACACAACACACACACACACAATATGCACTAATGAAGCTGTTCTCCTCTCCTCTCTCTTTCGTTCCTGGCTCAGTGAAACATGCATAAATCATAATAAACAGAGAGATGAATTTTTAATCAGCAGCTTCCCTGCCTGTGTCTTCAGCCTCAGCCTCCTATGGGGAAGCAGAGGCTGTGATGTGCCAGGTATATGGAGCGCCGATCTGGCAGCGCCTCCTTCGGGAGGGCTACTCACTGAGACATGCCTGTCTGGGCTGACTCTTCCTGGGCATGATCTGCTGGACCGGTCCGTCTCTCTGGAGACGAGGCTGGGCGCCCGCGGACCAAGCTGTGTGTAGTGTCTGTGTGTGTGTAGGTGTGTGTGTGTGTGTGTACCTGCTGCAGGAAGCTGAGACTGGGACGTGTGAGGACGGAGGGAGAGGAAGGCTGTTGTTTGTGCGGCTGTAAATATAAAGCATCAGTCGGTTGCACCATCGTCACCTGTAGCTGCTGTTCATCAAAATGCATGAGCATAAATAAAATATATATTTATATGACTGGACGGATGTGAAACTGAGCAGATGGTATGTATATTTCATGTATGTACGGACAGGCAGAACTCCTTATCTCTTTAATTTGATCAGATTAACACCAGGAAGTTCTCGGATAGTTCTGTTTTTTTTTTTTTTTTTAAATTTAGACTTCCTGAATTCCTAGAAAGTGTTTGTTTAGTTTTTTTGTTCCATGAAAGAGGAAGAAACTCCGACGTTGTTCAAACATGTCGGTGGAAAACTTAAGAACACAGCGCCTGAGGGAGGCTTGTTCATGTTACATCATGAAAAGTCGATCCAATCAAATCAAAATATACATTAGTGGCGGAGGGGGAGCTGGTCTGAGATCAGGGACTAGTGATATATTAATATCTTGTTATGAGGTTATTTATACTTCCTTTGTAATAAACTTGAAAATGCAGCGCACGCTCGACTCGCCTTGATGTTGAACTTGGCCTCTTTCCATCGGTTCACTCTGATGTCCACCATTTATTTACCTCATAAAAGCTTCATGAAAAAGATGGCGGCAAACCCCTCTGAGTTCAGGTCGGTCAGTTTATTCCCCAGTTGCCGCAACTACGTACACTTAAAAGGGATAGTTCAACATTTTGGCAAATTGGCTCATTGCCATAATCCCTATAGTCGTAGCAGTAGGTTTGTTACCTTTAATTGTCGGTGCAAGCTATTTTTAGAATGGCGGAGCAGAGCCGCGAACTGCTCAGAGCTACGCTATGGAGGCTAATGGGATTTCTTGGTTTCCCTCATCAAACTCATCAAATACACAATCCAACAACTCCAAAACGCTCTGGTGGACAAGTTGTGACCTGCACATTCACCACGCTATGAGATAATAACAGAACGTTACCAGACAGAGTTGTTTTAGAGGCAAATTCAGAGACTGCTTGATGAAAAACTGCCCCTGAAGGCAACGCACATCAGCGGTTTTGCATGTATTTACCTCTAAAACAACTCTGTCTCATAACGTTCTGTTATTATCTCATAGCGTGGTGAATGTGCAGGTCACAACTTGTCCACCAGAGCGTTTTGGAGTTGTTGGATTGTGTATTTGATGAGTTTGATGAGGGAAACCAAGAAATCCCATTAACCTCCGTAGCGTAGCTCTGAGCACCTCGCGGCTCTGCTCCGCTGTTCTAAAAACAGCTTGCACCGACAAATAAAGGTAACGAACCTACTGCTAAGACTATAGGGATTATGGCAATGGGCCAATTTGCCAAAATGTTGAACTATCCTGGAGCCGAGCCGGCGACACAACCCAGAGATTTGAGACTGTGCAGTAAATATGTATAGTGGTGGTGGTGGTGGGCAGTGTCGGTGTGGCGCCGTGCCACTCTGGGCCGGACCCAGTGGCCAGATCTGGACTGGAGGGGGTGGGGGGGTTGGGTGGGTTCAGTGGGTTGGGGTGGGGGGGTGTAGGCTGTTTCAGAGCTGTAGTATTAGACTCAAATAGGCCCACAACATAACAACATGAGCTGAGCTGTCACAGGGGATTACTTCAGCTAGGCAAGCCAGCGGGGTCTCCACTGCTCTGCTGCTCTACCAGAGAGAGAGTGGAGGGGTGAGGGAGGGAGGGAGGGAGAGGGGGAGAGAGAGAGAGAAGGGTGGAGGAAGAGGAGGTGGTGGTGTGTGTGTGTGTGGGTGTGTGTTAAGGGGGGGCCGGTGCTTGTTTCTGTGTGAGGGAAAAGGGAACAACGGCAGAGGCAGAGAGGAACAAGGCGAGAGAACGAGAAGCAGCTTGTTGAAGACGACAAATAAAAAGAGGAAGAGAGAGAGAGAGAGAGCAAGAAAAGAGGTAGAAGAGAGAGAGAGAGAGAGAGTGAAAGTGTAGCTTGTAGTTCCCGATAAAGGTGCATTGGGTGTTTTTTGTTTTGTTTTCGGTGATGTTGGAGCACTCGTCCGAGCTGGGCTTTGTGGGGAGAGTGTGTGTGGATGCTGTGTGCTGCCCCCCTCCTCTTCCTCCTCCTCCTCCTCTTCCTCCTGCAGCCGCCAGCGCAGGATCCATGAGGACCGACGAGCTGCTGCTGCTGAGGTACACACACACACACACACACATCTGTATTCACACACACAGTCGAGAGCGCCCATTTTTCTGACCCAGATGCTGCGTCCGTCCGTGCATCTCTCCCGGGGATTGTTCACGCTTCCCGGAGGTGAAGGTGTGGCGTTGTTGTTTGGTTTGTGAGCATTTTTATGTGGAGTTAGTGTTGGGTGGGGTGAGGGGGGATTAAACAAAGTGCAGGTGCTGGCTTATTCCTTCATTTGGGAGGATTTGAGGTCGGGGATGGTTGCTCCTAACAGCTTTTTACTGTAACACCTCACCACGAGCCGGGCGGGCGCTGTGTCTCCGTGTTGTTGCTGCTGTTGGATGGCAGGAGGTTTCTCTCTCTCTCTCTCTCTCTGCTTCCCTGCAACTGTTTGTCCAGTCAAGCGCAACATCCAACGCTTGTACTTCTCTTTTTTATTTCTTTCCTTCCCTTTCCTCTCTCTCTCTTTCTTTGTCTCTCTCTCTTTACCTCCTGTTTTCCGGGACGAGCTGAGATATTAGGAAGTAGAGTCTATCTGACATGTGCTGCCGCTAACAGCATCTTTTTTCCCCCTCCTCCTCCTCCTCCTCCTCTTCTTCCTGCTGTTAAATTAAATATCAGGCGGCCCCGTGTCACTCACCTTTGACATCATGCATACGTATCAGCTTCTTTTTTATTTATTTACATGCAGTATTTATCATACAGTTGTTGTATTGTCTTTTTTTCTTTTACCCTTCAGCTAATTTACATTTTGGTATTATTCCACCCACATACCCATGAATATGTATTATTTGTACTCTCACTTTGTTTTTCCTTTGGTATCAAGAGTTATTGTAGCATATGCATAGCATATAACACAGATCAGCCATCCATCCATCCATTCATCCATTCATCCATCCATCCAACCATCCATCCATCCATCCATCCATCCATCCATCCATCATCCATCCATCCATTCATCCATTCATCCATCCATCCAACCATCCATCCATCCATCCATCCATCCATCCATCCATCCATCCATCCATCCACCCATTAACTTTTATTGAAAACATACTGGTTCATTCACCGGGGACTCGGCCACTCGCTGGTTTCAGAATTGGACAAAATATGATTTAAACTAAGAATAGGCATTTACAGCCATTGAGTTTTTAGGAGTTGCACTCAATAATTTCTCAAAAAAAGATATATTTCTTCCTCTAGCTTTTAACCTAAATCGATTTTAACTTGATTAATCAACTTGTTTGTGACTTTAACATTAAAAAATGTGTAAATCTTGAAGGATTTCAGCCCAAAAATGTTCAGATCTGAAGTTGTTCTTTTAGCATTCACCTCCAAAGGTGGTGAAAATCATTAAAAAACACAAATTCATGAGGCTTCAGTTTTTTAGGGGGAGAGATTTTTCTGGCATTGACAATTTAAGACTAAAGAGGTGGATGGGAGGGGTCTCTGTATTAAGACCAGAGAGCAGCAACTCAACCGTAGAAGGATTTGACATTTTCGAGTGGCTCAGCCCGAATGTTGCGTCTTTGTTATTTTATCTAATTTTATTTATTCAGGTCCGTCTCGCCTCTGTTCTATGTTTTATGCACAAAAGGAGGGATGATGGATGAGTGGAAAGGGGGGACGGAGAAGTGTCTGCTTTTGTTCTGTGGATGTTGAGAAATAGAGGAAAGCAAGGAGGAAGTGGTGAAAAAGGAGAAGGAGGAGGAAGTGGGTGATGAAGAGTGGTGAGGAGGGAACGAGCCATCTCCGCTCTGAAAATCAGACAACACCAAACAATGGAGATCCCCCACCGTCCTCCCTCCTCCTCCTCTCCATCCCTACTGTAGTCCATCTTTGCGAAAATTACATATTTTTATTTTAAAGTTCCCATTACTGATCAATTTTACCCCACACAAGTCACAATTTGTCTGAGCGCCCCCCTCCTCCTGTTACATAAAAGATTGAGACAAGCGTCTGCCGTGCACCAGATCATGAAAAACAGTCATGCTGAGGTTGACTTGTTTTGCAACGAGTCAACATATTTCATTGATGTTTGCAGGTAGTAATTTATTGCACCATAATTTACTGACTGAATCGGTGAATGCTTCATTGGGTGACAAATGAAATTGCTTTTGAGGCATGCACTTCATTTGCAATTTCCCAATGAAAAATATGACTTTGAACGGTTTCTGCATCAAGCGGTCGCTGCAAGCAAGAAAAAAAAAAAAACATGGGGGGAAATTTTCCAGAGGTTTAGCTGCTGTTGTGCCGGACGGAGACGGCGGCGACAACTGGAACCGGGATGGAGTGGAGGCGGCTAGGACGAAGGTCTGTGTAGCGCTAGAGTTTCCAACACAGCAGAAACAATGGATGATGAGCGCAGTCGGAAACAGTTAGGGATATTCTCATTGGCTTGGGACACTTTAAAATGAAACTGTGAAACGTTGAGTTTGAAATGCCGAGACTTTTACCTTTAAAGGTCCCAAACTGTATGAAGTGAGACAGTGTGATTATAGATCAGCTCTAGGTTCTATATTAATACTGTGAAAGTATCAAAGCCTCAGTCCACAGAGAAATGCACAAAGCCTGTATTCAGAAACTGAGCCTTAAAACCAACCGTCAGGACTTCCTGTGACTTTGTGATGTCACAACAAAGCAGCCACCAAGCCCCGCCCCCTCACCACCTGGACCCAAACATCCAACACTTCTTCTATATGGAGCTTTAATTTAAACACACTCACATCCACCTTGGCTGAACAGTGCACTTTTTATTTCGTAGAAATAGCAACATCGAAAAAGTTTTCTAGGGTCGATCTATATAATTTATTGAACATCTGGGTCAGACACCTGATCTCCATCCAACACTGTCAGTGTTTCATCTGCTGAAGACCAGACAGAAACATAAAAAAAAAACATTCATGTAAGAGAAGGAAGAGGTAAAGATGGCAGCACTCCAGGATTCACAGAGTCACCAAGGAAGACGTCACCAGATATCAACACCCAGCCATGAAGAGTGAGAATAAATGTTCCATAAAAGTCCCTTAATTGCAGCCTCTTGGTTTTGTCTTAGTCTCTTTACAAATGACTGGCTACTGAGTGCGGAGCGTGTGGATGTTGACCAGACAGAGTTGCAGGTTAGAGGACAAGCCGAGCAGATACCAGAAGGGACCAGAAATCCTGGACTCGCAGCATCGATTTGCCCTCGTTTGGTTCTTACTCGGCCTCTCGTGAGTCCCAACCAACTTCCAACTTCCTGCAAAGTGCAACACCTGCAGTCCTCGTTTCACAGTCCAAACTTCGGCGTCATTGTTTCTGCAAGTTGGTAATTAGTCTTCTATTGCTCCACCACGCCTCCCTTTCCCCTCTTCCTTCCCATCCTCTGGGTGCACTGGCAGTTAAAACAAGCACCCCCCCTCCTCCCTCTCCTCCCTCTCCTCCCCCTCAGCCCACACAGTGTGCCTATCTAATGGTGTGGAGGATATTAGTCTCCTATTAGAGATATGACCGTTGGTTTAGAGCCACTGCCTCTCCCCTCGCGTTTCCCCAGATGGGTCAGAGCAATGGCCGATAAAATTGCCCCCCCTCCAATTCTACACCTCTCTCCCTCCCTCCCTCCCCCACTCCTTCTTGAATCTGCTAAACCAGCCGTCACAGCCCCGGTGACGGGGGGGAGCGCACCTCGTCTCCGCTACAACGATTTAATCTGCCGAGCACCTTTTCAATCAAAGAGTGTCAGGCAGGGCCGCGCTCGACACCACTCTAATACAATGCATGGACACACACGTACAGGAAGTGAGGGCGGGTAAGAATGAGGGAGGGGAGGGGGGGCGGGCATGCCGGCAAATACTTGCACGTGCACACACGTACACCCCCACCCACCCACCTCGGCTGCAGATCGATACTCGCAATCATACAGGTGACAATGGGCGCGGGGGTTTATCTGCCCCTGATTCGCACCCTGCTATCATCACCTTCACCCAATCACACAATCAAGGAGGGGCGGTGGTAGTGGAGGTGTGTGTGTGTGTGTGTGTGCAGGTGGGGTGGGGTGGGGGGGCTGGAGGGAGTGGGTGCATATGTGAAAGAGGAGGGAGGGAACAGAGCATGGCAGCTTGCAGGTACATGAAATGTGTGAATATGTGCGTGAAATGAATTGAAATGGGTGTGAAAGTGCATCTATTTGCGGGCGGATGTGTATACACCTCCCTTTGTGTTTGTGAGTGTGTGTGTGTGTGTTTGTGTGAGTGTGCACGAGTGTATTAGGAAGTGGGTTCCTTTCCATTGTGTGCGTATACTGTAGCATGTGCGGGCGTTGTGTGTGTGCACGCTCCTTCATTTTTCCTCAGTTTCTGTGTGTATGTGTGCGTGTGTGAGGGTTGTGCACATACAGTACATCTGTGTGAGTGCAAATGTGTGCGTCTGTGTGTGTGCATGTGTGTGTGTGTGCCGGTTGTTATCAGAATGACACCATCCTGCTCTCTCTCCTGCAGCCCCAGAGGATCAGTGGAGCTGCACCAGTTTCAAATGAAAATAAATGAGAGGCAGTGACCGCTACTGCCTGGGTCCCACTTTAATGAGGAAAAGGAGCAGAGAGGGAGGAGAAGGAGGACAGAAGGTGGAGGGAGGGAGAGGGAGAGGGAGAGGGGGAGGGAGGAGGGGAGGGAGGGTGGAGCGAAAGCAGAAGGTGGAGGGGAGTAGGGGGTGGAGGGGGGGGGGGAGAAATTGGAAAGTAAGGGAGAGATTGGTCGGAGTTGGCGACGACGTCGGAGAGACGAATGGAGAAGGTTGGGGGGGGGTTGGTGATGAATGGAGGGGCCTCTCTCTCTCTGTCACTGATGCGATGGCCAATTACAGTTGGAGCGCGCTCCAGTGCACTGCAGGTGGAGCGGACAGTGTGTGTGTGTGTGTGTGTGTGTGTGATTGTGTGTGTGTGTGTGTGTCTGTGTGTTATCCCTCCACCCTCCATTTGCATTGAGAGGAGAAAATCATCAGCGGCGCTCGGTGGCACCACAACAACTTAGAGCAGCTCCGGCCCGTTTACTGTGTCACTCAATGGGAGTGCGTTGAATGTCCGACACACACACACACACACACACACACACACACACACACACATGCTGCAGAGCTGGACTCTCTTACACTTCTGCTCTGCTAAAAAAAAAACAACGAATATCTCCAACTCAAGTCCTCAGATAAACCCAGGATTATCTGCTCCATTATCCTTCTATTCCCAGGCTAATTAAACCCAATAGAAAGCAATGGAACAGCCACACATACTGTATCATTAGTGACATCAGGTGGAGGGGAATGGGGGGGTGAGTGGCGGCTTCACTCAGTCATTGACTCACTAACAGTATGGAGAGTGACAGGCGGAGCTGAGTGGACCGGCCAGGCCGCGGGCAGAAACACATTTTTGCTGACACAGGGTTTTAAAGTGAACCTCAAAATCTTCAGTGTGATGTCATCAAACGAGGACAAGGAGTCAGCAGATGTTTCACTTCCTGTGTTTAAAATCTTCACAGGACAGATTTGACCGTTAACACCTTCTGTAACCCCCCCCCTCCCCCTCACATGTGACATGCTGCCAGTTTTCATATGTGTTAGGTTGTTTTATATTCTTTTGTCAACCAATAGCAGCAGCAGGTCGTTAGTTTGAAATTTATAACACACCAATGTGACCTTTTTTTAAAGGTTTTATGCACTTTGTGATGCAGAACTGGCGACAACACTTGTGTTTGTGTTGATTTTACATTGGATCAGACTAATTTTATGATATTATGAGACATTAAAGCAAATTTTTTTTTGCAACAACCCCACAAATATGGTTCAAATCTGCATTGGAAGCTCAACATTTTACTGTTTAAAACCTCTAAACACCCACCTGGCCCGTCCAGGACCAGGCAGACTGCAGCTAAACTAGAGGCAAGGGGTTAAAAATAAATAACTTTGATTATTTAAAATTGCCTCAGTGCAAAAGACAGACAAAACACTTGTGACAATTGTGCATCAGAGGCCCCAACATTTTACTGTTTAAAAATAAAAAAACTTTGATAATTTAAAATTGCCTCAGTGCAGCACTGACATAAATGTCAAATGACAAATTAAATGAAATATTCAGAAAAAGAGCAAAAACAAATTAAACATTAGGTTTAAACTACAATGTTTGACCAGTTCCTTTAAAATCCTGTTAGATGAGCTGTAAAAAAAAAACAAAAAGCAATAAAACCTCAGTGCTTGAACCCAAACTAGCAGCAGAGCTGTGAGTGAGTTGGAGATAGGAGGTTTCTTCTCCCTCTGGACGGCAGCGATCTGTTTCTACCTCAGCACGGCTCAGAGCGTTGTCCAGTCCGCTCTCTCAGAGGCCATTAAAATATAGCAGACAGCAGCGCAGTATAGCCGGGAGGCCTTTTCAGGGGCAGAGGACATCAAGTGTATTTGTGTGTCTGTGTGTGTGTGTGTGTGTGTGTGTGTGCTTCTGTGTGTGTGTATGAGAGTGTGTGAGAGAGAAAAAGTGTGTGAGGGACCCACAAAGTCATGTTGAGACCACCGGTGCAGACATTAGTGTGTGAGGATCAGTGAACAGGTCAGGAGGTGTTTGCTCGACAGTGTTGGTACTTGATCAGAACAGAACGACGTGTGAGTGTGACTGTGAGCGTGTGAGTGTGTGTGTGTCTGACTCAGATGTGTATGTGTGTGTGTTTTAACCCTTTGAACGTTCATCTTTGGATTAAAAAAAAGGACAAAAGTCGCTCCTTATAACTTCGGCTCCTTCCTCGTATAGAAACATAAGAGGCGTCTGACTCAGAGGCGGCTCTATTCCTGATGTGACGACAATAACAGACCTTTTTTATTTTAATATAAATATATAAACACGCAGCTGATGCATCCGTCCAGGCCGCGGTTGCCTTTGAGTTTGTGTGTTGTGTCAGATTGTGTGCTAAAACAGGTCAGTGAGCATTTAGAGGCTGCAGCCCCACAGGTAGAGAGCTGGGATTCATGTTAAACTGGAACACAGTGTCCTCGTAGCCAGAGTCCAGCCAGCCAGCGCAGACCAATAACAACCTGACAGAGAGAGAGAGAGTGATGGAGATGGAGGAGGAGACAGATGAAAGCATGAAAATGGAGGAGAGAGAGGAGAGCTGGAGAAAAGGCAAGGAATCAGATTTGAAGATTGAACAGCGAGTGGCGGAGAGGGAGAGCGATGGATGGATGGAGAGAGTGTTGGGAAGAGATGTGGGGGGAGGATCCACCCACTTCATCTCTACTTGTGTTTGGTTTTCAGTCTTTCAGTCAGGGTGTTGTGTGTTTGACAGAATAAGAAAGTAGTAGACTAGAGAGACTAGACTGGTTTGGGACACCTCTGCTGATTCATATGCAAACTCACACACACACACACACACATATATCTACACACACATACACGTACGCACACTGATCAAAATGTTTTTTCCCGTCTATCTGGTTTCAGGCTCCTCACATGTCCACTTAGGCTCAAACGCAGCTGCTTGCTTTTCTGAATTATTCATGAGCCCCTTATTAAATATTCACGTGTGAAAAGCCGGCGCCATTAGCTACCCACAATCCTCTCCTCTGGGTGAGATGCAAGCAGGAAGCACAGAAGCAGAGAGAGGGGCCGGGATGATGGTTTACAGTGTTGTGGCTGTTTTAGGGTTTTTTTTTTTTTTTAATTTGCTCTCTACGACCGTCTATTTTTGATCCAGCCTCTTTGTCTCTTTCTTTTTCCTCACCCCACCCTGTCTCCTCCTCCTCCTCCTCCTCCTCCTCCTCCTCCGCTGCCCTCCCCGCTCCTCCTTTCTAAGTGATCGATTTGTATTGTTCGGGCAGCTGAGGCCCCCCAGCCTGAGGTGAGAGAAAGAGAGAGAGAGAGAGAGAGATGAAGGCGGAGTGGAAGATAGAAATAACTAGACAGAGGGAAGAAGAGACGAGAGAAGACGAAAGTGGGAAAGAGCAAGTGAGGGCAGACGCAGACCTTGCCACGAGGGGGATCGAGGGGGAAACACGAGGCCCTGGGGGTGAGATGGAGATGGAGAGATGATGGGGTGAGAGTGGGAGTGGGAGTGGGAGGGGGGAAAGGAGCAGAAGAACCGGCTGGATCTGTACGTACATCCTCCAGCAAAATGCAGATGTTTGCAGCCAGTGACGTGACACAGTTAAGGTTTAGTCAGCAGACGTGAGCCAACAGTGAGCGATCTACTGAAACCTGTTCAGGAGAAGTTGGCAGCGAGCGAGCAAAGCGACTTGAAGGTTTGAGGAGAGTAAGCAGATGTGTCATTACGTTCCCAACAGCTGCCAGACTTCTATATTCAGAGAGTGATTTTTATTTATTTCCTTATTTACCTGTTGTGTGGAAGTTTAACCAGAACCTGACTCCCATCCTTAATGACTGGAAACATGTGTGAAAAACTTTAGCTGTTGTAACCATATGGCAGCTTTTTTTATTATCATTATTTTATTACCTTTTTTTAAAGAAACGGCTCAATTTAAGCTTGTTAATATTATGAAGAACAAAATCAGAGGAGTCGATGTTTCCTTTATTCTTATTATTCTATTAAAGCTCCATACAGTATAAAGGTAGATGTTTGTGTTAAAGCTCCATACAGTATAAATTTAGATGTCCATGTGTAGTGTGATAATAAAGCAGCTCTAGGTTCTATATTAATACTGTGAAAGTATCAAAGCCTCAGTCCACAGAGAAATGCACACAGCCTGTATTCAGAAACTGAGCCTTAAAACCAGCCGTCAGGACTTCCTGTCACTTTGTGATGTCACAACAAAGCAGTCACCCAAAGCCCCGCCCCCTCACCACCTGGACCCAACATCCAATATCCATCCATTTCTCTGAGTGTTTTATTCTGAAATCTGCTCTGTTTTATATTGGATCACTTTAGAAAGCAGTCAGCCAATCAGAAGAGAGACTCAGGGCCTCCTCACTTCTGATTGGCTGACACCGGCCTGTTGTTACCATAGCTCCAGAGAGAAGCTGAGAGAGGGGGTGGAAAACTACACTGATGATTTCTGATATCTTCTTATCGATCGACAAGTCAAATAAGTAGCTTTGCATGGATTTGTGGATTTCATTCATTAAGCCTCGTGTTGTTGTTATTGGAAATATTTTTATTTTTAACCCGAGCGTGGCTCCACCCTCCGCTCTGTGAGGAACACTGGGCTTGCTCTTTCTTTTTTACTTTCAGACATCAGCATATGTACATGTTCCTGTCTTCATGAATGTGACCATTCAGCTCTAGTCAAATGAGTAACCCAAGGTCCGGCGACAAAAACATGAGGCTTCATTATCAGCATTTTCAAGGCCCCACTGTCGTCATGTGGAGGGCACGAGGTCAGGATTTCTCCTGCACAGACTCTGCAGTAGTCAGTTACCTAAAGCCTGCTGCTCAGGGTCACGCTGCTGTAGACGAACAAGTCTCATCTCACTCACATGGGCATAAGGAAGGAGAAGAAAAAACTAAAACTCATCATTTTCAGCCTCTCTGCTGGCTGTGAATAACAACAACAATAACAATATCCTTGATTCATTCTTGTGGATTTTCTAAGAAGTTTAGCCGCTGCATTCAGAAGCGACTGTAGTGATTCAAATGGTGACTAATGCAACGAAAGCTCCTATATCTGCTTTTTAAATCACCTGCAGAAAAAAAAAATCCAGTGCAAAAAAGCCTGTCACGATTATTATTGGAACATAGCTGCTGCTGCTGCACACACATACACATACACATACACATACACACGCTGACAAACACATGCATCATATTAAATGCAATATTAAACAGCTGCACGCCACTTCCTCCACCGTAAGCTGTTGGTTTCACATGACTACATTGAACATTGAGTATGTTCATGTTTTATTTATAGATCGGTTGCATTGCGTTTTGTTTTGGTGGAGCAGGAGGGAAAAGGATTTGTGTCGAATTCAAATCAAATGATGAGGAGATTTGATTACATGATTGTTTACTAGACATACATGAGAACGTACACGCAGTTCCTTCCCCCCCCCCCCCCCCCCTCTCTCTCCTGAGATATTGTCTTTCTTTCTTCCTTTTTTTTTCTCTCTCTCTCTTGTCGCAACAGCTGATGCACGCCCGCACGTCGTGAGACAGGTGTTCGTAAGCCTTTGGCAAACACACAGGAACGTACACATTCAGATTCTCGCTATACGTCCCATCATCGCCCTGCGTTACTCAACACTGATTATCATTTCATTCTTTTATGCTGGAATATATAGCAGTGAGCTCAGTCTTGGATTTTACTGGAGAATGAGGTGTGATAAGGATTTTTTATATACAACGCAGCCTGAGTGTAAAGTAAATGTCTCTTTACTGTCCATAGGAGTGTGTGTCTCCTGAAACTAGAGACTAAAACCCTTACAGCTGCGGCCGGTATCCGACCTTGGTTACAATAATAAAACGTGCTGAGTGTGCCGACAAGTGGTGACGCCACTACCTTTGTCGCCATGGTTACTGTAATGGTGGTTGAAACTAATAAGTCAGATTTAGTAAAAGAAGAAAAAGGGGAAAAAAAACATCAACAGCTGGTTTCGCGTTGGGAATCGAACACGGCTTTGTCCAGCTCTGAACCTCCTCCTAACGCTTTTTTTGCACCTGTAATAATCACCATGACCACTAGATGTCGCCTAGCAACAAATTCTTACTATAGGTCAGCTACGGTGGCCTGTAAGGCGTATAAGAACACAGCAGACCTGAGCCACTGTTTCGTTTGTCCTTCCTGGGCTCCTGTAGAAACTTACATAGATATGAAAGGTTCATTTTAAGCAAACAAAAAAACACAGAACAAGTTCCTATTTTAATGTGATTAAACGATTGCTTTAAATCGAACACACTGTTCCTTTAACCTGAGCATGAATCCACTGTGCAAACGTACATGTTCTGTTCATTATCGGTGCGTTCAAGGATAGGAGGACATGATGAGGTCACTGTTAGCTTCATGTGTTGTTCAGGGTCACACATGTAAAGCTACACATGCAGCTCCTCTCTATACATCCCATCTTTCTCCTGTGTTATTCAACACTCATTATCATTTCAGCCCTTTTATGTTGTAATGGCAGCGAGCGAGTGCCTGTTTTTTTTTTTTTTTTTTTTTAGTGCAGAACAAGGTGAGGAGGTTCAGTCTATTTTATAGAAGTGTAAATTGAATGTCTTTTTGGTGGGGTTTGGATCATTGGTTGGACAAAATAAGCAATTTAACAATATCTCCGCAGATATAGCACTTTGCTGTTTGCTGGCGGATAAGGTGGGAGTTTGAGGGCATGAATTGCAAAATTGAATGTTATTTGCATGGACAATAAATTTGCAATAACCCTGAAACGCTGAAAATGAGCAACAACATACAGAATCATCTCTCTCGGCTTCATTGTTGTAGGGCGGAGGCATGTGGTTTTATGTGCAGATTCCATAGGATTTAAATGTTGGCATGATGAACAATATCTGTGGGAGCAGAAACAGTGATTAGGTGGGGAGTGGGGAGGGAGGGGATGGGGGGGGTGGGGGTTATGAAGTGTCATCTGAAACAACAACAGCCAGGAGCGTCAACTCAGGCCTGAACATGAGAAGCGCCGCGACGGGAACGATTGTGATGCTGCAGTCGTTGGTTATATAACGTCCTCCCTCCCTCCACACACACTCCCACCACCTCCCCCCCACCCCTGCCTGTTCTGTGAAGGGGTCAAGTGCGGTGAAACATGCAGAGTCGACTCGCCCCCCCCCACACACACACACTCCACTCCTGGGACGCAGGCAGCGAGACCCCGGGGCGCTGATGTAGGATCGGCCTTTTTCCCATCCATACTCTGACCTCGGTCCTTGCAAGTAAACATGCAAACTGACCCCACCACCCCTCCACTCCCACCCCCCCACCACCCTCCGAGCAGAGCCGCCCGCCGCGGGCCAAGTCCCGCCCACGCCATACACTTTACCCTGCTGTATGTGTGCATACTGAGCACTTTTTTTTTTCTTTCTCTCTCTCTCTCTCCCATTGACCCAGATACTCATATTCTTCCCCCAGAGAGCCGCCTCTCTCCGTCTAAGAGAGAGGCTCATTATTTTTACTGGAGTGCCTCCCCTCTTTTTTTTTTTTTTCTCCTATGGAGGAGGAAGGGAGGAAATGGGGCAACCTGGTAGGTAGACGCTGCTGCTGTTGCTGCTGCTGCTGCTGCACAGGGGTGCATTCAAGCTCGCCTCGGTACCGCGGGGAGGCACACTGGATCCGCACAATTAACGCAGCGTAAGAACAGAGTCAGCAATTTTGCAGCAAATTACGGGCTGGTTCATTATTACAAGGCTATCCCCATGCGTAATTGCACCTCTTAAAAATTTGGCCCAACTCATTTGATTGTAAATCTGGTGTTGTTATTAAGTTGCCACACTGAGGCATGTGTGAGATTGGAACAGTCTGCAGTTTATGTGCACATGTGGCATGAATGTGCTTCCTATTATATCGTCTTGATGTTGTGTAAAAACAAATGCAAGAGGATGTGAGTGGTTGTGTTGTGGTTGCTTCAAGCAGTGGTGAGATGATGAAATGTGATACAGGGGGTTGACAGTTTGGAGGAGCAGATCCATGTGTTTTAAGGGCTTTTCAAGTGGAGGATGTACAACTCCTCATAGTAAATAAATATATATTTATATATTTATATTATGTTCATGTTGAAAAGTTGTCTTCCAGCCATATGAGCTCACACGTATTTGAGAGCTGCCTGATGAAATTTCACTGGACCAGGTTCAACTTGCCCTTCAGCCTCCTCATAGCATCAAATGAGAAGTGTGTTTGTGTGTGTGTCTGTCTGTGCATTTGTAATATTTTCTTGTCTAAATAAAAAAACAGCAATAGAAGAAAGACCACAACCACAAATTGTGTGAAATATTTCAAGGTCTTGTCTTGACTCCACCGCATCTCTCCCTCTTTCACTTTTCTCCTCCATTTCCTTCAGCTTGTCTTCAGTAAACTAAACTGATAGGGCGCCCATCGAAACCAGTCGTCGTTGTTATTACTACTACATTTAATGCAGCCAAAGTTCCTATGTATCTTGCCTATCAGTTTATTATCGAGTGTTCACAGGGAAATGAACGGAATTGGGCGTTTCTAACTTTACATAGGCTATTTGCGGAGAGAATCACGTAAACGAACGCGAGATTTGACGCGACGTCATCTACGCGAGATCAGGACGACGTTGTTGCCGGAAGAGAGACTGCCCGCTGTAACCATAGTGAAGCAGACATCACAGAAGGGACAACATGGCTAAGTTTATGCAGTTTTGAGAACAACTACGACTAGTTTCATATCGATGGGCGCCACTTTCAGTTTGAGACTGAGTTTACTGAAGACGAGCTGAAGGAAATGGAGGAGAAAAGTGAAAGAGGGGCAGCTGCGGTGGTGGCTATGTGCTGGAAATGGAGGCGAGTATGTGCTGGACCTGGGGGAATCAAGTGGTCAGTGTGGTGGTCACTTCCTGCCAGTGGCCGCTGAAACCAGATGTTTGTGCTACCAGTCGGCCTCGGACGTGTATTATCAGTGCCTGAACGTGGACGCTATGCTGGACGCGGAAAGTTGCTGCATAACGTTGGCTAACTGGAGGAGAGTAGGTAAGTTGTTTTCGTCTCGTTTCAATAGAAACCAGGCAAAGCTAACAGATGTTTGATGCCTCTTATTATGTGCTGGGACCCTGTTTGTACTGTTGACGACGTTTGGTGCTGTTCTGAGCATTAATTGTGGCTATAAGTGGCTTTTTGCGTGGATCAATAGACTGCACTGTTTGTTATGGTGCGGTCATTGCTAAAGTTGCTACAGCTAGAGAAGCTAGCGGTTAGCAGACTTCATCTCTCGGTGTCACGGTGCGTTGGACCATGGGTTAAACTTTCGATGGAATATCCCTTTAATAACAGCTCCTAATCTCTAGTTATCATCAGCTCTTGCTTCATTTTTAGTTTTAATAACTTTGACAGGAAACAAATGAGTCTTTACCTACTGAGTGTTGACTTATTAAAGGGGATATCAGCATCTTAGATTGAGATTGCTGGATAGGCTAATGAAGATGCTCTGGGAGGTGAAACCACCCCAGATATAGATACACTAGTTATCCAGTGGTTCCAGATGTTTATAGCGAAGATCTCATAGAAAAAAGCAAATTAAATATAACCTAGACGAGATCTGTGTTGTTGTTTTTTTAAACATTGATGCTGAATGGGCTGAAGCCAGAGAGAGAGAAAGAAAGAGAGAGAGAGAGACAGCAGCTTCGACTGAGGAGACCTAATAGTTAAAGATCAGCTGCAGCGTTATTATGCGCCACGCCTCCCCCGGCTCAGCTCAGCTCGGCTCGGCTCGACTCGGCGGCACCTGGTTCTCCAACAGTCCGTCAGTTGCGCTGTTGCAGAGCGGATTTTGCCAGACAGGGACCGGCGGGAGGAAGAAAGAAAGACAGAAAGAAAGAAAAAAAAGAAAAAAACCCGGGGAGGAGGAGGAGAAAGAAAGAAAGAAATAGAGAGCGAGAGAGAGAGGGAGAGAAGCAAAGAGAGAGAGGAAGAGGAGGAGAATGTGACAACTGCTGGATGCGGACAGAGTGTGTGCGGCTGGCTGTTACTGCCTTTGGGGAGGCCTCGGCTCGTGCACCTGTCCCTCTCCGTCTCCGCTCCGCGCAGCAGCAGCAGCAGCAGCAAGGCGCAGTTTTGGGCGAGAGCGACGCTTTATTTATCATCAGGCAGGCAGGCAGGCAGGCAGGGCGCACACACATTACACTACACACTGCACACACTACACTACACTCACTCACACACTCACGATACTGTACGCGCATACACATCCACACTAGGGCAGGCAGGCAGGCAGGCAGGCAGGCAACATGACTTCATCCTACAATCTGGATTTTCTGCCCGATATGATGGTGGAGAGCCGCCTGCTTGTTCCCGGAGACAGAATGTGAGTTCCCCGCCTTCTCATGCTTCTTTTCTCCGCTGCTGCTGGTTTGATTTATTTATTTATTTATTTTATTCAATGTGTGTGTGTGGTGTGTGATTTGTTCTGTCCTGAGAAAGCTGGGCTGTCCGGTGTGGAAACGTTGCTCCGCCGCTGGATAATGTGTGTGTGACTGCAGGAATCGGGGTCAGAAACGAGCTCCGGAGCCGCTGTGTGGCTTGGCATGTGTGTGATTTGTGTTATATAGTTATAGCTTGTTGTTAATAATATCCGTCGATATATTTATTGTACAGAGGAGTCGGAGGAGGTAGGGGTGGCGGGGTGGGGGGGTCGCAGGGAGCGCTCAGGGCTGTTATCAGCTATAGACAGGATGGTGATGAATGAACGCCATTATAGGAGGGAGGGGGGGTTGGATTAATGCCACCGCCGTGAATAAACCTTGTCTTTATGGAGCTGTATTATTATTATTATTATTATTATTATTATTATTATTATCAGTCCATGCAGCGCGTCTGCAGGTCGTTGTAGCCCCGACAGCTCGACTCCTGCAGCGGCTCCAACAGCCTCGGCTCCCCGCCTCGCCTCGCTCCGCCGCCGGACGGAGAGGAGAGAGGGAAGTTGCCGCCCAGTCAGACTGTCTCTGGATCTGTCTTCTTTTTATTTCTTTTTATTTATTGTGTGTGGACGCGGTGGGTTCAGGAGCGTGCAGCCGGCTGTGGGAGAAGTGTGTGTTTGTGCTTGTGCGGTGTCCGGAGCTCCGGACTGGAGCGATCACATGAGGCGGTTCTGTCCGTCTGCGCTGCGCCCTGGTCGCGTGTTCCTTCTCCTCCTGCACTTTGGACACTTGGATGAGGCAGACACACACACACACACACACACACACACACACACACACACACACACATAGAGAGAAAGGGAAGCAACACATGGGGCTTTGACAGAAACACACAGGAATGCAACGGATGACTCGCTATCCCGTGCGTTTCAATTGGATTTGCTGTAATTCAGTTAAACTCCGGAATTTCTAGAGCAGGGACAAAGGGAGGTTTTCATCCCGACATCATGGTCATGCGTTTTTTTTTTCTTCCTCCACAGTGCATGTCCCACTTACGTCTCCTCAGCTCACAGCGCCCAGTTGTTGATGGATCATGCTCCTTCTCTCTTCTCTTCCCCAGTAGAGGAAGCAGCAGCCTCCTGTAGTGTGTCTGTAGCTGTGGATCTGTGCAGGTAACTGATGCTGCACTAAACTTCTACTGGTGACTCATGGTGTAAAAACAAAAGAGCAGACGTAATCAAGTGTGTGGATGTCAGTGTCTGTGTGTGGGAGAGATGGGTGTTATGAAAACCAGATTTGGCTTTGACTCATGATGCAGGATAATCAGTACAAATAGCACTAAAGTTAGGAAAGCAGCTGGAGCAGAAACATCTGTCCGTCATACTCTGCTTTTACTGTAAAGTCCCACATCATGACACACTAGACAAACACTGTGGTTAGATTATAGGAGAAGCTGAAGCAACTACAGTCAAATGCATCATAACTAGAACAATAAAAACAGGTTTTTAATAATCTGCATGGATATAAATGTGTAGTTGTAAAGAAATTAACCTTATAAACAGAGGTATAGGATCATTAGCTTCCCTATAGAGACTTTAGAGACGAGGCTAATTCACAATGTCAAAGACTACTATATTAATATAACTTGTATTAATGTAAAGTAACTCCCTGTTTACTGCTGAGCTCTATATGCACTGTAATCTACAGTATACAGTGCATATTAGCCTTTTATAGGGCCATGAGATCACTATTATATCACTATTCAGTACTAGAGTCATGTTTTATGTCAGTGGTTTCTGGTCTGGGAGGCACAGGATGATTTAAAATGATAGAAGAGACTTGAAAATATGAAACTATTTTATCTATTAAAGCCTAAAATGATGAATGAATAGAAGAAAATCACTTTGGTTGAACTGAATAAAGTTGTTTCAAGAGGTCTCAATTTGACAAAAGCCCCAAAAAAAGTGATATTATGAATTGACATGCCCCAAAAACCAACAAGTGTCTCATGTTCTGAACTTACATCAGTCCCTGAACTCATCGTCTTCCTGTTTCCAGCTCATTTTAATATGAGGCCGGAGTGCGTGCTCTTTCCCTCTCTCTCCCTCTCTCTCCCTTGGGGAGTCTCCCTCCATTGACTCTGTGTGTAGTCTGTTACCCAGACGCTGCAGAGATGAGACGGCTTTCTCATTAATCAGTGTCATCGGCTCTGATGGCGCCGACCCCGTCGTAGGACCGGCGGCGGGGGCAGACGAGGAGGAAGCCATCACACTTCCCGGCCTCTTCCTACTCCTTCTCCTCCTTCCCTTCTCTGCATCACCAGTTGTGTGTGTACATGTAACCCTGCAGTGAGAGTGTATGTATGAATAATGCGTCGCCCGGCGTTACCGACAGGCCTGTCTGTGCCCTCTTACCCAGCCGCGGAGGAGGCGGACAGCTCGAACCAGGAAGCGTTTAAGGAGATGACACTTTATATTTACGCGAACACGCCTCCGGAGCCGCGGCTGTTTAGGCGCTCCTGTGGTGATCCTCTGGATTTGTCACTGGTGTCATCACGTTAAACGACGCTCTCTCTCTCTCCTTTCTGCTTGTAATTTGCATACCGTTGCTTTAAAGCTCCACGTATAGGCTACGATCTGTTGTCTCTGTGATCCCTCTCTGTGCAGATCTGTAATCGGCTGCATTCCCCTCTCCTCATCCCTCGGCCTTGTAGCGACTTCCCCCCCATTGACGCTGACAGGCCCTGACAACATCAGACTTGACAAATATTAGCTGGAATCATAGGAGAACTAAGTGGAACTAACAGGCTAATCTCTCTCTATCCAGTCCTGTCAAGGCTGGAGACGTGGAAAAGGGGGTAAAGCGAGAGAATCGGGGAAAACAGTGGCCATATAGACCGGAGAGAGGGGGAGTGGGGCTGTCTGTCTCTTCTGGGAAGTATGTGACCCCCTTCACCTCCCTTGGTCTTGAAGGTTCTCCGAGGGCCTATCACACGTCTCGGTTTTGCGGAGGATCGCGGCGACGCAGAGTAAACAAGAACAGAACAGAAGCTTTTGCTGACTTTTTGAGGAGGACGGTAGCCGCCGGTGCGTGCGGAGGAGAAGACTCTTGCGAGACGGACTCACAATGATGCTCCAAAACGCCACATTCCTGCTAAGTGTGTGTACACAGACGACCCTTTGCTGCTTCTTCTCTCAGAGGAGGAGGAGGGAGGGGGGAAACATATATATCACTGGGTCTCTTCATGACCACCCCACCCACTTTGTCCCTTCACTTCCCCTTCCTGACACCCCCCCCTCCTCCTCCTCCCTCCTCCCCTCTTACCCCCTCCTCCTGAGCCTGAAAGGACACAAATCATGGAGCCAACAGCTGAACGAGTCCTGTGACAGACAATGTGAGGTTCTCATGAGAAATTGCATGTGTTTAAAAACGAGTGGGTGGGACAGGACAGGATGGGACAGGACAGGACGGGACAGGATGGGTCGCGTGGTTTTAAAGGGAGAGGCAAAACGCTAAACTGTCCCCACACCGCTTCTTAGTCGTCGCAGTTTTGTTGTTTTATTCTGTTTAAACTTCTTTTTTAAAACCCTGCACGTCCTCCTCGTCAGAGCTTTTTTTTTTCCGAGCACCATTTGATCCGAACATCAATGAAAGCCATAATAATCTCTTAGAACTGGACTAGTTACTCGTGTATGAACCGGCACATTGATCCAATGCGGTCATCGTCGTCGCACACATTCGCAAAACCAGCTGAAAAAAATGTCAAATTACGAAGAGTATCTGCAGATTTTCATTCATCCAGCAGCATATGACTGAAATGATGTGATTCATAATGGACAAATTAAGCATTCAGCCTTATTAATAGCTGAAGTACTTCATCTCCCATCATTTTGTTTTTGTCTGTTCGGGCAGACTGTAGTCCAAGGCTGCAGATTATTCAGTTTAAAAAAAAATTGTGTTTGAAAACTCTCGTCTCCACTTTCCTGGCTCCGGTCACCACTGACAGTTCCTCCAGGATCAATTTAGGTTAAGAGCTTCACACAGGCAAGTCAATTCAGTATCGATTGATCGCTGATGAAGCATGTAATCAAACAAAAACTGCATCTCAACCAGCAGGTTGTATCCGACTCCGCCGCTTACAGGTTGGAGATGGTCGGACTCGGCGAAGAGTGGAGAGGAGATTTACAGGAGGAAAGGTTTGAAGGAGGAAGGAGCGGAGTGATGGTTTGACAGCGGACGACTCCCCGAATGGACAGTCGGTCGGTCGGATTTGAATTGTGTCTTGATCTGTGATGTGGAGATTAAGAGAAAATGCTGAGAGGAGGATAAAAATGAGTGGAGAATGAGTAGTAGTGGTTGTGTTATCTTTCTCCTGAGTAACAGAAAGAGAGAGAGAGAGAGGTCTTTTCAGTCTCACACAAACAAATGGAGGGAAGAGGAGGAAATGTATGAGGAGCAGACAGCGGAGGAAACCTTCCTGTCATTCCTGTTACGACTGTTTTTGTTCATAATATCGTTATTTAGGAGGGAAACACGTACAGTATGTGTGATATATGATGTGATGGAGTCGTCTTCACGCATCACCAGCTGCAATGTTGTTTTATGTCGTTTTCTCCCAACGTGTGTGTGTGTGTGTGTGTGTGTTGTCATAATGATGAATGTCTTTGCTCTGCCGGGGCTCAGGAGCAGTTGTCTGTGGCTGACACCGCTGTGTGTAGGTGGTGATGTATCACGACCATGTGTGTCTCAGGTTGGTGTGTGTGTGTGTGTGTGTGTGTATGTATGGCTATGGCAGGGGCGTGGCACGTGCATGAGTGGATACATGACGGGGTCAACAAGTGTCTCTATGTGGAGCATCCACAGCCGGAGCAGTCGCACCCACAGCTGATTCTCCATCATAAAACCCCTCCGTCATGTTCACTTTATTCAAATCTGACAAGAAATTCACTTGTTTGATCAATAACAATCCATCAAAACACAATGCTGGTATTAGCTGATGCAGTTTTATGAGCCCCGACGGTTAACATGTGTTTTGTTTAGCATAAGTAGCCTAGCAAGCTTCCTAGTACAGCAATACTAAAGGGATAGATCAACATTTAGGCAAATTCATAATTCCTATAGTCATAGCAGTAGGTTCATTACCTTTAATTATCGGTGCATGTTGTTTTGAGATCAGCGGGGCAGAGACGTGAGCTGCTCAGTGAACACAATGGAGGTGAACGGTACAGGTTCCCTGTCCCTCATCAAACTCATCAAATACACAATCCAACAACTCCAAAACACTCTGGTGGACAAGTTGTGACCTGCACATTCACCACGCTATGAGATAATCATGTATATTTATGTAACATTTAGGGCTGAAACGATTCCTCGAGTAATTCGAGTACCTCGATTACAAAAAATGGTCCGAGGATTTTTTTCTGCCTCGAGGAATCGTTAATTTAATTGTAGTTCAAGCGGCCGCACGGACTTTCAATGTGGCACAACGTGGGGGGCGGCGGCGAGGCGATGCGCGAAGACCGGGGGGGGGGGTGGGGGTGACGGTACAACACAGCAGAACAATCCTGCCTAGGAGCTATCCATGGTTAGGCTACTTAACCAAGTCTCTTGAAATATCAAACAAAGAAAAAGACTATGGACTGTGGAAGCTTGAATGGCCAAAATACTGAAGTTATCATGACATGAACCATATGTTGCGGTGAGACCGTTGATTCGGTAGAAACCCGGCTTAACGGGCGGGCGGGCGGGGGGGGGGGGGGCGTATAGGTGTTTGACTGAGGGAGAAAAAGGCGACAAAAAGACAGAAAATGTCTCTCTATAGGCACTCTAGTTGTAACACGGCCCTTGCATACCACAACAGCACGTCTTCCATGTTGCAGCATCTCCGCAGAAAACATTTTTGATATCTTGAAAGTAATTTAATTTAATTTATTTTTGATATCTTGAAAGTAATTTAATTTAATTTATTTTTCTTTGTGTTTTATTTATTCTTATTTATGCTAGCAGCAGTCGCCTCTTTGGTAATGTTTCAAGACCAGAAAATACTTGCTTGTGAATTTAAGAAATAAAAACAGTTGAAATGTTATTTTCTCTTGTGTATTCATAATTGCTCCACCAGCAAAAATACGTTTTATCCGATTACTCGATTAATCGATGTAATTTTCAGTAGAGTAATTACAACACATGAAGCAAATACTCTGAACTACTTGCGCTTTTGAAAGGACCTGGAGGTGACCTGTACCGTTCACCTCCATTGTGTTCACTGAGCAGCTCACGTCTCTGCACTGCTGATCTCAAAACAACATGCACCGATAATTAAAGGTAATGAACCTACTGCTATGACTATGGTGAGAGGAGAATTTCCCAAAATGTTGAACTACCCCTTTAAATGATAGGCCTGTTGTTAGCATGTTAGCACAAACTCATGCTGAATGCTAACCAAACTGTCGCGTGTTGTTTTTGGTTGAATGAAAAAGCTGATCCTGATGAGATGAGGTGTTTAAACCACTGACGCTGCCAAACCCTTGTCAGTCGTGCTGCATTCAAGGCCTGCAGAAACCTGCTTGTTTTCTTTCTCTTTTTTTTTATATTTTATTATTTTTATTTTTCCAGTTCGAGACCTCTCTCTCTCTCTTTCTCTCTCTTGACTTCTTCTTCATCTTCTATGATTCACCTCATCTTGATACAATTGGAGCTGATGACTTGATTTGACTCGTTTCCACAGTGTGTTATTCTGTTAGTCTCCAGCTCATTGGTTGGTTTTTCCAAGTCAAGTACACGTTCACTCAGCACACACACTCTTTACCTTATGAATTGAGCTGTGCAAGAGTGTTTTTGTGTGTGTGTGTGTGAGTAAGACTCAGTGTGTATGTGTGTGTGAGTGAGAGAATCTTCTGTTTTCTGAGAGGATTATTTCATCACTGGGCCTTGAAACGAATGAAGCATGCACATGCTTTCAGTGCTGCATACACACATTGCCACCCACATAAATACGCAGAATACACACCACGTGACACACGCACACACACATATATATATATACACACACACACACACACACACACACACACACACACACAGACGAACACACAGTCTCCACGTTGTTCACATCATGTCCCTGGGCTGTAGTGACGGGCAGAAAAATAACTGAATCCTGAGAGACTAAGAGAACACAATGATGATCTCTTCCTCTCTCCGTTTATGTGCGCTCTATCTCTCCGCTGCTGCACCACCCCTTCTTCTTCTTCTTTTTCTCTTCTCTCTTTCTATCTCTCTCTCTCTCTGCCTTCTTCTCTCCTTCCTTTCTTCCTCTCATCCTCAATAGTCAGCCATTGCATTTGTACTGTGCGGCGGCATTACTCTGCCTTGCCAGAGGGAGAGCTTACCTCATGCATGTCTCAGTGGATTTTTTTTCTCCCCCCATCCCTCACTTTATCCCTCTTTGGCCTGTATCTTCCCCTCTCTCTCTCTCCCTCTCTTTTCTCTCCTTGCACTCCCACTCTCTCCCTCTTTCTCCATTCAAGCGTGCTAAATGCTTTACCTCTGTCAACTCTTGAGTCTGAGAGGAGCTCATTATTGTGGAGAAGGAGAGAAATTTGGGATTAGGTGCAACATTCATGGACTGAGGCTCTTGTTCAGCTAAAAGAGCCATCAGCATTACAGAGAGAGAGAGATAGGCTCACCTGCATTAGTTGGAAATGTTATTATCATTAGGGTTTTAAGGGTTTTAATGTGATTTTTAAATCATTACTTCTGGGAAATGTTCAACTCTTTTCAAAGGGAAACACTATTTATCTCCTGTTATCTTTAAAGGTACTTCATTTGCTGTTATACCAGAGGTGTTCGACCATCTTCCTGCTGATGATGAGCACTACAGTATTATTGCATGATGGGAAACCAGTCATATGCTGCCATTGTGATGCGTTTGAGGTCACATTAAAGAATCGTGCACATCTGAAAGTCTATATCTCTATATATGTCCAGGTTAAAGGGGAATTCCGGTCATTTTTAACCCCTAAATTTTGTGGTTGAAAGAATTGCCCCGTCGCTATCTCTAGTGCCGGGTAGTCATGGTGTAACTCTGGTTTTCCTGCATCAATTTTAGTCGTGTTTTTTGCTCCCTCCAACACTGGATGGCCATCAGGAAAACGATTTAGGGGTCAAAAATGGCCGGAATTCCCCTTTAAAGTGGCTGAATCGGATCTGAACATGTTCATTTAAGCAAAGCGAACCCCCATGAGATCCACCTGCTGCCCTTGACGCTGCTCCTGCACCTGTTGAACGCTGGCACATTTTTTGGAAAACCACTTTTCATGGATTTCCTTTGCAGATTTTTTACACCTGTTCAGAATTAAACACCCATTTTAGTGTGAAACACAACTGGAAGAATCAGTCTGAAGGTTCACCAGAGTCCTCGTGTCACTGTAATATCTGCATCGCAAGTGTTTACCCGCGACTTTTGCGCAGTAGCGTTAATTAGGGGTCATGGTCGTCGTCAGTGCTCACAGTTCAGCAGGAAGCAGCCGGCAGCAGCAGCAGCAGCAGCAGCAGCAGCATCTCTATTCCTGGTATTCACCCTAATCTAATCACCTCCGGCCTCTTCCAGCTCGTCTCTCATGCAGCTCGCACACACTCTGAACTCCTGCATGCGGTGGCCGGGGCTGGTTAGCTTGCATGAGCGCAACCGTGGGACCACGTGAGAGCTGCCCCGGTGACATTAGGGCTGCACAGACACTTCAAGGCTCCGATCACATGGCAGTCAAAGGGCAGAGAAAGGGCAGCACCACCTGCTACGAGCGCACACAGCAGCCACACATCACATCCTGACTTTTTTTTTTCTCTTTTTTTTTTTTCACTCCACTTTGGCAGCTGTTTTTTAAATTTTTTTTCTTTCTGGCTTTTTAAAGAGATAATCCTCCGTGTCCTCATTGTTTGAGTTTGTTGTTTCTCTCTTTGGTGCTAATTGGTTACTGTCTGCAGCATCTTTCACTTGTCAAACAAACAGTGTGACCAGTTCCTGTGAAGTCTCTCTCTCTATCTCTCTATGGTTGATTAAGTTCAACTAGGTGGCACCTATTTCTGCTGTTTGCTCATGCATATGCTAACGATCCATCCACTCCGTCTCCAGCTTTTTTTTTTCTTTTTTTTTTGTCTGTTTGTCTGTGCTAAACAAATCACAAGATTGTGAATCATATCACTTCCTGCTCACAACAGGATGTTTTTTCGTTTTTTTTTTTTTTTTCGCCGGGGGAATGAACAACGCACACACAGAGACGCTGGAAATTTAGAGCGGCAAATGTAATCATTTCTGATGACTGGCTGGGTGGCAGGTGGAATTGTTGCTGCGCGTGGTATCAACGAGGTGGTGGCAAAGCTGTAATTTATAGTGAAGGATGATGCATTACTTCTCTTAACTTATCTTTAAAGGCTGGCAGAGGCGGGGGGGTGGCGGACTGGGGGGGGTAATTTCAATCATCTGTGGAGTTTGAAATGAAAACCTGCCAGTTCTTGGACCTCAATGGCACTTGGTTATATTTATGGCAGAGAAAGGTTTTTTTTTTTTTTTTTTATGAGGTCAAGCTGTCTGTTAAAGCGCCACATCTTCCTTTTTTTAACCTTTACAACACCACTAGTGGACAGACTGTAATTATCAGCTGATGGCAAAACGATAAAATACGTTTCTTTTTTTATTGGCTGTGTAAAAGAAGTCCGGCTCGCTCTCCGTCGGCCTTGGATTCGGCGCCGTTCGAGGGGTCAGCAGCTTCTAGATTCTGTTTCCGCAGCTTTTCAATTGTGTCGTAAGGAAATCCTGCAGCAGATATCAATTATTTCTTTTTCTTGGTGAAGAAAATTTCAAACTCAAGACTTAAAAAAAAAAAAAAAAAAGATGATTATTATTATTATAGTCCATTAGCCTCCAAACCCCCTCCTCGCCCTGACCTTATAATGGAGTCTAAGTAGGAATCAAACGTCCAGCCGTGCATGAGGGATTAATCTCAGAGTTTTTTTCCCGCCCCCCCCTCCAAACCTTCAGGTGCCGCCCGGCCTCGCTGACAAGAGCACAGACTGCACTTCCTACCCATAAATCTCTCTGTCTAGTCTCTTCTTCTCAGTTTGACTCTCTTTATTTCCACCCCCCATCTGTTTTATATGGACGCTGCAAAACATACACATGAGCACACAGACACACATACACACACATATCCATAGACAGTTGCAGAGCTGTCAGGTCTAACCTTGACTCGCGCTCAGAATGAATTGTAATGCAAAGGGGAGGGTGGTGGGTGAGGAGGGGGTGGGGGGTTGGGGTGGAGGGGTGGAGGGGTGGAGGGGTGAGGTGGTGCACAAACAGGATGTCAGAGAGCTGCAGCTCCACCTGCCTCCCTCCTCCCTGTGGAGTCCCTCTCTGCACGATCTCTCTGTCCGAGGCCCCTCCTCGTTTTTACTTTTCCAGTCCTCACTCGTTACCACCTTTCCCCTTCGTCTCTTCTTCAACCAATCACAACCCCCGGGGACATTTTTTTTGGTGGTCAAATAGTGTAGTGGTGATACAGGTATCATCAAATCAAATCATTCTCATATCCTCCTCCGTAGCTCGGGCGCCGCGTTGCTAACAACAAAGACAACAGTAAGGCCGTCTGAACGAGAGCAGATGTGAAGTTGCAGCAGCTGCTCGGCTTCAAATCAGACGTCATCTTAAAATGATGCACAAACAAAGACGACGCAGTGAGTTTGATGTTGAGGAAACAAACTCAGGAGATGAAGAAGTTGTTTTATTAAATTTCCTTGCCGCTACTTGACCCCGTTGAAGTGGTGGCTGATGGGAAATGATGATCGTAGCACATGGTCACATGTTAACATCAGTTGCAGCTGCAGCAAGTTATGGTGTCAGGATGCATGACTCAGGAGTGGACACTGACAGCCTGTCCTTAAACGCAACATACTCCCACTTCAACTCTCGACCTGTTGAAGAGGTGGCTGATGGGAGATCGTTTGTAGCCAGGCAAGTTGCTACATGGTCAAATGTTAGCATCATTTGCAGCAGCGGCGGTGGCTTTGTGTAACGTTTAAGTGTCAGCAATCATGACTCAGGAAGTTACAGACTGTCCTTAAATACAACATACCGCTCTAATAGGCTTTCTGCTACTGTATTGTGACTTTATAGGGGATGAAACATCTTCAGGTCGGGATCTTTGGGGCGCCGTTTTGTCGAACATTCACAAAGCAGCAGAGCAACGGGGGAGATGGGGGTGGTGGGAGGGTGCGGGGGGGTCAAGTCGACAACCCAGCCTGCAGTAAACTCCCCGGTATAGTGATAGATGTGTGTGTTGCGGATAGTGCGGTGATCGATAGGAGTATCGTGTCGGGAGGGCCGTTCGGAGTCGCCGTTATTGTGTTTGGGAAAACTACAGGGGAGATGGGTTAGGTAGGGAGGTGGGGAGGGGGATGTGGGGGCGCAGAGGAGGAGAGCTTGACGGGTTTATTGAGAATCGTGATCTAGTGCATCGCCCCGGGACTCTTAGATGTAGTTAGAGAGGGGCAAGGGGAAAGAACGAGAGCGAGGGAGGGTAAGGGAGGGGTGAGGGATGGAAGTGGAGAAGAGGAAGTGAGCATGAGAGGAGAGGAGAGAGGGAGGAAATAGAGGCAGGAAGTGAGGATGGTGCAGAGGAGAGGTGGGAATAAATGTGTAGGTTATCTGTTGATGTTTATCTGCGGTGTCCTGAGGGCTTGTGCAGTCATAACAGTGATCTAATCTGCACCTCTGGAGAGCACACACACACACACACACACACACACACACTAGTGCCCATGCCACCAATCATCCATTTAAACCATCATCTATCTGCCCTTCATCCAATCCATCCATTCTGCCCACATTTCCATTTTTTAATTTATCCTCCTCCTCCTTTATGCTGCAGAATTCCTCCCATACTTCCTGCTGAAAATCCAATTGGCCTCATCCCCCCCTCCTCCCCCTCCCCTCCTCCCCACCCGACAACCCTCCCCCCTCCCCCCTTCCTTCCCTCCTCCCCCTTGAACCATTTACCTTCTGCTGCCGTAGGCTTCACTGGACTTTTTAAAGGCAGAAACTGATACAGGGTTTTTCAAATCGAAGCTGCTGACTTCTGATATTTTGCGCAGATATTCAATATCTGTCAAATTGGCCAATTTCATGGCAGAAAAAAAAAAAAAAAGAAATAGTGCAGAGCCCAGCGGCTGACAGGTGGAGGGAGGGTTTCTTGGAGGGGGAGGGAGCTGTGTTGGCATGCAGTGTTGTCCACGTTGGTTTATTATTGACACCACAGTTGGCATAAGTTGGATTTTCAACGTCCTAACACTTTTAAAGGGCCACTAAGAAGCTTTGTTATGCTTTGCTGTTGTGATGTAGACGTGTGACATCACAGATTGGGCGTGGCCAAAAGTGCAACTCTGAAACACCAAAAAATGTGAGAGAAATCCAGCTTTTTTTAGCCTTTGGTTAAAGGAATAGTTCAACATTTTGGCAAATTCGCCTTTTGCCATAATCCCTTTAGTCATAGGGGTAGGTGCAAGCTTTCTTTAGATCGGCGGGGCAGAGACGCGAGCTGCATTTTGGAGTTATTGATATATTGGTATATTTGATGAGTTTGATGAGGGACAGGGGAAAGTACCACGCGCCTCTGTTGCATTAGCTGAGCAGCTCGCGTCTCTGCCCCACCGATCCAAAAGCAGCTTGCACCGACAATTAAAGGCAATGGGAGAATTTGCCAAAATGTTGAACTATCACTTTAAAGGACATAGTCAGTGTTCTGGGGCCAGATGTGGTGGTCAAACAGATGCAGAAAAACAACAACAACAACAACATTTCTCCACAATATTTCAAATAATTTAATAATGAATATCAAAGCTCTAAAAACTCCTTTCTGCTGTCAAGCTTCAGAAAGTTTTACTCTCCTGTTGTCAGACACCAGTTTAGAGGGGTGGGAGTGGGAGTGGGGGCATTCCTCACATGTTCGCTGCCATGTAATACACTGAGCTGGTGTCGTATGGACGTATGTATGCGCCCTATACGCCTGGTGTCGTGTGACAGGTGGGTGGGGGCTACGTGTAATGACACCTCCACTGCTGCTGGGGAGAAGGAGCATTTACAAAGTTACAGTCAGCCATATTTCATTTCCCATATTTCGTTATAGATGGGAGAAACCGACACTGTCTCATGTTTTCAGAGCCGGTGTGGCTAAACTGTTGTTGGACGATTGAGTTCAGCAGTTTGTGACTTCTCTTTGTGTCGCTGTGTGGATTTCAGCTGTGTGTTTCTGTGTGTGTGTGTGTGTTTGAGTCTGGATGTGTCCGTCTGTGTCAGTCTCGGCGCCCCCCGGTGTCTCGGCACAGGTGAGCGTATCAGCTGTTCGGCACAATGCGGCGTTTGATTGAGGTCAGAGCGCCGCGTGGCGATAATGGCCCTGCAAAAAAAAAGAAAAAAAAGAAAACTCAATGTCTGATTCTCCCCCACCCGGAGCAGCCAAGTCCCTTTTCAAAGAAGTGAGAAAACAGTGAGTGACACTCCTCCTTCAAACGGCGGCACTTAGGCGAGGGCACTGTAATTTGCCACTGAGAAGCCGAAACACGAGGTGTCTTTTGAGCCATTGATTCCTGTTGGCCTATAAGCCGCCAGAGAGAGAGAGAACAAGAGGATGAAAAAAAAAAAAGACGAGGGGAACACAAACATCTGGTGCATTTTAGAGCTTTAGCTTCCCTCCGATAGATGTTGCGGTGCTCGTGTGTGCAGCGAGCGTGGCTGTGAGTGTAGCTGCTCATCCGTGCGTGCATGTACATCTCGACACAGTCTTTCTATATTCTGTAATAACCCGCCGCCAGGCAGGAGGCAGGAGAGCCGATATAGGAAGTGGAGGAGAGGGGGGATGGAAGGAGGTTAACGGTGGCCGGCGCCGGCTGATCAAACGGGGGCCGGATGGCTTTGTGCGGAGGGAGAGAGTGAAGGCACCACTGGAAAGACATTAACGCAGGCGGGGAAGAACCTTAAAGGAGCATCGTGGCAATCTCCTCTGTTTGGCTCATTTCCCTCAGCACAGATCTATTTTACAACGTCCCAGACCATTTCCCACCCGGGATGTCGGGGCGTGTGTGTGTGTGCGTGTGCAGGATGAAAGCCCCTCCCTCCCTTCATCCCTCCTCCATCCTCCTCTTTAACTCTAACGCCTGATTTGTATAATTGAAAACTGAACTGTCGTCTGATGTGCGGTTCACAGGTTGGAGCCGACCGCTCAGATGTCATCCAGCGATAAATGAATTAGCACCTTTAGTGAGTTTAGCTCGGCCCAAAACGCTGCGAACCGCTTCAAATGTTTTATTGAGCTTCTCAAATATACATGATTACAAGACTAGGATGTTTGTATTTGGCCCGGGTGAATCAAAGAGGAGGGAGGTTAAAGGAATAGTTCACCAAAAAATGAAATTAAGTCATTAGTGACTCACCCTCATGCTGATGAATACTCCGGAGTAGTTTTTTATTTCTCAAAGTGCATCTGGAGACCCGGGAGGCCAGTTCGTAGTCCAACAAAAACTTTATATGAGAGTAATAGTGCCCGACACAAAAACGTACAGAAAACTACACAAAAACCATTTAATATTCCTCCATACTGCTCGTCCACTGCAATCCAAGTGTCCTGGAGGGATATAGTCCAGAGCTTACTGGAAACTACGTCATTTAGGGCATTTTTACAGCCTAAAAAGTCCTGTATTGAATTGCGATGCACGTGGACGTAACCGGACTTGATGTCATTTCGGGTAAACTCTGAATTTCACTTTTTCGTGAACTATTCCTTTAAGGTCGCACTCGGAAAGTTCAACGACCGTTGGACTTTGGAGATCCTCCTTTGAGAAACTTATTAGATGGGATGAAAAACACACGGTCATCAAACTGTGCCGTTTTATTTTCCCCCTGACATTTGGGAGGTTGTGTTTCAGAGGCTATAACAACTAATATCTCAAATATCTCTTTTTTTTTTAGAACAAAAGTCTTCTATATTTATTTATTTATTTATTTGCCACACACACACAGAATCATTTAAACTCACCTCATCCAGCGGCTCAGAGTTGTCATCAAAAGCTCCGCCGCCTGATAAGAGCCCAAACTTATTTTTCCGCTTAAACCCACAGACATCATTTTTTTGTTTTCACACATTTATTTTCCGGGTTTTGATGGAGTAATCTGTCAGAGGAGCTGCTGATACGGAGGCAGCGGTGGCGCTAAATGCTGCCAGGGGTGGTGCAGGGTTTGATTCCCCCTCCCCTCCCTCCCCTCCCTCCCCTCGGGGCCACCCAGGCTACAGCTGTCTGTACCTGCTGCAGTGAAAGGCTGTGGGTAAAAGCTCCCAGTAAAAAACAGCAGACGGAGCTGATGCGATAATAACAGGTAATTTGCCAAATATTGTGATCGCTCTCATCATTTACACTTATTAATCTGGATCATTTGAGGAACCGCAATTATTCTGCTTTTTTTTCCTTCTTCCTCTTCGTCTTCTTATACTTTTATTAACAGCGAACACAAGTTCATATTGATCTGTTATCGAGAGGGAAATCAGGTCGTGTTCCTTTTCTAGCCTTGACATCCTTAACTGATAGAGATTTTCTGGTATATAACATGTTTGTGATGCTGTACAGTATAGTGCATTTTATTGAGTGGTAATCCACATTGTAGCTCTTTGGATTCTCTAGATGCTTTCACCAGCTTTATGCTGTTGTGTTGCGTTCCCTGGAATCATAGTGAAAGTGTTGTCGAGCCACGACGACGAGGTGTTTTATCAGCCTCCTCCTCTCTGCTTCAGGTTGGAGGTCTGGGGTTTAAAGATCACGGCTTACGCTCAGTACAGTTTTATTTTTCCACTCAAGGAATCGTAAAATTCATAAAATAATACCAGGGACATAAAAACCACTTCTCTTGGAAAGGAAATAAAAGAAGCAGCAGCAGCAGCTTCCTCTGCAACATCCATCTGCCAGATGAACGTCAATACTAAGAAAACATACAGTACAAATGTGTTTTGTTTGGAGGGGACCTTGGGATTAAAGGGAGCTATATGTAATATACGGTGTTTATGGAGTTTCCCCCTCAAGGTCCAATAGTTGTGTTTTATTTTGAAGTGTTCTTCTATCTATAAGAATATAGATAGTTATCTGTGGTTTAACATCCTCTCCTCTTCTCTCTGGAGCTGGTTGGTGTCAGCCAATCAGAACAGAGGAGCTCACTTGAGCAGGAATCACTTGAAGTCATTTAAATTGTGACACAAGAGGTCAAATGTCAGTGTGGTGAAATTCTCATGAAATCGAGGTGCACCTGTTCATAAAAGTGTTACCGCCTCCATGGAAACAGTAAAAAATGACGGTGCTGTAAAGTGTCTATCACTGCTGCAAATTACGAGATTCTGCAAAAACACTTAAGATAAGAAAAAATCAAAGCTTAATTACAGTAGAAATGTTTTGGCTCAGTTTCTGAATACAGGCTGTGTGCATTTCTCTGTGGACTGAGGCTTTGATACTTTCACAGTATTGATATAGAACCCAGAGCTGCTTTATTATAATCACACTACACATGGACATCTACCTTTAAACGTCACATCTACTGGCACTCAGTCAAAAAATAATGTCCCTAAAAGGTTGTTTTGGGATTGTGACGCCTCACAGCCTGGCAGCAGTTGACCCTGTCACAACTGAGCGTATGACACATGTGAATTAAAAACACTAATCTGGAAATCCCATCAGAACAGAGAATAACACACTCCCCCGGACACCATTAATCCCTCGCCTCCTCTGTCAGTGTTTTCGAGTAACATGCTGACTGCTCCAACCACGGGGATACTATTGTGTTTCCATGCTTGTAAGTGTTTTAAGTGCAAGCATCTGTGTGTGTTTGTGTGTGTTAGAGTGTGTATGTGTGTTAGTGTGTGTGTGTGAGTAAGCCTGGGGCTGTCCCCTCAGCACTGCGTCTGTATCGACCTGCAGTGGAAAACAGGCCTGTACTCGGCCATGTAGGCCAGAGAGTCGATAGGGACATCAGAATGAGGGCAGCCGTCCAAAACGGCATCACAATGTGCCCAGAGGCCGCGCACACACACACACACAGACACACAGACACACACACACACATGCTGTATATATACAAAGGCTTGGCCATTTTTCAAATAGCCTTGGATTTATGGTTTAAAAATCCCCCAGATGGTGATTCATGTGTAATCTGTCTGTAATGGTTGCTTGATGGACTGAGTTTCAAACCTTCTTGGACTGTTTTTGTGTTGCATTAACAGACACTACGGTCACTCGGATCATTATCGTGCAAAGATATATTGCACATATAATTGTGTATAATTGCATACTGGAAGCACGGTCACTGTTTTCTTTCCAATTCCTGCGTCTGACCTCTGATAAATGCACTTATAGCCCGTTCTCTAAACTAAAGCATTTATCTTTTCCACTTTTCACATCTTTACAGGCAAATGTCAGGTGTGTTTTTTTTTTTTCTTTTCCCAGCATTATGATTTCACAATCATTGCCGAAAAAAAAAAAAAAAATCAGACTCAATCAAAAGCCTTTTATCACCACTGCTATGAACATGTTTCACTCATGCAATAATAACCAAGGCTGGATTACTGAGCAGACCTCAGGGACCCGGCGGAGCTCCAGGCGAACTGTGTTTCAGCTGGTTTGGGCAAATTTAATTGAAAATGAGTTTGGGAATATACACCACTGAATCATAATATCAACTAACAGGGTAAAGGCCTAAAGGTGTTTTTACTACCTGGCTACACAGGATGCGTCTGGGGTCTTTGTGTTAAACTGCATTTTCAGGATCTCAATTATTTATAATTTCAGTTGTTGAGCTTTTATGTTGCTTTTTCCTCAATGACTGTGTTTACTCTAATGTGTTTTTTTGGGGAAAGAAAGTGGAAAACAAAACCTTTATTATATACCATGCTATAATATTAGCAACTACTGTATATTGTTAATAATACTTGATGATATAAAAATACAAAAGCATCAGCTTCAGTCCACAGGAAGTGATGCTGTTATTGCTGTAGATCAAAGGGGCATTATCAAAATTTAAAGGGATAGTTCAATATTTTGGCAAATTGGTCCATTGCCATAATCCCTATAGTCTAATATAGCTAATAATAACAGAACGTTACAAGACAAACTTGTTTTAGAGGTAAATTCATGCAAAACTGCTGATGCACGTTGCCTTCAGGGACAGTTTTTCAGCAAGCAGTCTCTGCATTTGCCTTTAAAACAACTCTGTCTGGTAACCTTCTGTTATTATCTCATAGCGTGGTGAATGTGCAGGTCACAACTTGTCCACCAGAGTGTTTTGGAGTTGTTGGATTGTGTATTTGATGAGTTTGATGAGGGAAACCAAGAAATCCCATTAGCCTCCGTAGTGTAGCTCTGAGCAGCTCGCGGCTCTGCTCCACCGTTCTAAAAATAGCTTGCACCGACTATTAAAAGTAACAAACCTACTGCTATGACTATAGGGATTATGACAATGGGCCAATTTGCCAAAATGTTGAACTATCCCTTTAACTCTTGCACCTCTAGAGACAAGTCAAATGCATGTTTTATGCCTCTGGAAACAGAAGACGTTACGCAGCTGCTTTCCCGACCTCCTCGTGATGTGTAAACTGAACTTCATGTGTAAAATTGGCGGCGTCACAGGGAAGCGATCATCAGACGCTCAAACGTAGATATTTTAGATTTTTTTTTTCTCCCTTTAACTGCAAAATTATCGATACCCACAGCTCATTTTTCTCAAAGCGGTGCTGCCCAACTCGGGAAAAATAAAACTCCGGCTGATGGAGATTAAAGCGGCTGCTTGTTCTTCCTCTTCTCTCCCCCTTTGCGTTTGGTTTCCTCTTCAGACTCTCTCCTCCCTCCCTCCTTCCTCTCCCTCTTCACCCTAACAGCCAGAGCAGTTATTACTACTTTAAGTACTGCACTTGCTGAAAGGGAAGTTCATGGTTCTGTGTGTATGTGTACTGTATATGTGTGTTTGTGCGTGTGTGTGTGTGTGTGCTGTAAAACACTAGTCTGATGGCTCCCGTGGGTATTTCAGAAGCTGCAGTCGCTTCTCTAAAGTTCAAGCAATTACATTTTCCGACCGGGTGCCATTTGCCAAACAGTCTCTGGCTGTGTGTGCGTGTGTTTGCTTATATGGGCATCTGTGTTTGTTTATTACATGTTTGTAGCTCTGTTTAAAGTCATATATATATATATAGTATAGTGCACCTTATACAGGCAGATTCTTGGTCAGGTGGAGGAAACAGAGCTGCTGAGGATGTGACTCATTTCTGGTTCTCTATTCTTGATGATAAATAATATATAAATACACATTTTACTCATTTATACCTCGTGTAGCTGGAAAGTAAAGTAAAAAATATTCAGATTACAGAGAAAAGCTGCAAAACCTCATATTTCAGAGGCTGCAATCAGCAGATGTGACGTTAATCACTGATCAGATAAACCCTCGTCTGTGTTATCGTCGCAATCGCTCAGTTAATCAGTCACGTTATTGACAGAACATGCTATAATATACTCCCTCGGTGTTGTCGGATGAAGACGTCGTTAGCAGCCGTGCAGGTCCTGCAGACGACGGCGGATCTAAAACAGCAGCAAATTCAGCTGTTAAGTCAGATTTTAAATGCAGTAATACATCAGTGGGTCACGGGGTGTGCTGTGGGTAGTCGGTGTGATGTGTTTGGCATGCTGCAGTAGATGTGTACATGACTTGAATGTGTCTGAGCAGCAGGTTCGTGTCGGCCTGGTGTAGAATTACAGACCAGGATTGCACCAGCATGTGCTGCGAAAGGGCAACACAGATAATTTTGGACCGAAGCTGCCGATACCCAGTATTTTAGTTTTATGTCCCAGTAATAAGTAAACAGCGTCTGAGAGTGAAGGGTTATAGCTATTCTGTTCAGGTTTGCAGCACGAAGGTCACGTAAGAGTAAAAACTCTCCACTGGAAATGAAAAGCTGTTTTTCTTTTTTTGGTACATAGCTACAGTACCGACTGTGGTTGAATGGAATCTGGTGTAATTGCAATATGAGAAGTGACTGAATTTCAACACTTCTAATTGAACACACGTGTGAAATAACACGGATTTCACAGATACAAATCAGTTTCTGTCTATTTTTATCTTCATGTCGGGTTTCCACTTCCAATTAGCAAACCAACAGGCGCAGCTTTTTTACAATAAACTCTGTCATGTTTTTATTTTATTTTATTCAGATAATCTAGTTCCCTTTAAACAACATGTATTACGAACCCTATCCATTGAATGTGTCTATGTTTTGTTTCTTTTTTTACTTTTAGTGGCTTCCAGACTAAGAAAACATATTCAGTTACTGGTATACCAACCAAACAATGTGACTTGTTTGTGTTTTCTTAACGGTTCTTTTTCAGTTTCTTTCAGACAGGATAAAGTTGCTAATTAAACATAAATAATGTGATTTAGTTTGTTATTCTGCTAAACTAGCTTTGGTGCTGTTAGCAAAAGCTAGCAGTTCCTTCCAGCTTCCAGTAGCCTATTTAAGCTAAGCTAATGACATTTTTTTTTTTTTAAAAAACACTTTTTTCCCCCAGTTTCTTCCAGACAAGATAAAGTTGCTATAATTAAACATAAATAATGTGATTTAGTTTGTTTTTCTGCTAAACTAGCTTTCCTGCTGTTAGCAAAGGTTAGCAGTTCCTTCCAGCTTCCAGTCATTATGCTAAGCTAATGAAAAAAAAAGGCATTTTTTATATATATAAGTTTCTTTCAAATGAGATAAAATTGCTAATAAAACATAAATAATGTAATTTAGTCAACCTAACCTTATCACATCCTGGTTGTGTTTCTGGTCTGAACACACAACAGATGAAATTGATATTGATTTTCTTGCTCTCCGATCATGTGTATGTATGTGTGTGTGCAACATGAAACATGTGAGTTTCACAAGTGAGAATGTCACATTTGTTCCTTGTTTGTTTCATTAAAGCGACACAACAACAACAGACGAGTAACTTTCGTGCTAGTTATCCCTCAGAGCCGAGCGCAGCGTGGTGTCTCTGTTTACAGCCTGGACGGACGCTCCGCTTGAGCTGACTAGTGGTTTGGGAGAGAGATAGCACCGGATCCACAGGGCCTGTTAAGTTTGAGAGTTGGTGTGTGTGTGTGTGTGTGTGTGTGTGTGTGTGTCTGTGTGTGAGTGTGTGTATGTGGTGTGTGTCAGTGAGCAGAATGGGCTGCCAGATCTGCCATTGCTGCCATAGGCCTGACAGGATGACAGCTGTCACCGAGGAAATAAAGAGGGGAGGAGGAGGAGAGAGAGAGAGGAGACACAGCCTCTGGGGAACACACACGCACACACACACACACACACACACACACACACACACACACACACACACACACACACACTCTCTCTCTCTCTTTTAGACAAGGCCTGGTAGAAGTTATGTGTGTGTGTGCATGCATTTTAGCATGCTCGTGTGTGTGTGTGTGCGGCCATGTTTGTTTGTAAGCCAGAGAACGGCTATACGACGCGAGTATAATTGGTTTGTGTTTCACTAATGTACACACTTATCTTCACATCAGCAATTACAGTATGGGCATTGAAAAGGAACAAAGGGACAGCGTTGGTATGTGTTTACAAGGTGTGTGTGGTTGTGTGTGTGTGGGTGTTTCCCCCCTGTGTGTGTGTGTGCGTGTTGTATGTATTGAGTTTGGTCTGCTTCATTAGTTTATATTGTAAAATCGATGCGGCCCGTTGTGGTGCGACCTGCCTCTGTTCTTGTGTTTTCTGCATTACACCGAGCGCTGTGTGTGTGTGTGTATGTGTGTGTGCGCCCAGTAATAGTGACCCTGGGGAGAGGGTTTGACACGGCGGCGGTGGAGTGGAGGTGTGGCGGTGGGGGGGTGAGCCTCCTAAGTGACCTGGAAAGCAAACCCATCCATCAGCTCTTTCTCCTCCTCAATCCCCTTTTCCTTCCCCTCCTCTGTTGTCTTTTTTCTTCCTCTCTCTCTGTCGGGCTATTACAGCAATCACTGCTCTTAAAGCTGCAGCTGTGTGTGTGTCAGAGAGCTTTTTTTTTTTTTTTCTGGGATGTGTGAGGTTATGTGTGTTTAACCCAGGCTACCTGGCCCCCGCTAAGCCGTAATGGGGTCTCAGTAAAAGATGGAGACGACGAGACGAGTGAGGTGGAGTGAAAGAGGAGAGGACAGGAGATAAAGGAGTGGAGACAGACTGGAGAGTGAGTGAGTGAAAGACACGATGCAGGGATGTGGGGATGCAGAGGGAGGAGTGGAGTAAACTCACCTGCACTCAGTCGCTCCACTAGATCTGATTTAAGTGAAGTCGAGCTGCAGCTGATGATTATTTCATTATCGATTAATAGTCTAGATCCCACAGTTTCTCCTCAGATACCTATTTCAATATCTAAAACCCAGTGTAGGCCTATTAAAGAGAAGTGCTTTAATACCAGTTCAGCCTGTTTTTTCTTCTTTTTAAAGACACCCTCTGGTAAAAAAAAAAAAAAAAAGCTATTGCAAATAAGTCAATGCCAAGGCTGAGTATTTCCACCTTAACCTGTATTGAACTAATGCAGATTTACACAGTGAGGCTTTCTGACATCACAAACCAAAAGAACCAATCCTGTAAATATATGATGACAGAGGGCGGGGCTAAAAGAAGCATGAAAACTAGAGTTTGCATGAGCACAGATGCATCAGCCACTGGTTGCTACAAACAACATGAACACATGAAAGAAGCTATGAACTGTGCTGAGTGACGTCAGACTTGTGCATCAGTGCATGAAGGTGACAGACAACAGGAAGTCATGAAAAACAAGCTGCTGTTTGGTTTGGTTATAGCTTCTGTTAGCAGGACAGTGATAGAGAATTACTGCTGCTTAAGATTTAAGACTCTTTAAACACTGATGATCTGACTTTAATGTGGATCAAGTCCGGCTCGCACCAGATCCCGCTAACGAGATAAGTATCAGCATCGATAAACCAATCCAGTGTAACAGATCAGTAGATGACCAGCACCTCAGAGCAACCTATTGATCACTTTTTGATTTATCATTTAGTGAAAACTGCACTTGAAAAACTCCAGACGGCGATAAAAACAGAATACAACATAACAAAAAAAACCCCAGCAAATTGTTCTTTTTTCCCTCCATTTTTGTTTTATAAATAGTTCATTAATGAGCAAAACTGTTGATTCATTTTTCTGTCAGTTGACAAATTATTTCAGCGCTTATTACAAAAAAAAAAAGAAGCAGAATCCGTATTGAAACTTGAATTGCACAGAATGTTTGTTATCCGCTTCTGCACATTTCACATTTTAATGTGTGTATTTGAACAAGTCAGTCCATAAACAAAAACCACAGGAGAGAAAGAGAGAGAGGAGATGTTTTTGTATCCAGAGACAAATCCTGGAGCTGCTCTGTAGACAGTGAATAATGGAAGGACTCCCAGGACGCCGTGACAGCAGCCGGGCCGATTTTCACTGGGATACGAGGACAGTTAGTTTCTTTTTTTCTTTTCTTTTTTCATTCACAGCTGGAAGTCATACATTCAAGTAAAACTCATTTGGTGGGGATACCTGGAGCAAAACCTCTCTGAGCTCACTCACTAATTTAATATCAGTGGAATGGCCTCCAAAAAAGAAGAAAAAAAAAGTGTCAGATCACATGTCACATTAATTTAAATCTCAACGCTGGGATGTGCAGCTTAGGGAGCCAGTTGGCTGTCGCCGTAGATATTGAATTTACTATCCGAAAAAGAGCTGTGTAAATAAGGTATAAAGGAAGGTGCGTTCAAGGTGTTAAAGGTAAAACAGCGATCGCCCGACACAGATATGTTAGTGTTGCATTACTGTGTTTTTCTGCCGGTGACAGATGTTAGTTTATTTTTTGAAGAATAATGAACGTCTGTAACCTCCAGCCCTCCTCAAAATGGGATGAAACAGCGTGGAAGAGGAAACGTAAATAGGTGCCACGGCGCCCTATCCTCCCTCAGTTGTGCAGAAAATCAGGTGTAGGGGGGCTAATTCAGTTTTTTTTTTTTATAGATCTCAGATATTATTTATATCCATGTTCCTTTTATTACTGTCCACCTCTGGCGTGGGTTGTATTGACTTGATATTTTCCATGTTGTGGCTCTGCAGCAGAAACCCCACGGTGTTACTGTTAGTTGACCGCAAACACATTTTGATCAAATTTCCACAAAGAAACATCAGCGGCAGCAAATCCCTCCAAAGCCTGACCAGCAGCAGCACCATTGTGAACCAATGAGGAGGGGTCAAATAATTTGAGCTGCCCCCACCACCACCCTCACCACCCTCGCTCCACGCTAGGCTGCTACAACAACTGCATCAAGCCGGGAAGGTACCAATCAAAATCAGGATCACGTTTCATTCAGCCAGCGTGTTGCATCCTGCGAGGACGTTGGATGTCGGGGCTCTGCGAGGAGGGAGGGGTTAAAAAGAGATGATTAATCAGGGAGGCTTGCGGCGTGTGGGTGTCGGTGCTTGCGTGTGTGTGTGTGTGTGTGTGTCAGAGGGGTGAATGGGGGTCTGGCATCCAAGCGGCAAGGTAATGAGTGTAGCCACAGTGTGTGTGGACCTCTAGCCTCTGCAGTGGAGAGGAGGGGGGGCATGAGTGGAATACAGAGAGACGCTGTTTCTCCCGCTGATGGCTCTGTTGGTTATGGATGAAACGGCCCCGGCCTCTTTTAGAGGCAGCCCAGCGATGCACTGTGGGAATCTGGGTTCATTTCTCTCATCAGCATAAAGGATGTGGACTGATGTCTATCATCACAAATTATGATTTTCACACCTTTTCTTTTGAGTCAAAAGAAAAAAGAAAAAAAAAACTATGAATAGTCATCAGTCACACCTGATAGAGAGAGAAAGGGAGAGAGAGAGTGGATGGTGGATGGATGAATAGAATCACTAAACACTTTTTCTTCATTAGAATAAAAAGCAAAAGTGCAAAAACTTTTGTCTTGTCTTGGTGTTACGAGGACAGGCACAGTGGTAGCAGCAGCAGCAATGCGGCAATTTTTTTTTTTTTTTTTGCTCGGGGTCGATTTAAAATTACAGGAGAATATCTCCAACATTAGAAGATGTTTCAGCACAAACTGGGCAGTGATTAAAAACCAGTACGTTCCTCATAAAACTGCAGTTTTCACAGTGGCTAATGTTCACGTTATGGCAGCACGGTAGCTGTAGGCTATGTGTTTACCCATGAGGCGTTCAGGGACAGAACTGTATTAAAGGTCACCTGCATTTTGGAAAACAATCAGCCCAATTCACAAGAAAATAATTAAAACGTACTTGGATGTAGGCTATTGGTGCGATGCTACATAGACACAGTTAGCATGTTAGCATAGTATCACACGTGACTCATCACGGTTGTGACATCATTAAAATCCCACAGTAGGCTACCAAAAACTTTTATTTTTTACTTAAAAACACTTAAAACATGAGATATGAAGCAAGAGCTTTGATTTAAAAAATTCGAACTAAACTACAGCTTAAGACTTCATCAACAGCATACCCTTTACTTTATAGAGCTTCTGACATCTGGACAGATGTTTATTAGCTGTTAGCATTAGCATTATCATTGCTGGAGGATTCTGTTGTGTATGTTTATTCTAAGACATCTCGTCTTTATGTTAAGTTTTTCTAAGACAAGTTAGCTCGCACCATTAGCTTAGCATGCTGATTAGTTTGTTATTGTCACTGAATTCCATCAGTCTGATGTGATATGAGTGGTTTCTGTATTTTTTTTAATTTTTTACCCTTTTGAACTAATCTATATTCTTCACCTTGTTTCCATACGCTCTGTAATCTTTCAGCAGAAGTTGTGATTGCGGCTGAACATATCTGAATAGACCAATCAAAACGCCATTATTCCTTCCTAGGTTGTTCAACAACCTGCTAATGTAAAGATCAATGGGGGAAGTCAGTCAATGTAAATGGTTTGGCTTTGTGAAGTAAGTAGTTAAATACGGCCATGGCTCTAATATCTCTGAGATAATTACACCGAGCAGACGAGTTGTGTAACGGATCAGATGTAGGGGGGGAAAAAACGAAGACAGGGCGCAATGACAGGTGAGATAATTTAAAAACTGACATTGGAGGGAATGTTGCAGCAGCGGCTTGGGGTGAGGGTGGGGGGGGGGTTGTCAGTCCGCCCGCCCACCCCCTCATCAGGAGCGAGGAGGGCTTTTAGATGCAAACAGAGCCAGAGAACAGGTCAACCCAGGTGATTGCTCTGCGTTCACAAAGGCGAAGGTCACTGAGGAAGTTTGAGTTGTGAGCGACGATGAGGAGATCCGACGGAGAGAGAAAGAGAGAGAGAACGCCGCGTTATTAACTCCCCCTGCCTGTTCTGATCTGTTCCCACTTGACATTAGCAGGAGAAAATGACATGCTTTTAGCAGTGGCTGCTCATATAAGAGGGTTACCTCTGCCATTTAGAGGCAAGAGCTGGTGGGAGCTGACAGGAGCCCCGGTTCTCAAGAATAACCTGTGTAGAAGATGGAAAAGTGTGAGGGGGGGAGAGAGAGTGGTGATGTGCTACAGATGTTCTGCATCTTCAAGAAAACACAATGACTTCCTCTTTTCTCTGCACATCCTACATCCATGATTATCTCCAACCTGTCGTCTTGTCAGGACTTCCATTGACAAATGAATGGATTCCTGCCACCGCTAAGCTAATGCTAATTGTAATCGCATTTGAAATCCCCCGTGTGCTTTTCTTTTCTTTTCTTGTCTTTTCTTTTTTTTTTTTAACCAACCTCACCAATCCTCAGTGGCTTGAATAAGAAACAGTTGAGATTTGGCTTTTTAAATTCTGATGAGTCACCTCGTCTAGTCGGAGTTCACCTGCCAGCCGGGATCCCGACGCAGGAGGAGGCTAAATGTGAAAACGACTGAGCCCCAAAACTCAAATCCCGGCTTCTTAAGTAACCTCCTTTTTTCTTTTTCTTTTTTTTTAAAGGATCATCCTCACCAGGATTTTCCTCATTTTTTCTCCCCTTTTGTTCTCAGCGTTAAGTCTGAATTTAGTCGAAACACACCGCCTCAATCAATCTCAGCCCCCTAATTAGGCCCCCATGCTTCACCTTGGCCCGGCGTAATGATGGCGCGACCACATAAAAAGGTTCCTTTCATTGTTTTGCGCTCGACTTTAAAAGCCGAGCGACCACCCGGCCGTGGTTTTAGCAGTCGGTCTTTAGGTTTTTGTTTGCCCTCTGTTTTGTTTAGTCATTAAAGTTGTCACACTCTGTTTGGATCAAAGCGGCTTCAGGAGCGGCACAAATTAACGTCCTAAATATTAGTGGTGACACCTCGTTAATGGGATGTAACGTGTCAGAGGGGAGGCAGGGAGGGGGGGGCTGGATGTTTTAGGTTTCTCCACTGCAAAAACTCCAAATCTTACCAAGAATATTTGTCTTATTTTAGTCAATTGATGATGATTGTACTTGGAATAAGACTCATCACATTAAAAAGTAGCTTGTTTTTAGACACGTTTTACTTCTTTCAAGCATGTTTTCACTTGATATAAGTAGAAAAATCTGATAGTGGAACAAGTTTCTTATTACAAGCACAAAAAACTTGCTTTCACTCGCAGATTTTTCTACTTATTTCAATTGAAAATTAGTTTGAAACAAGTCAAATTATCTAAAAACAAGTACATTTTTAGGTAATGAATCTTATTTCAAGTGGAAAGAGATTAGTTTTGACTAGAAATGAGACATTTTGACAAGAAATACAACAAATATTCTTGGAAAGCGGCCGTGGCGGCAGCGGCGGTTGGTGGTGTTTTTCTCCGGAAACCCTTCTGGGCAACGTTTACATTATGTGGAGTTTTTTTTTTTCTTTTCTTTTTGTTTGCTGGTCAGCGGAGGGTTAGCGACTCGTAAAGTTGGCAGTGGCGGTTGTAATTAGGAGCGCTGGCCGGGGTTGCTGCGAGACATTTTGCAGGTTGTCAGGCGGTGGGTGTGATGGCGAAATGTGATTGACGCTGAGTGGGCACAGCGGTGGGCGCGGTGGCGGCGGCGGTCGGCTGAGATTGGCAGACGGACGGCGCTGTGGAAGTGCTGCTGCTCACTGACTGGCAGACATCACATCACACAACCTCTCTGCTTCTCCCGGGTGCTTTTTTCACACAACTATACAGCCCAGTTAGTGTGTTACAGTCCACAACGATGTGTGTGTTTATGTGTGTGTGCATCGCCCACTTTGATCCCTCTGAGGCGGGTGTGTGTGTGTGTGTTTTGTGTTTTTTTTTCTCCTCGCGCACAATCTTTTAGCCAGACGCACACAGATGTTCTGACACACTCTTACACGCTGACGGATGGATGGTTGTGTTTACCTACTCACAAGTGTGTTTAAACTGACTCTGGGCCAAATCCACTCACAAATCATTCCTCGGTGTGTGAGCTGTTAGCGCACACACACACACACACACACACACACACACACACACACACACACACACAGATAGACACACACTAATGAGACAAGCTCCAGAGTTCCAGAGGTTTTTTTTGTTTTAATGAGAAGGCCGTGGCTTCGTCTCACCTCCGCTGGTAAACACCAACAACAACAACAACAAATCACAAAACTCACTGAACTCTTCCTATACATGTCTGTGTGTGTGTGTGTGTGTGTGTGTATGTCTATGTCTGTGTGTGTGTATGTGTGTGAGTTAACTTTAAGTTGTGAGGTTGTCTTGCATCCTACAGTACATTTGCCTGGCTCTGGCTGCTTGTTAGCATTATTGTCAAATTCCTTCATGTACACTCACACACACACAAACACACACACAAACACACACAAAGATGCTCACAGCCAAATCAAACCTCAGCTGGCCAGACTGACATTGAAGGCTCGGTAACACTTCACAATAACGTTAGTTAGTTAGTACATTAGGCAAGGCAAGGCAATTTTATTTGCATAGCCCGTTCTTACAAACAGTTTGTCTCAAAGGGCTTTACATCCCATCATAACAACATGCTCTGCCCTAAGACCCTTACATCCACTGAGGAAAAACTCCTTATTAAGCATTAATATATAAACTAATGTGTTAATTAATGCTGAGTAATGCATACATAATGATAACTAATTACATTATTCAACTTTTATTATTACTTAATCATTTATTAACTAACTTTGAGTAGTAAACATGAATTAACTGCTTACTAATAGGCTACATTAATGAATGTGTTTCCTAATCCTAATAATAATAATAAAGTAATACATAATAATGATTGTTAATATATCTATAAACAGTTAATTAATGATTAATAATGTACTAACTAATGTTAATTAAGGGACCCTTATTGTAAAGTGTTACCGGCAGCTGTCGTTGGCCATTCTTTCTCTACACACACAAACACACACTTGAGCCATGACACACAATCTTACAACAAATACCCTTTGAGAAGCCTTTGTATGTGTGTGTATATGTGTGTTTGTGGCGAGCTGTGACAGTGCAGTTAGCGTTAGCTTCCCGTGCCATCCCCCTCCACATGGCTGTCAGCCTGCGCTTAGCTTAGCGTCTTCATCTGCAGAGGATTAGCATGCAGCAGTAGCCGGCGCTACCGGCTCAGCCTCAGCCTCCCTCGCTGATTAGCCGTGATGCGTCTGAAGCCTCCACCAGGAGAGAGGAGAGGACGGCGCGCACGCACACTCTCTCTGCCGCTCGGCATATCGGCTCATTGTAATAAGCACTTTGTGTGTGTCTCTGTTCTGTGTGTGTGTGCAGGATATTTAAACAGCCTACACACAGCAGCAGCAGCAGCAGAAAGGAGGCATTCACCGTCCACGTTTCGGTTGTGGTGTTATTGTGCAGCAGTCCAACTTAACTCACACAGATGTACCTGAATTATATTACAACACTTCAGTGCTTTTCAAATGAATACAGCTTGTTTTGTTGGAGAGCAGTCGACGCTGATAACAGCTATTTCCTTCCTTTTCCTTTTCCTTTTCCTTTCCTTGTCACCGGCTCCAAAGTCTACAGACTCCCCATAAACGCTGCTGCACCTACACAAACCTGTGTATTAAATCCTCCACACAGCTGTCAGACTACTCAGGTCAGAGTTCACCTAAGACTCTTCCACACCGGACTCCGTTGGCCCGTCGACCTTGTCGTTCGCGGAGGTTAAGTGCAATTTTCCGTCGTGGTGTTTTCTGGATGTCGGAGGTCGCCGGCGTCGGTGATGATGAGTCGCCTCCTCCCTGCAAAGAGGAGAAGTTAACTCGTTCTCTGTGAAGATGGAGCGATGGAGTTAATGAAGAGGTGTGAAGACGTGTGCGTGTAGTTGCAGTGGCGATGTGTGCACTGGTTTACACTTTTTAATAATCACACACTATTTTAATCGTTATTTAATACTTAATTCATCATTTATAAAGCATTCTTTCTCTAATTAGTTTAAGTTATAATCACAGTTAGTCACAGATGTTAAACATGTAGTGATAATCTCATCTATTACATGTTTAATTCTTGTATTTTCATACTTGATAAATGATGGATTCAGCATTTATAACTCAAGTACATCAATTACAGACCAGTTATGTAGGAGATGTCATGTGGTTCAGTGCATCATTGATTAACAAACTATTTAGATGAACATAGATACTTTAAATTTAATGGTCCAGTATTTAAAATGGGGGTGGGGGGGACGTAATATATAGCGTTCATATTATTATTCATAAAAGAATAATTATAAGGCTACGAAAACCAAACACATTTTATTTTAGAGCGATTATACACTTACACAAATATATTCATGGGTAGTATATTCAGATTTTGCCAATAAACTTTGCCAATTTTTACACACTGGACCTTTAAGTCCTTAACACCCACTGGCCCATCATTATGTAATGCAACCCACCCAACTAATACTGCAATTTATGATTCATTAAAGTAGTTGCGCCTTCTAAAACATCTGGATTCACATATACATCCATTAATATAACAACTGTCGTCAACGTTTGATCAGTCACAGAAACTATTATCACTTTGCCTGATGGGAATACAAATAGAAACGTTCCGGTATCTTCTCCCATGTGGTCAGATCTTATCTCCCGAGGCGAACGATGTGAAAATATTTACAGTACACACCTCCATGTGAATGAGCGTGCCGTCATGGAAACGGGTGTTTAGTCTGTCTCGTGCCTCCGGGGAGCATCAGCGACATCCCACAAGTCAGTCAGTCAGTCATTGCAGAGACCTTTTTTTTTTTTTTTGTGAAGAGAGTGCAGAGCAACAAGTCCCCCGAGTGCTCATTAAGGGAAATGCTGCTGTGTAGAACAGGCCGAAACCTCTAAAACACACACACACACACACACACACACACATTGATAGATACAAGCCAGATGTAGAGAGGAATTCTTTCTGTCTCACACGTTTCAATCACATAATTGACGACAGCGTTGAGTCAGCCGGGGTCAAGATGTGGGACTCGATTCATATTTCAGCATATGAAATATTTTATCTGGAGCGTTTTCACCGCTGTTGGAGGTCAACAAAGGTCAAACACAAAGTTGTTAAGTCGGGCCTTTAACCAAAAAAAAAAGAAATATCTTTTTCCTCCTCTTGGCTCCTGCTTCTCCTCTGTTTGATATCGATGTATTTTTATCCACATGCTCTCACCTCCAATTTACATAAATTCATAGCTGCTGCTGCTGCTGCTGCTGCCTAATCACAGCCCGGTCCAGAGCAGCCACCCAAGACTAAACTCCCTGAACAGTCTTCAGCTCAAACTGCCTTTTATATGTGGGACACATTTTAATTAAAGCCGGAAAAAAAAAAAAAAATTAACTTAATTTTCCATCACTGTCTCCTCCTCTCGGTTCCCATTTGGCATTTAGGAATTTTTTAGACAGAAAAAAACTCAGCTGTGAGCCCGAGGAGTTGAATGTACAATGACGCAGCAAAAAAGCAGGATGAGCCAAATGATGATTCGACTCATCATGACGGAGTAAAAACTTTCACCCGATGATCGTTTATCAGCCTGGAATAACTGTAAAATGTAAAAATGGACTCAACTGGTTTCACAGTTTGTGGCAAACAAAGTGATGTGACCTAGGAGATGAGGAGGAGGAGGAGGAGAGGAGGAAGGAGGAAGAGGAGAAGGATAGGAGGAGGATGAAGGAGGAGCAGGATAGGATAGAAGGAGGAGGAAGAGGAGGAAGATAGGAGGAGGATGAAGGAGGAAGAGGAGCAGGATAGGATAGGAGGAGGATGAAGGAGGAAGAGGAGAAAGATAGGAGGAGAGGAGGATGAAGGAAGAGGAGTGGGATAGGATAGAAGGAGGAGGAAGATAGGAGGCGGATGAAGGAGGAAAAGGAGCAGGATAGGAAGAGGAGGAGGATGAAGTAGGAGGAAGAGGAAAGGGGAGGAAGAGGAGCAGGATAAGATAGGAGGAAGATGAAGGAAGAGGAGGAGGAGGGATAGAGGATGAGGAGGAAGGATGAAGGAGGGGGAGGAAGGATGAAGAAGGGGGAGGCAGAGGAGAAAGAGTAGGATGATGAAGGAGGAGGAAGAGGAGGAGGAGGAGGAGGAGGAAGATGAAAGGGGAGGAGGAAGGATGGAGGAGGAAGAGGAGGATGAAGGAGGCTGAAGGGGGGAGGCTCAGACAGACAGAGAGAGTCTGAGGAAGGAATGAAGGTGAGAGAACAGAGAGAGGGGGAGAGAGAGGGAGGTGGTGGGTGGTAGTAGACGGCTCCTCCGGCACCTTTGGGTGGTAGCGTGTGTGTGTGCGTGTGTGTGTGCGTGCGCAACCGCAGATGAGTAATGGCCTCTGACGTTCATGTCTCTCTTGTCTCGTCCTCCATCCGTTTCATCATTACACGCCATCAATCTCCCCATCTCTCAATCTCCCTGTCAGCTCCTTCTGTTCCCCTTCTCTTTTTCCATCTCTCCCCCTTTTTTACTCTCTTTCTCCCCCCTCCTCCTCTCCTCTCCTCTCCCCTCCTCTTCTCCTCTCCTCTTTAACCCAGACAGGCTTATTCTGCGTCGTCTGCAAAGTCCTCGGGGTGTTTAACTCCTCCTCGCCGCCGCCGCCGTCCTCGTCCTCTCTTCCTCTCTCTCACTCTGCTCTGTTTCTCACCTGAGCCCCAGTTTAATTTCACTGTGAGAGCGGCACTCACACACTCGTGCACACATACACACACACACACACACACACACACACTCAATCATTCACTCTCAAACACACACACAAATACGCGCGCACCACACACTCAAAAGGAGCTGTCAAGAGTAATGGTGTTTAGTGTAATTTACTGTACCGCCGTTGTAGCCTCTGCTTTCTCAATAGGAATCATTATAGAGATTACATAATGGGGGTCATTTTTCTTGTGTGCCGTATACAGCGCCGTGTGCTGCAGCGATGGCAGTTACAACGTGTTTTTTTTTTTTTTGGAGGCAGGATAGAAAAACCCTGTTAGCTGAGAAGTAAATGGGTCCGGTGTATAGCCTGGCTACATCAGCGCCCGTTAGCCTGCCTCTCCTTTCTCTTCAAATCCATGCCTATTACTCTTAACAAACCAGAATGGATCCGGGGTATTGATCTGTTGGCAAGGGGGGGATGCTCTCTTTGTTCACACACACACACACAACACACACACAACACACATACATGCAGAAATTCCTTCACTCATGGTGGATATGGATAATACTGTAGTCCAGTGTTGCAGTTATCGCTGTTTCTTCTCCTGCAGTTTAAAGACGTTGTCACCTGAGATGCTGATAAAGTCGTAACTCTGCTTTTTTTTGAAAAAAAGAAAAGAAAGGAGGCTGGAAATAGAAAATATTTTCAAAAAGTATCTTCACCTTCTTAAAGGAGCAGCTGTAGTCAGATGAGATCCGCCTCGCAGCGGTGGTGACGGACTCCAGCCGAGAGCCAGAGGCCTCCGCACGAAACACGCCTTCAAACTGTCATGTAGACGCTCCGCCGGGAAATAAAATACATAAAAATACAACTAGATCCAACTTTTTTTGATTCCAGTGAAAAGAAGAGGAGTAGGGGGGTGGGGGGTGGTTTTTGATTTGGCCGCTTTGTTCCAACTCTTTGAAAGGTTTTCGGATGAATTTGCATCTGGTCACCTTTGAGAATTACCTGCTTCACCAGGAAGCGACGGCTTTTAATGTTTGCGCGCATTAATATTTCAGTAGATGAAAATGTCAACAACAAGCATTTGCTTTTTTTTTTAATATTTCAATGATCATGAATGTGGAAATCCAGTGTGGAAGAAGCAGAAAATCTTAATTTGTCCAGAACTGTCTGCCACAGAAGACCATAATGCATTGCAATGCATTGCAATGCATTATTGTCTGCCACAGAAGACCATAATGCATTGCAATGCATTATGCAATGCATTATGGCTGTGGCTCAGGAGGTAGAGTGAATGGGTGAATGTGACAATACAGTGTAAAGTGCTTTGAGTGGTCCAAGTGACTAGAAAAGCGCTATATACTGTAAGTGCAAGTCCATTCACCATTTACCAAACAGCTGACCTGTCGTGTAGTTTCAGCCATGCTCTGTGTGATCCACTGACAAATGTTCCTAATTTGTACAGATTTACAAAAACAAAACAGGGAAGAAGTGGATTCACCACAAAATTTTACTAAACTTTAAATAAAGCGGCCGCCGGTGGGTGTGAAGGAGTTTTAACCAGCACATCATGGCCCAAGATTTGTCACTTTCAATCAGAGGAAGTGCACAACATGTAGTTGTTACTTCAGTCTGACTGTGACGTCGCTTCGTCAACGTCTGTGTCTTTAATCTCTCGCTTCTGGAGCAATTTGAGCCGTCGCTGCTTTTTCAAACGTGTGCAGAAGAAACCTCTGAACCCTGAGCATTAAAGCAACTGTAACCTTTTTGGAAAAGTCCGTTATTCAATTAAAAAAAAAAGTCTTTGCACAGTCAGTTTGGTCCTAACAAGAAAAAAAAAAAGGGAGAGAGAGAGCGAGACGGTCTTTAGCCGAGCTTCTTCGGGCTTAAGCAAGAATTCAATTTACAAATTTAAAAGAGTGCAACACAAAAAAAAAAAAAGTAATTTAAGGATTATTACAAATTAATGTTACCACAGAGCGCAGCAAAGTCATAATATCACTTCTGAAATTAGTAATAAATAATTTGTAATACTGCCAGGTTCCGGTGTGATGGAGTAATTGACTCTCCTCTGCGCCGCTCCGAGGTCATTACCTCCCCAGTGATGATTCATGTGTTCTCTAATTGCTCTGACATCATCCATGTTGGATACACACAGCCTCTTTAACACACACACACATACACGTTTGCTTCCTCTCTTGGCTCAGCAGCAGGTGAGGCTGCCAATATTGTATTTACATTAAACGTGTGTAATTTGATAGACCCTGAGAAGAAGGAGAAGACAACAACGAAGCGTCAATATGGCCGCACAGGTGTCTAACCTTGACTCCTCACCCAGCGTGGCTATTCATAGGCCATTAATTAGAGCAGGATCCTGCTAATTAACACACACAGACTGCACTGCACTCACTCACTCACTCTCTCTCTGGCACAGACACACACTCGTACACACTTCTTCTTCCCTGTGCACTCCACTCTCTTCACGTTTGAGTTCCGTTTAATGCGCCCTGTTTGATTTGCCCTACTAAAGTAATGAGTTTGGAAAGCAGACAAAAATTCTGAAGTGTGTTTTGAAGGAGCCTCGGGATAATTTGAAGTCCTGGGGCTGGGGAGTCGAAAGCACGCTCGCATTGCTTACACCCACACTCGTACTCGCACACACACAGACAGAGACGTACGTGTCGGCTGCACGCGCCTTGTCATTTGTCTGGTGTATTATGTGTATGTTTTCACAGCGGAGTGAGAGGTTTTCACGCTCTCTCTTTTTTTTAGACACGTTCCTCCGAGTCAGAGGAGCCGAGCAAAACGAGATCAGAGAAAACAAGTCACAATGGTGTTTCATTCAGTGTTTGTGTGACCTGTATTAAATGAGTGATACTTATTAGCTCTGCCAAGGAGGCGATGTTTGGATGTTTTCACCCGTGTCTGTGTATTATTAACAACGTTACACAGAATGCACCAAACCAAACTGGGTGCAGGGATCGAGCTGCGACCCAGGATGAACCGGTTTTTACATTTTGGTGCAGATTTGTTGGTCTTTCTCTGAGGTCTGGTGCGTTTCGTACTGTAGGCAGAGAGTCTCCAGTCTCTGACTCTCTCTACGAGATCACAACGGCTTCCTTGTCGTGTTTATTATTGTACTAATAAATCAGGTCAAAGTCTGAAGTGAATGGAAACCTGGTGCTGTTGTTGTCAATCAGTCAAGACCTGTTCAAACCAGTTATCCACTTAATAAACCAGGTCTCAAGTCAGTTGAGATGTGAGTTTAGTCCTCTCCAAATACGTCTCAAGTCAGGTGTGTGAAGAGGAAAACAAAACTCAGGTCTTAAAGAGGAACTATGCTAAGATTTTTTGCCTTAAAGGTATAGTGTGTAGGAATTCCCCCCCATCTAGCGGTGCGGTTGCATATCTGAACGTATTCTTGATGTTGCATTCACCTGAAATTGGGCAGAAGTCAGACAGACAACAGACGCTGCATGTAACAGGTAAACAAGTGGTCCGCCAGCACGAGGCAAAACAATACAGGCGTGACAATATGTTGTCATGGTGATGTCGTATTGTTTACCTGACCCACGTTTTACCGTCTTTCTCTCGTGGAGTAAAATGACATCCGGTTGGTTTGCCGACGGCCGTCTGCCTGACTGCACCTGAATGCAACACCAGTGCCTCCGTCCTTCCTCACACTACACAGTGGTGACAGTTTTAACAGGCCGAGCCGACAGCTCCGGTGAGTTTCCGTGGTTACCTACGGTCACGCTGCCACTCAACGTAAAAAATGGCAATGCAACATGGCCGCCTATATTTGTAACGACTTGTAACAACTCATTCTAAGGTACGAGAAAGCTTTCATTTGTATGCGGGTGTGATTCGACTTCAGTGAAATACGTATTTATGAAAGCAATATTTTGATTTTTGATAATAAAAAGCCAAATAAGTTACACACTGGGGCTTTAATAATGAAAAATCTGGGAAACCCTGAAGTTTGTGTCGATCTGTGATAAAACGTGTATGTTTGTATCAGGCCGGCGCTGAACTGCTGAAAAATGAAATGATTCATGTATTGAAGGATGTATAAGTCTTGAGTAAAGTCTCAAGTTCATCACCATAGTGACGACGATTCTTCCTGTGGTCCATAAACCTGGGCTAAGTGGGTTTTCATTCAGGTCTTTCTCTGTTTTTAATGAGCCAATGAAGAAAAAATGCAGAGAACAGAAGACGATACCTTTGCTGCTTTTTCATCTTGCACTGTGTTCGCAGTCTGCACCTGGCCTCTCTCTGATTGGGTTTAAGAAGAACGCACAAAACAGAGTGCTAGGGCCAAAATCGAGTGGAAATGTTTAAAATGGGACTAAAAGACAAGACAAATACAAATCTTATAAAAGACAAATCCCTTAATTTATTGTCAAAACCAGTCCAAGTCCACGTCAGCTGTTTGCTCAGCTCCACCTGGACCTCTTCCCTGAATCAGCCTTCAGCAGATGAAGATTGTGAGTTTAACCTGTAAACAGTACTGTTGTCAGAGTAGATTAACAGACAGATTTTGAAAAGAATAAAAAAAGCTGTTAAACAGGTAAAAGCAGCTTATTCAGACCTGGTGTTAAAAATAAAAAGACAGATAAAGACAGCTTTTTCCAGAAGTGAGAGATAAAGACGGATGCAGCAGATTAGGCCTAATAAAACAGAGCAGCGTTTATCCTGCGCAGCCAAATCGTGTTGTCTAAACAATAACAGCTGCGACTGTGGAGTTCACAAATAGCACCGCAGCATTTTCACATCGTTCTCCTCGTGCCAAAAAGAGAAGAGAGAGAGAGAATAATAACTAAAAAAAAAAAAAAAACCCAACAAAAACCCAGTTACATTACAGGCACTTAGGAGCTGGATCAGAGCCGCTGCTGCATGCTTTTCCTCATGTGGTTAACATGGAAACACATACACACACACACAAGTTAGCGTTAGCATCACTTTAGGCTGCAAGATACTGTCAACCACTGAAAACAGTCCCATCAGAGAGAGAGGGAGAGAGAGAGAGAGTTGCCGTGGCGACGCCATCGCCACAAATTGCAAAATTTCAAACATCAAGTGAAAAGTTAAATGGGAACAAATGATAGATTTGGTGAGGATGGATCCAGGCCAGAGGGAGGGAGAGATAGGAAGGGAAATAGGATGCAGATGAGCCCTCCTCCTCCTCCTCCTCCTCTTCTACTCTTCTTCTTCTTCCTCCTTCTCCTCCTCTTCCTCTTGTCCTTCCTCTTCCTCTTCTCCTTCTTCTTCTTCCTCCTCCTCTTCCTCTTCTCCTTCTTCCTCCTCTTCATCTTCTTCTTCTCCTTCTTCCTCCTCTTCTACTCTTCTTCCTCCTCCTCCTCCTCCTCTTCCTCCTCCTTTTCCTCTTCTACTCTTCTTCTTCTTCCTCCTCCTCTTCCTCTTCTCCTTCTTCTTCCTCTTCTCCTTCTTCTTCTTCCTCCTCCTCTTCCTCTTCTCCTTCTTCTTCCTCCTTCTCATCCTCTTCCTCTTCTTCTTCCTCCTCCTCCTCCTCTTCTCCTTCTCCTTCTTCCTCCTCCTCCTCTACTCTTCTTCTACTTCCTCCTCCTCTCCTTCTTCTTCCTCTTTCTCTTCTCCTTCTTCCTCCTCCTCCTCTTCCTCTTCTCCTTCCTCTTCTCCTTCTACTTCTTCCTCCTCCTCCTCTTCTCCTTCTTCTTCCTCCTACTCTTCCTCCTCCTCTTCCTCTTCTCCTTCTTCCTCTTCTTCTTCTTCCTTCTTCCTCCTCCTCTTCCTATTCTCCTCCTCCTCCCCCTTCTTCCTCTTCTCCTTCTTCTCCTTCTCCTTCCTCCTCCTCCTCTTCTCCTTCTTCTTCTTCCTCCTCCTTCTCTTCCTCCTCCTCCTCCTCTTCTCTTTCTTCTTCTTCCTCCTCTTCCTTTTCCTCTTCTCCTACTTCTTCTTCTTCTTCCTCGTCAGCATTCAAACTTCATCCTGAACCAATACGACGCTCTGGTGTCTGTTAGCCTGCAGGAAGAAGAGAGAGAGAGAGAGAGAGAGAGAGAGAGAGAGAGAGACAAACAAGGATGAAGTGAGAAAACGTAGACGATGGGTGAGAGAGCTAGGGAGACAGTGGAGAGAGAAAGAGAGAGGGAGGGAGGGAGAGATTGAGGGAGTGAGAGAGACGGAGAGAGATGGTTCATTAAACATTTAGAGGGATGGAGAGCAGACAGGCCTCTCCATTTCTCTCCTCTCACTGTTTCAGGAGATAGGAGGCTGAATGTAGGTCTGCCTTCGCAACACACGCACACACACACACACACACACACACACACACACACACACCACCGTTAGTGAATGCATTGTGTATTCGTGCGTGTTTGTGTTGTTTTGTTTTTTTTCCGCCACACTGAAAATCCCCTGTTTGTCCCCACAGGTCTAAGATAATGGCCTGAAAATGTAACAGCACGACCCTAAATATAGCCGCCTCGGTGGTGTAACGCTGCACTTAATCCCTGTATCACAACACACACACACACACACACATATACTATATACACATGCAAAGACAAACAGGCAGAGTAATGCAATTCCAAGGTTAGCCAAAGGAATTACATGTTAGCGGAGCTTACCCGCAGTGTATCTGCCTCTCCATATAAACTGGAGTGTATTTACCCTTGTACACACCTCTGTGTATTGTCCCATTTAGCACGGTTTCCACTCATGCATCCTAATGGCCCCAGAGAGCCGGGGAGTCTCTGCTGTCTGTTATTAGTGAGCAGCACAGATCAATAGGCTCTGGGACTGCAGCGCTAGTAGCCTGTTAGCACGCCTCCCCGCCCGCGCCCCTCCCTCTAACCCTCCACCCCCCCATTCAGAGCCACTGAGCCGTGGCTAACACCGCAGCTAAAGTGTTTGCTAGTATAAAGTCTCTGAAGTGGTGGAGGCGCACCTGTGCCCGCTCCCTGCTACTACACACTGCAAAAACTCTTACCAAGAATATTTGTCTTATTTCTCGTCAAAATGTCATTTCTAGTCAAAACAAATCTCATTATACTTAAAATAAGACTCATCACATAAAAAGTAGCTTGTTTTTAGACACATTTCACTTCTTTCAAGCATATTTTTTACTTGAAATAAGTAGAAAGAACTGATAGTGGGGCAAGTTTATTATAAGCACAAAAAACTTGCTTTCACTGGCAGATTTTTCTACTTATTTCAAGTGAAAATTAGTTTGAAACAAGTGGAAAAAGATTAGTTTTGACTAGAAATTATACATTTTGACAAGAAATATGACAAATATTGGAAAGATTTAGAGTTTTTGCAGTGCACATGTAAAGCTATAAGCTCAGAAAACGGCGAGGAGTCAGACGGGGCCTATGACGACCACAGATGGGGTGGGGGCTTCTGATGTGGCATCGTCCTGGTCCAGTCCGTGTGGTTAAAAAGGGCAGATTCACTCAATTCACCCAAACAAGACAACCAAAGAGAAAAACAAGCTGTTTCCTGGTATCTAGTCATGCAGATGTTTTGGTTTTTCTTTGCCGGCTTCTCAGATATCTGTCTGCAGCTGTCACCGCAACAACAACAACAACAAGGTGAAGGGAGTTTTCATCTGTTGAAAAATTGGACCTAAAAGAATTTAACAACATTTTTCCACCAAAAAAAAAAAACAAAAAAAGAAAGAAAGAAGAAAAAGCAGTGTCCCTGATAATGCCCACAGACCTGACTGTGTCTGTGCTCGTAGGGGACATGTTGTTCTGCAGGGGGAAAAAAAAAGAAAAAGCATAATTTTCAATGAGAGTTAATAGAAATAAAAGCTTTGCAAACTGGTTTGACACAGGTGGAAGGTACGAAGCTGGAGAATACGGTTAAGGTTTTGTTGCGAAAACCATTTATCTGTTTTAAACCCGCTTTAATCAATATTCCTCACATTAGCATCGGGCTCAGGCTCTGTGATCGCTCAACGCTGCCGAAATTGTGAACAATTATTATCCAATCCTGCAGTTTGGTTGGTGGAGCTTTTGTATAGCCTCTCGTTGTTTTGAGTACTACTTTTTATTTAATAGTATTTTTTGGTACATTTAGCTTTACTGTAGCTTTTCGTGGCTCTCATCGACCCTGTCTGGTTTAATGGAGCATCGAGCAGCTTGTTCCTCAGGAGAGCAAAAACAAGAGCTGAAAGGAGAGTTAATGCTCCAATAGAAAGACGTTAAAGCAGGAAACACGTCAGAAAAATAATGATATATACATTTATTATGGATGTGATGCATTGGTACTTATTCAGGATTGACTCACACAGCGCTGGTAGAGTCCAGAGGGAGGCTGCCTGATCGATCAGGAGGAGCGTTTAACAAATATTCACCAATGAAAACTGATACGTTTTGATGATTAGGATCATTATTATTATTATATTGGGGGTAAATGGTGTTTTTAAATTCCCTCAGTCTGAGTGTCTATAAAAACCACACTTAAAACCAGAGAAGAATAAGAAAAATAGATTAAAGATCCTGAATATGAGCTCTAGATCTGATCCAGATACAGTCGTAAAAAAAGAAAGTGGCCCAAAAATGTTGATCTGACACTGTTTGCATCTGGGATCTCTCACACACACACACACACACACACACACACATACACACACTGGGCTGTATGCACACACACACTGATGCATAATGAGGCCTCTCTCCACTCCATCAGCATATGTCAGCATATGGCTCCGTCCTCAGAGACTCTGTTGAACAGACTGATCCAGGTTTGATTTTGCTCTGGAGGTCCTGACCTCGGATGGATGGAGGGCAGAGAGGGGAAAAAAAGGGAAAGAGGGGAAGGAGGGGGGGGAAAGGGGGAGAGAGGAAAGGAAAGAAGGAGGACGAGGACGTGTGTCTCTCCAAACAGCTGTCAGCCTAAACTGTCTCCACCCGTTGACCAGCCGGATGCTGTTGTTACTGTCGGGCTCCCGCTCCCTTCAGCACCCACTCACCGTGTGTGTGTACATGTGTGTGTGTATACGGGTGTGTGTGTGTGTGTGTGTGTGTGTGTGTGTGTGTGTGTGATGCAACATAGGACCATATTGAGCCATCTGTTCCGCTGCTAATTGGTATGCATGACAATGTTTTTCCAACTCATAAAACCTAATGAAAATGAACACCCCACCCGCCCTAATATCCCTTAATGCTATCACCCCCTCTTACCCCCCCACTCCTCCTCCTTTACCCCCTCCTCCTGTACAACATCACAGGCATTATTACGCTGTAGTGGACATTAGCCAACCCCCTTTATTTTTCCAGAGGCACTTTCAGTCCAGGGGTGGAGGGGTGGAGGGGTGGAGATCTCCCGCTGCTCTCAGTGGAAATCCGTCAGCCCTCGGAGATCTAAAGACCTTTCTACCCCCCCTCATACCGCCCCAATACCTCCATAAACTTGGGGCCCAGACTGTGAATTGTTCTAATGTTAATGGAGCGGTGGTTTCCTGCCTGGTGCTGACAGCGCTCTTCACAGAGAGAGACAGGAAGGATGAAGGAGAAGAGAGGAGGAAGCTCTAGTCTGCAGAAAGGAAAAGAGGCAGTAAACGGATGAATTATATGAAAGGCAAAACAGGTTTAAGGTGATTAATGAGTAATTAGCACATTAACCTCCGACTCTGCAAACAAAAAGAGGGTGTTTAAGGATCTGGCTGAAACAGCTTCATTTTCACTTTCTTTGACTGGATTTAGAGACTTGACTTTGACTTGTCTGAGCTAAACTGATCCTGATCCTGAGCCTGGTGCATGAGGTCATGACCTGAGACTGGATTTGAAGCTTCTGGGAGGATACCTCAGATTCAGACTTGGACTTTTCCCAACAGATCTGGATCCAGGTGAATCTTCACTTGATTGAGTTTCTTATTGTTTCTTAGAAACTTGATTCGATTTGACAAGAGTCGAGAGGCTTGACTTAGATCTGTCCCGATTGAATTGAGACTTGGTTCAGAAAGATTTGACACTCTGGGGTCAACAAAACCTAAACTTGGACTTGGTTTCACAGACTTTGGACTTGTTTTGGTTCAGTCCTCTAGGACCTGAGACGGGACTTGATTTTAGAGTTTGACAGGAGTTGAGCCTGATTGATTGGGGGGTTGTTCATGATGTTTTGAGACTCGTCTCTATTGAACTTGACTAAATCAGACCAGACATGGTGACTTCACTTCAGGAGTTGCTTGAAACCTGATTGGACTCTGAAAGACTCCGTTAATTTGGATTTTGTGTTTTGTATGATAAAGATATAATAAAACACATGTCCTATCTGCAGTAGATGATTAATTAAACACATTGGGACTGAGGTGAAGGGAGTAAAAAGGAGAGAAAACAAGCAGAGTAGACGAAGCTGGCAGAGCTGCACCGTCCGTCCACATGAACCACAGCAGGGACAACGCTGGAGAGCAGCCGTGTGTGTGTGTGTGTGTTTGTGTGTGTGACACCACCACTGAAGAATGTGTTGTACACGTGGACAAAAAAACACCCCTTTGGTTGTGTGTTGTGTTGTGTTGTGTTTAAAGGGAGCCTGAGGTCAGGACACGCAAACACACTCGGTCGCAAAAGCAAAAGCAAGCAACCACCATGAAATGATCTACGAGGGAAATTACAGTACGAACCAGAGCTCACAGATGTGTCCTCTCCCAGAGAAAACTTACTGCACACACACATAAACACACATACACATAAACACAAAGCATTGGCCTCTTTTGCCAGCCAATAAATAGGTTTCCTGTGGCTGTCTTGTCTCTACCATCCTCTTCTTCCTCCTCTGTGGTCCTGAGTCTGTGCGGTGGTTTATTAAAGTGTCAGCGGCGGTTTGACTCCTGCAGCGCTGACACGTGTGTGTGTGTGTGTGTCTGTGTTTTGTTTTATTTTTTTGTTTTTTGTTTTTATTGGCACCACGTATGAAAACAGCGTCCTCGCCAAAAAAAGCGCCCGTGGAGGTGAGATCCAGGCTTGTGTAACCTCTGCGCCGCGTTCGGAGGCGAAGAGCTTCACTCCACAATGGATCGTAATTGTTGTGCCGGAGCCAGTTCCACACAAAAAAACGCACTTGTGTTGTTAAATCAGCGGCGTTTTGTCGTTGGCAACCAGCCTCCCCCCTCTCTGTCTCCCTCTCTCTCTCTCTTTTCTCTCTGTGTGTCTCTTTGTCTCTCTACCTTGCTCCCATTACGCCATTTTTCTGCCTCCACCCTGTGGTTTGCTGCTCACTCGCCCCCTTCAGAGGTGTCACGACCGATGTGCGTGAACACACCGGGTGGGTTTATTGTTCAAGCCGGGGCTCAGCGGTGGAGGTGTTACATGTTGTACTGTAAAACAAACACACACAGATAGACACACACACATGTTTGTATGGCTATCTTTGTGAGGACACTCGTTGACATAATGTATTCCCTAGCCCCTTACCCTAACCTTAAAGGGGCATTGTGTAACTTCTCCTGTTATCTATTCACGAAAATCGATTATTTCGTTCAAAAGTCTGTTTTTCATTCATCAGTAATCCCCCCCATCAACAAACTGAAGTGTTCCTTTCAGCTCTGAATTAGCCGTTCATATCGTTCATAGCTACATGGAGCGGGTAAGCTCGGTGCTTGCTGCCATGTCGTGTCGCCATGTTTTTACGTTCAGTGGCAGCGTGGCGGTACGAAACCACGGAAACTCAGCGGAGACACCGGAGCTGTCGGCTCAGGTCGAGGTGGCGTCTGTGAAAAGTCACCGCGGTAACGCAGTGAGGAGGAATGGAGCGTTACACTGATGCTGCATTCACCTGCAGTCGGGCAGACGGCCGTCGCTAACAAACCAGATGTCATTTTAGTCACAGAAGTCGGGAGAAAGCCGGTAAAACGTGGGTCAGGTAAACAATACGGCATCGCCATGACAACATATTGTCACGTGTATTGTTTTTCCTCGTGCTGACGGACCACTTGTTTACATGTTTTTACTTTGTTTGCTGTCGTCCGTCTGCCGTCTGCCCAATTTCAGGTGAATGCAGCATGAAAAATACGATTGAGTTGCTTGTGACATACAACCGCGCACAATGTATGTACCTTTGACCATCCAAAACAAATGCCTAACCTTAACCATTACTCTTAACCTAACCTAAACCTAATTATAACGACCTTATTATAAAGTCTTATCCCTCAAATAGCCCTTGGAAGGGGTCTGAGAAAGTGAGAACCAGCCAAAATGTCCTCACTTTCCCAAAATGTCCTCACTGTCCTCACAAATGTCCTCAACCACAAACTGATGGTTTAAAACTCAAACTGGTCCTCACATGTATAGCTGTACAAGTACATAAACACACACAGAAAGAAAAGAAGCTGTAAGACTTTTGTTTGTTTTGTTTTCACTCGTGTCCCAAATCTGGATCGGTGGAGTTGAAGCCGCACCAATCTGATATGATCCCCCGCCTCTTTCCCCTTTCCCCAACTCAACTCTGCTCCTTCTACCGTGCGTTGGTTGGATCGGCCATTGTTGGCCTGTTTTGCGGAGAAGCATTAGTCAAATGGGCCATCATCCCCGTCGGCGAGTCAGATGATGACTTTTGGCAGAATGCAGCCCCAGCGCCATGCCAGACAATCAGAGCCCATGCCATTTCATCACGCGGTCGCACGCGCATACGCGCGGCACGGGCAAACGCACACACGCGGAATCGCACTGCAAAACAAGCTGTTTCTCATTAAGCCCGCAAAACATGAGAGATTGAGTGAGAGGAATGGTTGGAGGGATGAAGGAGGAGAGACAGGGAGCTGAAGGCTTTTTCCCAGCGAGAGATAAGAGAGAGAGAGAGCTGGCGGTGGTTTAAAAAAAAAAAAAAAGCGGTGACACACCACAAATCCAACGGAAGTGTCAAGGGTGAGAGTGTATGTGTGTGTTTGTGTGTGTCTGTGTGTGTGCAGCCGGTGCACTGTCATCCAAAGAGACACCCGCCCACCCAACACCCAATACCTCCAGCTACCCTCACCCCATGCCCCCTCCGACACTGCTGTTCCCATAGCAACAAGATACAGGAAGGAGGCGGAGGCGGAGGAGGAGGTAGAAGAAGAAGTGTGCTAAAGATTATGGAGGAATTTTGCTGCTGCTGCTGCCTGGATTTGACCAATCTGGTGTTGAGGCTTTAAGATGCTCTAATTCCTTTTTCCCCCCTTCCCTCTCTATCACGTGCACACACACACACACACGCACACATGGAAACTTCCCAGTCAGGCCGACGTGAGCTAGAAAGCATAATTTTAGGGAGATATTTCCAGGAACTGCACTGTCGAAGAAGTAGAAGGAGGAAGAAGTCTGATAAACTAGAGCAGGTTTTTCAAAATAAAAGACCTAATAGAAAGATAGAAAAAACAAAACAAAGGCAAAGTGTCGGACAAGAAGCAGAGGTCGTGTGATCACCTCCGCCAAGTGTGAAAATGTGCATGAAACTCACTTTCTCATTCGCCCTCCCCAGAGGAAGAACTCCCATCGATTCCCGTGACCCCGTGACCTTTTACCGCGGTGCCTCCATTAAACCCAGTTTTCGATTTTCAAATGAAAACAATCTCCTTATTGTTTTAGTGATATACACACATTTGTCTTTTGTCACATTCCTGCTCCCAATAGATGCAAACCTATTGATTATTGGTGACCAGACCTCTTTCTCACATTAACCCCCAATATAAGTTACTCTAACTATCAATATGTGACAAGGTCTATTTCTCTTCAGTTCACAGAACAACAATTCTCAACAATAGACTATAATTGCATCTTTAAGTTTTTTTATGTGTTGATGCAGCCATTGATTTCCACTAAAATACACGTTAGAGTTCAGCCTCAGGTTACTTTATTGTACCCGTGGGTACAAAGTGTAAAGCATCCATTACAGCACACAACATAAGACACTAAATAAAACTTTTTTAACCAATTAAAACAGTCAGATCAGTTAGAAGTGATCCAGTGCTAATCAAGATGCTAAAATACCCAATAAATACTGATAAAAACCTACAAACTCTTGCAACTTGTGCATTAATATTCGTGACCAATCAGTTGTTCCCTTTATCAGTAATCTTACGTTTTACCTTCTATCAAATGTCCAAAACAAGATAATGAAAACGAACGTAAGGGAATCTGATTACAATACAAACATAGTATAATTAGCATTTAAGGTACTAGTATGACCCTTAAATTTACACCTGTTAATTTATACTGGAGAGGCCTTTTACTTTGTTCTGTTAAAACTCAATAATGCACACTAATGTCCATTAACATAGACTGATATGGCCCTTTAATATCGACTGCATGGCCCTTTAATGCAGACATATATGGCCTTGTAACTCAAACTGTTATGGCCCTTTAATGCACATGTATACGGCCCTTTAACATCCACTCTGTGGCCCTCCAACACTGAGTAGACAGTAATAATCCGAGTGTGTCTCTGGATCAGGAGGTGTTGAGCTGACAAGGTCTCAGACGTGTGATGGAGGAGGAGGTGGAGGAGGAAGAAGAAGCCTCCTCTCCACCTCAGATCTCAGCTCCACTCTAAGTCTGTAAGTGGATCTCCTTCCTGCAGACGTGCATGCATGAGCGTATACTGTAGCAGTAGTTGAGGAGGTTGTGCAATGATTTAAATAACGGCTTAAATAACGTACACGGCGCCGACTGTGGAGTAAAGATTTGCTCTTCTTTTAAAAGGAAGTCATTGGACAAAAAAAAACATGCTGTTTCTTTATGAACTGTGAGGCAGTTTTTTTTATATATATATATATACAAATGAAGGTAAGAAAAACCTTCAGCTTGAATAGAGACGCAATAGAATTATTCAAACACCGATTTCCAGTGTAACCGGAGTCTTTCTTTGTCGAGCTGTTCTCGGCAGCTTTCACTCAGAAAAGCGTTTGTTGTGTGTCAAAACGCTGCAGATTTTGTTTAATTCTGACCCCGGACTGTACTTTACTCTACTCCTGCTGCGGTTCCTCTGCCAACAACACAACACAACACACTGAGGACAACACAACTCAGAACTGTGACAAGGACTGCTGCTGCTGCTGTGATTGATTTCTGTTCAAATCATACTTTTGAATGGATTCAGGTTCAGTTTAGAGTTTGATCAAACAGCACCAGTCTGTGATGACCATGGTTTTATCATTACTGACAATTGACACTATTGATACAAAGCTAGCTTTTATCATGTAGTGTAGTGAACAATAAGATATCACCAGCAGGCTTATAATCGATCACCAACTGAATTTACAAGCTGCATTTGAAGCTTTTCTATCCCATCCATGGCTCCTGTAACTGTTTAGTTATTTCCAGTGTAATTTTTATTCAAGTGTCCATGCACAGGTTTTGGTTCATTTTTTTTTTACATTTTTTTCCCGCCTCAGATCCGGCACCTGCAGCATCTTAACGAGGCGGCTTCATTTCTAAAGGAAACGTTGTGGGCTCCTCCGGCGTATTAAAACGTGCAGGAAACTATGAGACATGAGAAACGAGCAAAATGAGACCCATTTCACTAGTATCTGTGTGTGTGTGTGTGTGTGTGTGTGTGTGTGTGTGTGTGTGTGTGTGTGTGTGTCTCCTCTCATTAGCAGGCGGCGGTGTGCGGTAGCTCGTTAGCGCAGAGCTAGCTGAGCGTCGGGGCACCGGTGCAGCTTCATTAGCTACTGTGACATTTATCTGATCGTTTCCCCGCGTCGCATGTAACCGCCACGTCTCCATGGCAACCGCACATGTGTGTTTTTCTCTCAAACACACACACACACACACACACACACACACACATACACAAATATATAAAGGCAATCATACAGTCTCACACTTGCAGCCGGTCACAGTCATTCAGAGGTGTTAGCTCCATCAAAGCTGCAGCAGAGAGGAATAGATGATGAATATATGGAGAGCTGTGTGGCTGTTATCCCAGGAGCTGCTGCTGCTGCTGCTGCTGCTGCTGGAGGTGGGTGGGGGAAAAAAAATAACCGCTTATTGTAAAAGTTCAAGTGAATCACACAGGCGATATCACACTCCCTGGTTTTGGCTGGAAACGCGGCCCCCGGGAGCCCGCTCACCTCCGCTGCAAGTCGCTCACAGACCAAACTGAAAGCGTTCCAGATGAATCAGGGAACAGCACTCGTTTTCACTGATCCGCCATCGCACCGCCACCACCACCAGCGACAAAATCAGCAGGATTCTGGGTAAAAAAAAGGAAAGAGAAAGAAAAAAAAAGGCAGTAATGTCATGTCACGGTGAAGCTGCAAATCTCAGAAGCAAGAGAAATGTTCAGGACTAAGAAATCAAACTCTGGCTTCCTGCTGTTTCCTACACGTCTATGTAGTTTTTGTGCATTTATGTGCATTAACCCCATTCAGGTGGGGTTGTGTTGTGGAAAAGAGCCCCTCACATTGACTTTATACATTTAATATTAGCAGCTAATTATTTAGCAAGTAAAGTTAAAGTAAAAACACACTTACAGTTATTTTATCAAGAGTTTAAGATGCTGTGTGTGGGTGCCCAAACATCCCACTGACTGGCTCAGTTCTGATTGGTGCACAGAGGAGTGTGACATCACCTTTTTTTCTCAGTTTCGCCCACTTTAATCTGTCAACACCGAGAAAACAACAGAAAGATGAAGTATAAGGAGAAAAAGAAATCACATGTTGGTCATTTATTTGAGACTGGGTGTGTCCCATGTTACAGTGTTTCTATGGAGATCTGTACTGTAGGTGGTTTACGGCAGAGAGGTTTTCTCATCTTAGACTGTGTGATACTTGGCTTTTGTTTTTGCAACACAGAGATGTAAAACTATGAGATATTCACGATTAGAGCTGCAACAATTAATCGACTAAATTAATTGTCAACTATTTTGATAATCTAATAATCAGTTTGAGTAGTTTTTTAAGAAAAAAAAAGTCCAAATTCTCTGATTTCAGCTTCTTACATGTGAATATTTCTGGTTCCTTTGTTCCTTTATGACAATAAACTGAGTCTCTCTTTGGTTTGTGGACAAAACAAGACATTTGAGGACGTCATCTTGTGGTTTGGGAAACACTGATTGACATTTTTCAACATTTTTTTTACATTTTGTTGACCAAACAACTTATCGATTAAATGTTTAAATAATCAAGAGATGAATCCATAATGAAAATAATCGTTAGTTGCAGCCCTCTTCAAGATTTAGATGCATCTGTTAAGTCCTCACCCTCCTGGTGTCTATGACGTTTCGTATGTATGTAAATCAGGGAAATGGCGGCAGCGTCGTCAACGACAACAGCAGCAGGATGCGTCCGTTTTCCCTCTGAAGGTGACAGTGGTGAAGCCTTTTGTTGTCGTCCACAGTTTGTATCAGTTTGAGTTCGTGTGAGGAAAAAAAAAAGTTGTGTACAAATCTGTCAAGGTGTGTGTACGAGCGAGGGGATGTGACTGTCCAGGTCTGTCTGAGTGTGTGTCCTAACAAGCCTGTACGCCAGTGTGTGTGTGTCTAGGTGTGTGTGTGTGTGTGTGTTTGGCTGACCTTGGTCCCCCTGCTCCCTCGGGGGGGAACTGATGTTTCTCACTCTGCTTGTCAACAAGATTAGTTCCCCTGTGGGACCGTTACACACCCTGCAAACACGCTGCCAATGAGAAGAAGTGTGTGACAGCTCGGCCCTTCCACGAACCCACAGACGCCTGTGTGTGTGTGTGTGTGTGTATATATGTGTGTGTGTTTGGTGTGTGTGTGTCGCATTTGAGGGGTTAAGGGAGTCAGTGAGGATGTGTGTTTTAGAGCAGAAACAGAAGGGAGAAACAGCAGGGGGATCAGCGCAGCCAGCCTGAACTGTAGCCTGTACGTGTGTGTGTGTCTCTGTGTGTGTGTGCGTGTGTGTGTATGCATGTGTAATATGTGCGTAATGCGTATGCATGTGTGATATGTGCGTATGCATGCGTGCACATGAGCCTGGTTTCTGACAGAGCCCACGCTGAGCTCTGAGCTGTGCTTACTTCTCGCTCATCTGCATCCCTTCCCCTCTCTCTCTCTCTCTCTCTCCCTCCCATGCTTTACCTGCCTCGCTCGCCCGCCCGTCCTCTCTGTGTCTGCTGCTGTTTGCTGCACATTCCTGTCAGGCTGCCTGCCTGCTGGACTCCAGCTGTGAACAAGGCAAACACAGGGGAGAGGCAGGCAGGCAGCGAGTGGAGTCCAGGTAGCTCATGGCTGTCATGGCTTCCTCTTCATAAAAAATGTATTTATTTTATTTTTATTTAAAGCAGAAGTAAGCGATCCGGTCGTTCTTGTCAGCCGATGGAGTTAGCAGCCCCCGCCCTCGTCAGGATCTATTGGTCCGTCGCCACATTCACGCGCATCCCTTGGCTGCACACACAGCCCTTCATGCTGTTCTCTCTCCTCATTGGATAAAGGTTGTAGGATACAAGGAAGTATACAAGATGTTTTCTCCTCTGCTTACAGCAGAGCAGAGTGACTGACAGACCCGTGTTTCGGACCAAACACTCTATATAAGTGATTGCTGTCGGAAGATAGAACTATTTAAGACTTATATTAACACAAATATTCCGCTTACTTCTGCTTTAAGGAGGACAATGCACATTAATGGACATAATAAAACGTAAAAGTGCCAGTGTTAGCCAACGGCTAGTTTCCGACTGTAGTTCTCCTGGCAAGGTGTTAAAAGCCATTAAAATAAACACAAGGAAATAACAACAGAATTCCTAAAACAGGAAAAACACACATGTATCCAACAGAAACCACCATAAACACACACACACAGCCACTTATTTGATAAATGATTCACAGCTGATGTGAAAGGTGCGACCTGCAGCAACCAAACACACACCACACTCTGCAGGTTTCCACTTTTAGCATTTCCAAACTCCATGTTTTTTGATTTTTTTTTTCCTTCCTGCAGCTTTAATGTTTCGCCTCCTTCTAATCTCATTAATCTTTTATCCAGGCGGTTGCAGAAGGACAAACGTTTACAACTAGATGTTAAAATGTTAGTTGAATGTTAGTTGTTGTTGTTCCTTGAGCTAGAAAAGTGGATATGAATGTTGGATTTCAATTTGTAGTTGTGTGGTGGTCAGAGACTGGACTGGATGTCAGTTAAAGCAGCTGTTTGTCGACAGATACCAGCTTTTTGTCTCCGTTTTGTCTTTAACGTTTGTTCCTCTGCCTCTGTAGCTTTCTGCAACTCCAGTCGGTCCCTTGGTTTTTCTAAATAACAAACGACTGCTTGAGAACAAAAAAAAAAACACACACACACACTTTCTGGACCATCCTGTCTTCTCCAGCTCCATTTCCTCTTGAGGAAGCTTCTGCTTTTCTTGGCCATGGAGACGTGGTGGACGCAACAGGAACTGAAACTGACACCAAACGGCTTCTATTAGTCTGAATAAACCATTTCTTTCTGCATCTTATAACTCTAAAAAAAATCTCAAAACTCATTTGTTAATCGAGGCCACCGTCTTATTCTGGGGAGGGGCTACGGCTGCTAACGGCGTCCTGACAGAGGCGCCGAGACGAGATTGATATCGATCTCGGTCTCTTGTCTCTCTCTTTCTTTCTCTCTCTTCCTCCTTCGCTGTCGGACAGAGAGCCAATTAGTGCGTTTTGCCGACACGTGGAAAACAATCCCTTTAGCGGCGGCGGCGAAGGTCTGAGGAGCGGTGAATGTGAAATGAAGATGATGAATGAATAAATAAAACAAGCGTCATAAGGTTTTTATGGTCAATTCTGTGCAGCTGCTGTCTAATACGAGTGTGAGGTGAGGGAAGAACGGCCCTCAGCAGCTGCTTCACACACACATACACACACACATGCACACACAGGGTGTAGATCAGCCCTCAGTCACGGCCCTGTGCTGCAGGGAGACTGGAGTGATGGAAGCAATAGTTAAGCCATTAAGGCAAACAATTGGCTCAAATTGAGAGGGAGAGCGAGAAAAGAGGAGGAAGACGAGGAAAAAGAGGGAGGGAGATGGAGAGGCTGTGGCAGGGAGTGGATCCACTCAACGACTTAATCCGAGCCCCAGGACACTCTCCTGCTGAGCTTCACACACATACACACACAGACACACACACAGACGCAGACACACACTTACAAACACACAAAAGCTCTGTCTGCTTGCAATAACACCTTGTCAGTCTTGGCCACGGGGGCAATGGAAGAGGCGCTCATTCCTTTGTAGTGAGGAGGAGTGAGGAGTCACCGACTTCCAACCACCTCAGGAAAAAGAAAAAAAAGAGGAAAAAAAAAAAGGACAGAGCCGTGCAATCTGCACAAGACAGCTCTGTAAGTGTTTCGTATACGCCTTATGGCTGCGAGTGTGAAGCTATTCATTGTCTTAAGCCGGGGTGGAGTGAACAGTTGGGGTGGGGGGTGCAGAGGGGGGGTGGGGAGGGGAGTACAGGGTGGACAGTGTCCTGTGGCTGCTCCTCTGACACCATGCTTATTGTATCGTCTCTCCCCGCGGACTCGCTCAATCCCCGCAGGCCGCACATAAACATCCAACAATGAGGGATTGTCTCCAGCTATTCTCCCTCTTTTCTGCTCTTTCACTTTCACACACACACAAACTCTGCATGTGTGTGTGTGTGTGTGTGAACCCAGCGACCAAGGCTCGTCCGATGCAGTCGCCTTCGCCGTTTATTTCCCGGTGATCTGGGTGAACCAACTCCTCGCCGTCGCCCTTCTTTCCTCTCCTTCCTTCCTTCCTTCCTTCCCTTCTTACCTTCCTTCTTTCCCTCAGCAACCCCCCCTGCCGACCCCCCCACCACCCTCCTCTCTACCCCAACCAACCTACAATTTATCGGACAGCTTAGCGAGGAGTGGCTGTTGCCCCGAGGACTGTTAGCGCCGGTCTGGCTCGTTGACTCCTTCTCCGGTTCTGGCGTTTTTATTTGACATGTCCTTTAAGTCCTTTAAAGAATTGGGCGTTTCTGCCGAGCGCCTTGGCTCGTTCTGCAAAAGATGGATGGCCCGCGTTCAAAGGTCTGGATGCTTTTTCCTTTTTTCCTCCTTCTCAGTCTCTCTCCATATCTCTCCCTTCTCCTTCCCTCCTTCCTTTTCTTCCTTCCTTCCTACCTTCCTCCTTTCCTCTCCTCTCTCTTTCTCTCTTGCTGAGCTTTATAGGGTGGTATTAGTGTTGTCAGCTAACCAAGCTTGGGGATTTGGCTTTGTTTTGTTTTTGCCTCTTAAGATAATGCTCTTTCTCTTTCCTGCGGAGAATAACAAAAGGGAAAGTAGAGCAATAAAACAGCACAGCCATTGACTTTGGTTTCATTAAATTGGTTTTCAGCCATCTTAAATAGACCACAGGCCTTGATGGCAGTGATGTGTATGTGTGTGTGTGTTCATTCATGTGTGTGTGTGTGTGTGTATTTGTAGCCATGTGCGTATGATTGTTCTCCAAACACAGTCACGCTTTGCCTCACGCGTGCTCGGGTGCTGTTCTCATCTCCGTCAGGCCCTCGCTGTTGAAAGCCTTTACTCGCCTTCCTTTATTCGTCCCCCCCCCCCAAAAAAAAAAGAAAAAGAGAGGAAGAAACACAGAGACAGAGAAGACGACTTAGCATTCCTAACGCGTGGACAGACGAGTGTGTTTTGCGGAGATAAGTGTTGTTACCTCAACCGTGTTTAAAAAAAAAAAAGGGTGAAAAGCACTTCACCTCCATTTCTGAATGCATTTCCAGATGTGGAAATACAACCGGACCGATCGGCGTGTAAAGCATCTGTGTCCTGTTAGAGGGCCGCGAGGTTTTACTGTACTGGTGCTAGGCTATATCCTAATCCCACACACACACACACACACATACACAAGCTTACGTTGACACACTGCTGCACGCCGCTTATCTGGCGCCCATTCATACATGGAAACACTGTCACATCCAGCGCTGCAGATGGAGACGCACATGACATTCATATAGTGTCACCACTCCTCATATACTTGTAAAGATAGATGGATAGATGGATGGATGGATAGAGGGATAGAAGAGGATTTGCTGACATCCCGAATTGATCCATCACTGCATTTCCATGATATAAAAAAAATGAAATAAACGCATTTCGGGTCAGAGCGATGTGTCAGTTTGCTGATGGGCTGGGTCAGTAGTCGGTGTAGATATATATATATTTATATAAATATATATATATGAATTGCCAGCTTCAGGGATATGAGTGTGTAAAAGCTGAACTGAAAGCTGTCTCGCCCCGCTCTAAGGAGCTGCTAAGGTAGCTGACAGAATTTTATTAGTGTGGCTCTCGATGTCTAAAGGCTGTTTGAGAGGCTTTTGGACTGTAGACACACCGTGGTGCTAACTTGAGTTACAGTGCTTGGGCCTTTTTTTTCCTTTTCATGCTAATTGACTCTGTCCGGAGGAAACGGTCGACTTTTTAAAGGTCTTTAAAGGTCCCATATTTTTTTTTACACTTTGCTGCTGCATTTGAAGTTTGGATTCAAAGACGCTCAGAGCCTCTCTTCTGATTGGTTGAGTGCTCACTGGGTGTTGAAATAGATATATAGAGGGGATTTCAGAATGAATGAATCCTGCAAGGTTTCATGGTGGCCAAGTTGTGACATCACAAAGTAACAGGAAGTCGTCACGGCTCATTTTAAAGGCTCAGTTGGCTGTGGATGTAGACTTTTACAGTGTTAATATATAACCTTAAGTTGATTTATAATCACACTAGACATGGGCATCTACCTTTATTTTGAAGGAGCTTTAATACAAACATCTACCTTTGTACTATATGGAGCTTTAAAAACCTACTGGACTGTCTGAAAGATGCTTTGTCACTAGGTGTTTTTTATTATTTTTTCCGTAGCCAAGAAGTTAAGTGTAAAGATGAATGACGGTAGAAGCTCAACAACACTATATCATTAGATTATTAATGTTGACACATGAGAAAAATGACTGTAAACAAGCTTGAGTGTGTTTTTTGGAGAATTGCAGCTGCTGCCAGCCACTTGATGGGAAATTAGCTTGGTTGTGCTACGCCACATTAAAAAAAAAAAAAAACTAAACTGCAGGGTGATGCTGCTCTCCCAGTGCAAATGGAGCTTGAATATTTTTTAGAGGTCGAGCTTCAGGTCACGTTTGTTTGTGTGTCTTAAGTGGGATTTAGACGCACTTAGCAACGATTCCCAAAGCAAGGGAACATTATCTTAAAAGTTTGAGCACAATAAAAAATGATGAAACGCGCCGTGCCGAGGGAATTCAAAGAGCTGGCTGATGTCGCCGCCGTGTTTCTCAGCACTTAATGTTTTTTTCCCTCTTTTGTCTTCTCCCTCAACAGCAACGGCACAGCCGGGAAGATGAACGGGGCGCTGGAGCACTCGGACCAGCCGGACCCGGACGCCATCAAGATGTTCGTGGGCCAGATCCCGCGCTCCTGGTCAGAGAAGGAGCTGAAGGAGCTGTTTGAGCCGTACGGAGCCGTCTACCAGATCAACATCCTCCGAGACCGCAGCCAGAACCCTCCACAGAGCAAAGGTACTGAGACTCACTGGGTCTGCACACAGGAAGGGGGCTCTGCAGTGTCTGTCCTGTCCTCTTTTATTCTTGTGTTCCTTGCTTTCCATCCTTGTTGCCTTTCCTCTCTTCTTGTTTCTTACATCCTTTTCCTTATTTCCTTCATCATATCCTTCTTTCTTTGACCTTTCCTACTGTATTTTTATCTTATTTTATTTCAATTACTTCGATTTTTCCTGGAGATGTGCCGAATCCTGATTTTTTTGGGTTCTGCCGAATACTGAATCCACTGTTTAAAGTTCGGCTGAATCCGAAACCGAATCCTACTCCCATCATTGGCCCATACAGGAAACACATTATAAATGCAGTAGGCTAAACAACATCACACAGTGTGTTTCCTTTTTTTATTCTGACTGTAAAAACAAACAAACAGTGGGCAACAGCTCTCACCACTATTTTGGATTTGAACAGAATGCTCACATTTAGATTTAATCTTCAAGTCATTCAGGATTCAGACTTTAGTGTTTGTCTCATTCTAAACAAGAAAGAAAAAAAAACCTAAAATTATTTCCAGCAGAGAAAATATCTGCCTTTAAGTATTACTGTGTGGTACTTATACCATGTTTGCACATTTATGTTAAAATAACAGTTGTTTGTTGGTTTGAAATTATGGCGATAGTGATGCTAATTTCTGTTAGCAGGTCTATGGTGTTTTCCATTATATGTTAGCATCAGGCTAGCAGACTTTATGTTAAAAATGTGATACTGTAATGACAGCAATGCTGGCTGTGCTGAGAGTGATTTGAACATTGTCGTTCAGTGAGGGCCGAATATTGTTTGTACTTCATGTAATCATAGGCGGCGTCATCACCGGTTCGGTCGAAAATTCGTCCAAATCCAAAACCGAATCCTGGAGTCACTACATCCCTAATTCTTCCCCACATTTCTTCATTCTTTATTCTCCGTCCTCATTTCTCTTCACTCCTTCCTCTTTGACCTGAATGCATACAAGTCTTAAAGCTGTGAACGTGCCTGTTAGATGCACGCTTTGCTTTTATTCCACTGTGTTGTTGCTCATTTCACTCCAGTGAAGGGTTCAAACACTCAACACTTGCATTTACATTTGCCGCCGTGCACACACGCACACACATGCACACATAAACACCCCGACGTGCCAACGCAATAAACACACTCCCATGAACCCAGATCCAGTCGCTCAGACACGGAGGCAGACGGTGCTCAGCGGGCTGAGCGGGGCCTTCCCACCTAGTTAATGGCAGAACAAATGATATATGTGCAGAATTACAAAAGCAAACACACATTTCGTGCACCATTTGAAGACAAAGACTCGACCTGCCAGACTTACACAGTCAATTGTGCGAAACCGCATGATTTGCAGCTATTTTCTCCCGTTCCCCTTTTTCTCTTTTCCTTTGATGAATTTGTCAAGTGTGAGAGCAAACAATAGAGACAGTGGCAATGAACGGGCAGACAATAGCGCTGCCATATTAACAGGCATCAACCGGAGTGGGGGCTGATGACACTCCTGATGAGACATGGAGAGTGGGAGGAGGAAAGTAAAGAGAGGGAACGGAGAAGGACGGCGGGGAGGGAGAGACGGCGGCATTTCCATCCAACTGTAAAGCAAATCTAAAGAGAAGTTCTGCAAATGTCAGACGAAGCAAAAATGTGAATCAGTGGGGATGAAGCGGATAAAACTCGTAAACACTCATCTGCCAGAAAAAAAACTGAGCTGAATTAAGGATTTATCTGCCTTTTTTTTCTTTCGGGGGTCCAATTTGTGCCTTCATTGTATCTGTCACCTGGTGATGTTCAATTCATCCACACAGCGAAATCCCATATTCCACAAAAATTACATTTAAATGCTGCTAATTTGCTTTGTCGGATACATTTTTGGAGAAAATGCAGCCGGCGCCTGGATTACATCCACTCAGTGCTTTATTCCAGTCCAGAGAGCGTGACAGTCTGAGGCTGCACAGAAGTCTTAATGAGGAGGAGGAGGAGGAGGAGGAGGAGGAGGAGGAGGAGGAGGAGGAGGAGGAGGAGGTCCAGGTGGATGAAGCTAAATACTCCAACACCAGAGACACGGTTCACGTCCTGGTGTCCCATGAGTGGTGTGGTTTAAGCTACCAGAACACTTAATTACCCCAGGGGTAACACTGTGGTTCTGGTTAGTGCTGAAAAACTGAAAATATCAACGTGTGATTTAAATCGGCGTTGACTTTTTTTCCGTAGCAGGTCCCAATTTTATTTTAAGTTTGGATTTACATAAGCAGATACAGTATGTGTGGTTTTAAGTAGGAAAAACCATCTCAGTTGTAGTTTTCAGGCTTAGATCTGGTGCTCAGTGTCGGCCAATCAGAAAAGAGGAGGCTCTGAGCCTCTATTCCGATTGGCTGAGTGTTTTCTGAGTGTTCCAATGAAAGAAAGAGCAGATTTCTGAATAAAACACCCAGAAAAAACAAATCCTGCAAAGTGTTGGATGGATGTTTAGTTCCAGGTGAGAGGCGGGGCTTTGAGTGGCTGCTTTGTTGTGACATCACAAAGTGACAGGAAGTCCTGACGGCTGGTTTTAAAGCTCAGTTTCTGAATACAGGCTGTGTGCATTTCTCTGTGGACTGAGGCTTTGATACTTTCACAGTATTAATATAGAACCTAGAGATGCTTTATAATCACACTACACATGGACATCTACCTTTATACTGTATGGAGCTTTAACACAAACCCTCCATTACTCCCTGTAGTAACAAAATAAGGTCTCTGTTTTGTTTGTTGGGACCAAAGTAAAAGTTGCTGGTCAGTTGCACACGTGTGGGAATTATTGACAGGTTTGTGCATTGATTGATGTGTTGTATTTGCAGAAACAGCTTGTTCCACTGTTTTACCAACTGGATAAAGTGGGGAAACCGCCCGTGGGCACCGGCGGATCGCCATGGTTACTGCATGTCAGCAGGATGTAAAACAGCTCGAGCTCCAAAATTAGGAGCACTGGTTTGATTTGGTTTGGTTTGGTTTTGTGCTCTCTTTGTTGTTGTGGAAGCTGCAACGGAGCCGCTGATCACCCTGATCTGTTCTGACAGATTATATCATGATCCAGCAGGGATGAAGTCACACAGACTATAAACATATGGGCTGATGATGCAGATGAGCTGAATGTGGATGTGGCTTTATAATAAAAAAGAAAAATCTACAGTACCTACATTCCTTTCTCAGTGGTGGCAGATGAGGTGACACAGATACTACGTGCTGACAAGCTGCTGAGATCATGTTTTGAAAGAGAATTTAATTTTCAGTGGCCACAGGGTCTGGTGTCCTTCACCTCTCTGCACCTGTGCACTCCATCGCCGTCTGCATCTGTTTTTGTTTCTTCTCTCTTTTTCCTTTTTCCTCCCTCCCTCTCTCTCTTTTTCTGGCTTCCTCCTCTCGTTACCACTGAGTCATTCGAGCTTATGAAAGCCTGGAGACAGCGCTCTGCCAAGACCCAAATCAACTCATTTTTGCACACCAACACACTTGTCACGGGTTTTGTGTCTGTGTGTTCTTATAGCCTTGAGATGACTCCTTCTCTCCTCTCCCGTCTCTTTCTCCCTCCTCTCTCTGCTGCTTCTGAGTAAAAGAGCTCACCTCAAATCTTCTGCTCCATCTTAACCCCCCTCCTCCCTTAAAGCGAGATGTTTTTTCGTGGCTTATGAGTCCAGAGTATCACTCACTGCCATTTGTGCATCAGATATAAAAAATCGCAACCACCTACCGCCTCCTTCGGGCTCTTCGTGTGTGTTTCATTTTCCTGCCTCATGTTTTCATCCCTTCCTGGTGACTCCAGTATCTCAGGGAAGCCTTGAGACCTTTTCATCAGATTTGGCACAAATGGCGGCTCAGACGTGGCCGATCCGAGGATCTCATGTCGTGGACAGGGCCGTTGTATAGGGGAGAAAGGTGATGATAATTCTAGGGGCCCAGCGTCCAGTAGGGCCCACAAAAAACCCCAGTAGTCTAATCTTTGTATGACTGAATTATTCTGGATAAGACCCTGACTAATACTCGTATAGTAATGCTGCATTAGCATCAAAACAAAGTAGGCTAAATAAAAAATGATAATACATACAGTAGTCTAAGAAAAAAAAAGTGGAAAAGTCAGTGGGCAGGGCCCACTTTATTATTCTTTCAGGGGCCCCAGAATTCCTAGCAACGGCCCTGGTCGTGGACAAACTTTTTTTTAGGCACAGGACGTTAGGGAGATTTGATTTAACTTCAAAAAGTCAAAAAAGTTCTTGTTCTGTTTTGTGGAACTTGTTCATGGACCTCCTTGTTCTCCAACTGAGCAGAGCAAGAACCACGATGTCCAGCTGCAGCCCGAGAGGGTGGAGGCATAATCTTTACATTTAAGACCTCATTCATACATTCATTAGTGTTGTGCAAGATTGGTCTTGACTCGGTCTTGGTTTAGGTGGTCTTGACTTTTAGTTGTGGCACAGTTTGAAAACAGACGCAACAGCACTTTGGGTCCAAATGGGTCCTAAAAAAAAAGTTATGGATCATAACTGGATCATAACTTAGGACTATCAAAATAAAATCAGAGCAGAACCAGGATGCAGATCATAGATTATGGACTTTTTTTGTCATATCCTCCACTCTTACCTTTACTTGGAGTTGGACTTTACGTCACAGTTTTGGCCATAGTTGTTGTAACTCTCGCTGGATGTAAATTGCCACCTGATTGGCTGTTGGAGGAACAGGACCAGGGAGGTTATCATTCTCCTGCTGTGCAGCGAGGTGGTGGAGTGGTGTCGGAGGAAATGCAGCGTTTGATTGGGCTCTTACCGGCCTTGTTATTCTCAGGCTTGTTGTTGTGTTTTCTGGTCCTTAAGAAAAGAGAGAAAAAAAAAAAAAGCCGCCCGGCCTCATCTGCACTCGCTTAACTCGAGGGCATCCGCAGCGGCCTCCTTGGAATCGAGCCGACGGTAATTTCACCGGTGTTATTGGGGAAAACTACGGCCCACCTCTCTTTTCCCCCAGTGTGTGTGTGTGTGTGTGTGTGTGTGTTTTAAATTAGCCACAGAGTTGTTTGAAAAGGATATCAGCCATTTAGGGTAAATGAGCCCACTCCTGATGCCCCAGTGGCGACCCTCAGGCACTTTCTATAAACTTTCATAAAATAGCAGTTTGGATTTAAATGACTTTTTCTTTTTTAGTCCCACAGAGACTACATAAAAAAAACAAATAATAAAATAATAAAATCAGAGTCCCATGGCTCCAACAACAACTTCTCTGTTTGGATCCTCATTAGCTGACACTCCAGAAACTGCTGGTCCAAAAAAACACCAACAACAACAACAAGAAAGACAAAAAAAAAAAAAAAACAGCGCAACATGGTAAACATTAATTGACAGCGGAAATTTGGCAAGTACAAGAATCGCTCCTAAAAGAAACGAGCAGCCCATAAATGTTCAGATATGAAGAGCCTGAAAACACATTTTTGGCAGCGTGAAGCCTCGGTAAATTAAAGTTTTGTTGTTGTTGTTTTTGTTGCGTACGTTTCTTTATGTGGTGATTTAATTCAGTTGAGTTATTGTTCTCTAACAGCATCTAAAGGAAACAATGATTCATCAAAATAGAATCATTTTAAAGGCTTTCAGACGTTAGCCTAACACTTTATAACAATGCAATGCAATGAGACACAGGAGAGCTAATGCTAATGCTAAACTAGCTCTGTTTCTAGCTGCACAGTCTCATTGTCCTTCTCTTATAAGCTTGTTTAATGCAAACTCTGCTTGATGGATGATCAGTCATCAGTCAGTGATGCATCTGTTTCTACTTCCTGTTTTCTGTGCATCAGCTGTGATTCATTAACACACATTAAAGCAGAAGTAAGCGGAATGTTTGTGTTAATAAGTCTTAAATAGTTATATCTTCCGACAGCAATCACTTATATAGAGTGTTTGGTCCGAAACACGGGTCTGTCAGTCACTCTGCTCTGCTGTAAGCCGAGGAGAAAACTTTCCTTGTATCCTACAACCTTTATCCAATGAGGAGAGAGAACGGCATAAAGGGGCGGTCCTCTCTGTGTGTGCAGCCAAGGGATGCGCATGAATGTGGTGACGTAGGGACGAGGGCGGGGACTGCTAACTCCATCGGCTGACAGGAAGTTAGCCAAAACCACCGGATCGCTTACTTCTGCTTTAACTTAAATCCCAGTTTAGTCATATAGGCTATATACTGTTATATAAGAGCAGCAGCAGACAGACAGACAGACAGACAGCAGTCTAGGACAGTTATGAATAAAAAAATGAATGATTAATTACAGGACACTACAGATAAAGCCCTCGGACTTAACGCTCTGGCTGCCTGATGGAGACACAGCTCTGCACGTCTCACACACACACATACACACAGAAAGTGGATAACTCTGGATCAGTGTAATCCTTTCTGTTTTATTATTGTCATCATCATGGCGTCACATGACCGTCCTGAGTGCTGCTCGAGAGGCTTCTTCAGCCTGACAAGAATAAAATTCCTCGAGCAAACACTCGTCATTTTCTGAATATTTTCGGCGTGAATGAATAAAACTATTAGTAATCCAAGTATCATATTAGCCTCCAAAAATCCATATGGCAAATACTTTAAATGATCCTTTTGAGCCAGTTTGGGTTTGTTAGAACCCAAAACTTAATCAGTGGCAGAGAATAATTGGAGAATCGGCCTGTTTTCCTTTAGTATGTTCCCGGATTTGTTGTTTTTTTGGCCCCGAAACATTAAAATCTGCCATTTTTGTGTGTTATGCAGAATCCATTTTGCAATTTGACCCAGGTGTGTGCATCCAGTGATGTGTGTGTGTTTGTGTTTATGCTGACTAGGACGGTCTGGGGAATATCGTGGCACTACTGTTGGTTTAATGTGTTTGGAGTTAATAACCAGATGAGTGGATGAGCGGAGGAGGGGGAGGAGGAGTGAGAAATGGAGCAATTTGGCGTTTTTTTTGTGTGCTGAAAAAGAGATGGAGATGGAGATGGAGGGAGAGATAAAGGGAGAAGGAGACAACGAGAGCCAGAGGGGTAAACAGAAAACGGTCCTTTCGCTAAAACACCACCGGGTTCTGTGGCGGTGTCTGTGTTTTGGCAGGGGAGGGATGCACTACGTCATTTATCTCAATGATACACACTAAATATTCATACACACACACACACAAATAAGTTTAATGTCTTCATTAGGAGGTTGTATCCTGCACAAAAATCTCTGTGGCCCAGAAATAATTCCAGATATAATAATAAAATAAAATAAAAAAACAAAGCAGGAGCCATGAGGGACTTTAATGGTGTGGAAATTGAACTGAATGAAAAACTGATATTATTAACAGAGTGCAGGCCAAATGTGATTCTACCATCAGATAAAGTGACCTGTCAGAGCGGCAAGTTACACAAAGGCCAAACTCGCCTCAGTGTTGATTTATCTTCTGACTAAAAAAAAAAAAACCTTCAGCAGTGTCTTCAGGTCCAAACTGTGTCCTCGTCCAATCAACAACAAACACTTCTCCTCTGCAGCTTCTGGTGTTTATACTCAACTGCAAATGGCTATGTATGGTTTTAATAATGTTGTCTTTGAAACTTTGAGTAAAAATGTTCACCATACAGTACTCATGGTGAACTTTTGTTTTTATCTATTAGGTAAAATGAATAGTAGTCTGTTCAAAAATGGCCAAAACAGCTAATGTAAAGTTATAATGTTGGGAGAAGTAAAAACATGACCAGATAACCTCACATGAGCTTTTCCTCAGTAAAAAAAAAATAACTTAACCTTGAAGTCGACTATTTCATCTGATTCCTTTCATTGAAGAAACATGATGATTGTTCATGGCAGACACATCTTTGTATAGACCACAGACACCGGACTGCAGTTCATCACTCAGCTCCGGCTCAGACCAACAACAATCTGTGACACATTCGTGAAGATGAATCTTCATTTTCGTCTTTCCACTGAGCGATTCAACCTCCAGCCCAAACAGCAGGGCTGCGCAGAGACAAAGACAAAAAGTCAAACCTTGTACGTGGGTACTTGCAAACAGAGTTTAGAAGCCACATCCAGAAAAGAATCTCTAAACACAAAAATGCAATAAAAACACTGCACACTTCATGCCACACCAGCAGGCAGTGATATCATTTCAGCTTTTAAAAACACGTTGACCAATCGAAGCATAGCATAGAAGAACTTCGGTTCGACCTTTGCTTTACTATTCCCATGACTTTCATCACACTGTCAATGTAGACGTTCATCAAGCACACTCAAAAAAAGCAACACCCTAAGGCAGTGTTTTTCAACCTTGGGGTCGGGACCCCACGTGGGGTCGCCTGGAATTCAAATGGGGTCACCAGAAATGTCTAGTAATTGATGAAAATTTTAAAAAAGACTGATAAAAATATTATTTAAACTAACACCACAGGCAATCTTAAACAACTGTGTTCTACACTTTCACTTTCTCGAATATAAATCGAGTTCAAATAAAATGCACCATATAAAATCTGAGCTGGCTCATCTTGATTGACGCGGGTCATGTCAAAATGGGGTCTCGAGCCAAAAAAGGTTGGGAACCACTGCTGTAGTGGCACACATTCAGTGCGACACACATTCAGCGAGCGCACCGCATGTCATGTGATAAGAATGAACCAATCAGCTCCATGGACCTGCTTCTCCAGCAGCAACATGCTCCCCGGCGTCCAGAGCTCAGCGGTGTCTCTGCTCTCTGCTGTCCAGCTTCCTCTCCTTTCCTTCTCCACATGTAAACACAGAAACAGCCTTTTTGAAAAGGTGTGTCTCTGTCGGTTTCTTTAGGACCGAAGACGCTGTTTAGATGTGGACGATGAGGTCCAAACACACACAGACAAGCATCTGGTTGCATCTGTTTGCGTCTCCGTGTGGACTAATGGTCTAAGAGGCGACAACACGCTGTGATTGACAGCTGACCTCTGGGGGAAGCTCAGGAGCCGCTTACACAGTTTAGCACCAAAAGATAAAGATACAAAGGATGTCGACTGCAGATTTCCACCTTGACGATAACAACAACAGGCTTTTTGTTCGCATGAAACACATGAAAACAAAAAATTAGGATCGATCCCGGCTCCTGAGAACTGATGTTCTTACTTGATAAGTGTTCGACCCGGACATGTGAAATAGATTTTCTTTTTTTCTTTTTTTTTTACATCCAGTATTGTTTTTTTCTTTTTTTTTTATCTCCATCCTGAAATGTCACATTGTTGAGGGAATAAAAAGTGTAGATTTTGGTGGGAGGGGGTTTCCAGCTGATCACAGCATCATGATTTCCGATCACTGCTCCGGCTGCTGTTGTTGTCACATCCCAGAGACACCAACACCCATCCAACAGGCACATAGACATAGTTTTTATTTTCTAAGTGCGAGCCGACTGTATCCTCTCTCTCAGCTGTGGTAACGCCGGGCGAACGCTCCTCCGCCGTCCAAGACAATTATCTGCTCTAATGGATTCAGTTGAGACGGAGGCCGACCTGCGATGGAGGGGCTGATTTATTTCATTCTTTCCTAAAGCAGACGTTAGCTTTTTTTTTTTCTTTTTCCTTTTTTTTTTTTTTTAGACGGCTACCCAGGCCCAATTAGAGAGCAGCTGCAGGTGGATTTTAATGGGAGATTGTGTGTGTGTGTGTGTGTGTGTGTGTGTGTGTGTTTATACTTGTGCATGCCTCAGCGACAGAGAGAGTTGCTTGGTTTTAAGCGAAGTTGCAGAGCTGGATTTTTTTTCTTTCTTCTCTGCGAGCACTTCAGGGTCAGCCAGAAAGAGGCTTTGATTTCCGGAAAGTGCTCTTGTTGTTTTCGCAGCGAGGGAGGGAGAAGGGAGGAAGAGGAGGAGGAGGAGGCAGTAGTATTGGGGGGGTGACATTGGTGTTTTTTGTTTTTTTGTTTTTTTTTTCCACCACAGTATAACCAGTGGATTGTATAGATTTGCGAAGTGCTGCGAGCTGGACCGGTTCCTGCGTTAACAGGATTAGAACATCAGCCAAACGCCCGTCAGAGAGGCGGCATTGTTTGAAGCCATCCACTCATCCTCTCCCTATTTTTCCATCTGACAATCTGTTTCTTTATTGCGCTGTCAAATTCAAAATGTGTTCTCTGTCATTTCTTTTTTCTCCTCCTCCTCCCTCTTCCCTCCTCCTCCTTTTCCCCGTCCCTGCTGCTGTCACTCAGCGGCTCTTTGACACACATAAATTATACACATTAAGGGGCATTTTTACAGCTGCAGAAAAGGGAACAGTGAGACGGAGGGTGGTGGAAGTGGAGGAGGAGGAGGAGGAGGAGGAGGAGGATGTAAGAAATAGAGGGAGGTGGTGGTGGTACTGTGTGTATCCTGAGCCACCCAGAGGCCTGTGTGAGCGGTAATTGCTCCAGAGTGTAGTTAATGTGGGTCAGCGGCTGAGTGGAACCCCAGGGGTCAGAGGAAGTGTGGCAGGGGGGGAAAGGAAAAAGGAAAAAGGAAGAAGGGAGTGATGGAGGGAGAAAAGATGGAGGGAGGGATGGAGGGAGTCGGAGTGAAAGCTGCAGCCGGCCGCAGGTGGAAGGGCTCCGGGTGAAGCTCAGTGATACACACAACCCCTCCTCCCCCCTCCTTTTAATAAACCATACTTCCACTCTGCTGCTAGACTGCAGGGCATTCCTCCTTTCACTCCCTCCACACCTCCACCTGCCCTTTTTACCCCTCCCTCTTTCTCTCCCTCCCTCTCTCTGTCTGTGCTGATTCAACCAACACAGTTTTCCAGCCTGCAGGTTTTGAACACACACAAGATAAATCTTTGTGGTCAAGAGACGATGAACAAGATAAAAAAACAAAAAAAACAATGTTTGTTTCTCCACCCAGAGTTTTTGCTTTTTTTTCCTGAATTACTGGACATTTGTTCTCCCACAGTCTGTAAATATTAGTCAGATAAATCAATATGAGAGCGGATAAAAAAGGTCCTCGGCACCAAATCGTTTGCAAACGCAGGAAAAGACAGAGAGAGGGCTCATCTGGGAGTTGGGGCAGGGCAAAGTTGTTGAAAATCTCGCACAAGTTTGCAAACAGTTTACATGTTTTAAGAGAGAAAGTGTGTTAAATATGTATTAAAATCCCCTTAACCTCCGTCCAGGACCCGACGGGTCAGTGGGTGTTAAATATTGTTTAAAAAAGAATACTTCTTTTTATTCTTGCAAACAAATCATGGAAGTCAGTTTCTTGCCATGTTACTGTAGATCAGGCATGTCCAAAGTCCGGCCCGGGGGCCAACTGCGGCCTGTGTTCAATTTCCCACCGGCCCTGCAGCCTCTGTCATAAAATCGATAATATGCAGCCCGAAAACACGTACAAAAAAAGCTATTTTATATTTCACCAGAAGATGGCAGCCGACCTGTGGCCGCACTTTAGCCACGCGACCCTTGACCCTTTCCAGCCCGTTTCTAAAACATAATATAATATAAAATATAATATGCAATGTTAATGAACCTAGATATGTTTATGCTTCCTGAAAGTTTTGACTTTTTCTTCATTCTATGTGGTCTTCAAATATGAAAAGCAGAGTGATTTTGGTAAAAACTTGTTTAGATTTATTTATATTCTATATGAAGAAATGAAAAGAATGCCATTTGCAATAAAAGAAAATGCATTAAATAGTTCATTTGTATTTAATGTTAATGGTTCAAAGGATGTCAGGCTGAATGGTCAGCCCTTATACATTTTCACCTCACCCAATTTGACCCTCTTTGCAAAATGTTTGGACACCCCTGTTGTAGATGGACGTCACATTTCACCCACAGACACTTTAACTTGGCGACTGAAGGAGCTGGGGATTGAACCGCCAAACCTTCTGATCAGCAGACGACTCGATCCAACAAGAAAATCAGTTTCTTGCAGTTTAATGTGTGAAGCCAGTTGCTGTTTTGTGGATTTCAACTTTGAAAGTGAAAATCACAACAATAAAAAAAGAAAGAAAGAAATCCAGTAAATGTGACGTGTCTGGATGAGACCGGGACGGGTCAGCGCTCTGAAAGCCAGACTAATGGAAAGTCTTTTTAAGTAGATTAGCTGCTGCTTAAACTAACATGACCCACCCACCTATTCAGTGGCAGGGGAGGCATCCAGACGTCCTCGTTTAAATTAAAGCTTTACACTGAAAAATTACTAGAACGAATTAAACGTACAAAGACAGTCAAGTAGTAGAGGGAGCGGTCGTCAGACTGGAACAACACGGTTTGAAATAAAAAGCCAGAATCCACCTGAAATACAGATACTAGAGCCTGAACACACCTTTCTCTCTCCTCCTCCTCCTCCTCCTCTCCACCACCAGGCTGGGGGTCGACCTGTGGTTAGAGGGGGTAGATGTGTTGACAGAGCCGGGGGGCTGCGGGGTCTTCACTCAGTCAAAGGCCCCCTTCAGCAGCCATAAAGCATTTATGAACAGGCATCTCCCTCCTCTGCTCGCTATTCTGCTCACAGCCTCTCCTCCTCCTCCTCCTCCTCCTCCTCCTCCTCCTCCTCCTCCTCCTCCTCCTCCTCCTCTTCTTTTTTTTTTGTATCTCGCAAACACTCTGCCCTTCTTCCCCACATCCCTCCTCCTCCTCCTCCTCCTCCTCCTGTCTCCCACTCCCCACTCTTTCTTACTTCTTCTTACTTAGCGTCTAATAGATTTCCTCCCCTCCATCCGATGGTGTGTGGTGTGTGTGTGTGTTTGTGTGTGTGCGTCTCTGGTGTGTGTTTTTCAGTGTCCCTCTTCAACAGCACAAGCAGCGAGCGGCTCCCTGTTCTGAGCCCTCTCGGCCTTCAGGTAAATGTTTGTGCTGCGAGAGAAAAGACACACGTACGTACATACAAATAGACGGAGAGAGGCTGAGCTGATTTATGCCGGTCGGTCGGTCGGTTGGTGGGTCGGTCTGCCTTTTTTTTTTTTTTTTTCACCTGTTCAAGGTTGTCGTACACGTATGTTTGTCTGTGACTTGGGCGCACACATGCAAACATACACTTAAAATAATATGTGTGCTCTCGGTAGCTTTCTAGCTTTGTGTGTGTGTGTGTGTGAGGCGCGAGTGTGCTGACTCTTAAACAGGTGGAACTGGAACACTGCAGGGAATGTCTATCTATCTATGCATGTGTGTCTGTGTGTGTGTGTGTGTGTGTGTGTGTGTGAGGTCCACTCCTCTGCTCTTTGATCCTCATCTTGACAGCTCACCACCTGGGACGATCCGCCACACGCCGCATGGCTCCCAGGCCCCGGCTACACCATGGGAATCACAACACACACACACACACACACACACAGTAACACAGTGCTTTACAGCCAACCCTCTCCCTCCCCCTCCCACTCCCCCCTGCACATTAAATGCCGTCAGAATCACTAATGCTAACACCAAAAGCTAACCCTCCCATATACAGATATGCATAAGGAAAAAAAAAGGGGGAAAAAAGAATCATAATTCACTGCTGCACTGGCTAGCAGCTAACCCTCATACAGTGCTATTGGAATTGCTAATCGCACACGAGGGGCCGAGGCTCGAACACAGGTGCAGTTGGATTGGATGATGATGGGAGGAATTATAATGTACAATACTGGGCCAATGCTAAGAAGCTCCGTGTCTCCTCCGTGCAGCGAGCCGAGCATGCAGGAAATATAATAACCACAGTTAAAAGTTAACGTGCCTCACATGGAAATCCTGAAGTGAAGTGAAGAGCAGGGCAGGGCTGACAGGCACATTTAGTCAAAGCAAAGACTTAAAGGGTCAGTGCATGACTTTTTTTTCCTCTTGATATTTGATGCATATGAATAAAGCGCGAGGGGAAATCAGTATTTTGTTCATTTTTCAGCTGATCAGAGTTGAAATTTAACGACTAATCTACTCTTAAAGGGGAACTACACAAGTCCGGTGTCTCCTCCTCTGTGTTGCTAACCCTCCTCTCCTCCATGTGCATTTGATTTCAACAAAGCCGGTGAGAAATCAATCCATGGAGCGGTTGATAACGTTATCTACCATCTACCATGTTACCATGTGTATATCTGTGTAGTCTTATCTGTCATAAACAAGAGATTACGGGTTACGGGGCATTTACCATTTATTTAGCCATCACAATAACTCCAAAGCTGTTTAGTTAAGGTAGAAATGGAGCAAAGTTAAGTTAAAAATGATGCATTGTTCCTCTTTAACTGCACAGATCTCAGCCTGTGTTGAAGACTTCAGTTCAGCATCACTCTGTGTAGTAACAGACATTTCATCGTTTTTCTTTTTTTAATGTCTTGTATTGTGGTGTCATGACTTCTCAGCACTGTGTGGTTGGTTGTGTACAGGCTGTGCTTGATTGACACGTCTCTCTCACTCTGCCTCCCGGTTTCTGTTTCAACTTTCCAGGGCAGGAAAGTTTAGTCAGTTCGCTGTGCTGCTCTGTTCTGTCTCGTCAGCAGACTAAGTTTTATCTCTATCAGCTGATAGTGAAGCTGCAGGAGGTTTGTAAAGTAAAGAGGCTGTAGTTAAGTTTTTCCAAACTTTTGAGCTTCGGCAGCAGCAGTCATGCAAATGTATGCATCTGTAAATATATAGTATGTTGGTTCATATGGTTCATATGCTCGTTCATCTCCCTGCTCTGCTTCATTTTTCACTTTCTGGACAAATTTAACAAATTTACTATGAATTCAAAGAGGTCATGATAGAAACGCAGCCTTGTTTCATTCACTGAGAACAATTATTATCTCCAGAGTTTTGAAAGAGTGAAAGAGAGAGCTGAAGAATGTAAACACTCCCAATGATCCAAAGAAGTTATACTGACGACGTATCAGCAATACAATAAAGATGGGGTATCAATAGAAATATAGATTTTTTTAGTTTTTGAGGACACGCATTTCATTAAAGGAAAATAAAAAAAAGAATATTCTTCACTATTTAGATTCTTGAACGCACTTTCATGGCCAATAATTTCACTTCCATATTCCTACTCCTTTTTTTTATGATAATAATGGAGAGTAAAGATGAAGTAGAGAGGAAGCCCCCCTCCTCACACACACACACACACACACACACACACACACACACACACACATTACCACTCAGTCATGTGTGGTATCAGTTTGGTGACCTACATGTAGTGAAAGTCTGTCGGTCTAATGACTAATATCCGCTCTTATCTCCGTGCCTTTAACTGGCGGAGGGCTGGTGCGAATCCCTCGGTGGTAAATTGATACTGTAAAAATCAGAGGAGGAGGGGGAGTGGAGGGGGGGCTTAGGCTTTAGTGAAGTGACTATACCCACCCACCTTCGCCCCCCTCGAGCTGCCATAAACGCCGGAGGTTGTGGAAGAAAACACTAAGCCGAGAGTTATCCCTGCTAATACACAGCCGCTGCACCGGCTGAATCACAAACACCAATCACGTCGCTGACGCCAGGCTAAGGGCCAACTATTCAACAGGCCTGGCACCCAGAGGACACCGCAGGAATTCAGATCCATTACGCTCCCAGCCTCATCAAAGGGACTCTGGGATTCGGATGCTAAACCCGCTCCAGATGCTCACTGTTGGATTTCACTAAGATGCACTGCAGGGCAAAGTGTCATCAGGGCTGACTGTCTGCGATAGCTACAGACACACAAACAACACAACCACACAACCACAACCTCTCCGTCCGCTCCGTCCGCTCCGTCCGTCTGCGTCATTCACACCGAGTTGATCTGTGTCATAAACACAATGGATGGGAGGTGCGCACACGACGAAGCAGATGTAAACAATGGTGCGCTCCAGACTCATCTCTGGACAAATAAACACACGGCAAAATGAACAGATGTGCAGAGCTGAAGGCAGAAGGTCCAAACATATGAACCTGCAGCAACCGGAAGGAGCCTCACCTGTGGCTGATGGAATAGAATATCCTTTATTCTCATTGTCACGTGTACAACGGTAATTAAAATACCAAACCAGACGGTGCAACGATAAATAAAAAGAGACTGTAAAATTAGCATTGGAAAAGAGAATAGAATAAATAATGTTAATAAAGAAATAAAACAAACACACAACATTTACATTCAGTTTGCCGTACCGTACACAGGGCCGTTGTATAGGGGAGAAAGGTGATGATAATTCTAGGGGCCCAGCGCCCAGTGGGGCCCATAAAAAACCCCAGTAGTCTAATCTTTGTATGACTGATTTATTCTGCGTAAGACCCTGACTAATACTCATAGTACACTGTAAAAACTCAACATCTTTCCAAGAATATTTGCCTTATTTCTTGTCCAAATGTCTCATTTCTAGTCAAAACTAATCTCTTTCCACTTAAAGAGACTCATCACCATGACTCATCACCTAAAAATTAACTTGTTTTTTTAGATAATTTTCACTTAAATTCACAATAAATAGAAAAATCTGCCAGTGAAAGTAAGTTTTTTGTGCTTGTAATAAGGAAGAAAAACTTGCTCCACTATCAGATTTTTTCTACTTATTTCAAGTGAAAATCTGCTTGAAAGAAGTAAAAAGTGTCTAAAAACAAGCTACTTTTAATATGATGAGTCTTATTTTAAGTATAATGAGATTTGTTTTGACTAGAAATGACATTTTGTCTAGAAATAAGACAAATATTCTTGCTAAGATACTTGAGTTTTTGCAGTGTAATGCTGCATTAGCATCAAAACAAAGAAGGCTAAATAAAAAACGATAATACATACGTACAGTAGTCTAAGAAAAAAAAAAGGAAAGGTTAGCGGGAGGGGCCCACTTTAGTATTCTTTAAGGGGGCCCAGAATTCCTAGCAACGGCCCTGACCGTACATATAGCAGATGATTCATGCAAAAAAAAAAAAAAGATCATCTGACAGAGCCTGTGATTGTTTTTTTTGGTCGCTCTTTAATCTGTGAATGACTTTTTACACCCTCTGGATTGTGAAGTGCTGTGTTTACACTGTGGTCACAGAAAAAACACACACTTATAATTAAGCAGCAGGTGTCCATTAAAATCATATTATCAGTCACCTCAAACATAGTTTCAGTCAACAGCTTAACCACCACTCCAAACCAGAGGCTGGTGTTTATTTAGCTGCTACGGCTGCTACATGCTAAGCTAAGCTAACTCTCTTCAGGTAAATTCACAAAGGAGCGCTGAGCAGTTTATCTTACAACTGTAGCATCTACTATTTAGAGTTGATATTGTGCAATATCTCAGTAAAAAAGTATTTCTTTTATACCTTCAATGCTAAAAAAAAAAGAGGTTTGTTCATGTTGTGTTTCGGTGAAGAGACAATATCTCTGTTTCTCTGCTGGTATATTGGCCTGCAAGTCCCTTAAACCCGAGGTGTTCAGTGATCTCGATGCATCGGGGGCTTCGTATTTGTTCCTCCACTTGACACAGGCTCACCACAGGTTTTATTATGTTTTACAGCAGGGCTTGTGTCTTGTGTCTTTCTTTTCTGATCCTTTCTCAGCGGTTTGGTATTTTAACTTTCCCCGTGGCCGTGGGATAACGGTGTCAGCAGCGTTACCGGGACATAAACACAACAACAAGACTCCTCGCTGAGGGAGAACTCTCCAAACCCCGCCATGTTTGACATAAATCAAAGACCGGCTGCTGTGTTTATGAGGAAGAAGCCGAAGAGTCGCACCTCTTTGTCTGGCCTAAATGTCCTCTTGCTGTTTTTTTGGGGGGGGTTTCTTTTTGCCTGACTGTGCAGGTTTTTCGTGCTGACTTGAGAACGGCCTACAACTGCAGTGTGTTCATGCCGCTCTGCAGGGATTACACAGATTAATGAACAGGCAAAACCACATCTCTCCTTAGCTCCCTCTCTACTTCCTTCACTGCACTTATTATGTATGCACATGCATTCAAGTGCACTATACAGTGTGTGTGTGAGTGATTGAGGGACTAAGAAACTCATTAAGCTTTGATGAACAGGTCACAGGTCAAGGTTAGTTCAGCTTTCACTTCATTATTACTTATTTTCCAGTTGGGAGGTAACTGCTATTTTGCTCCAGCCAATCAGAGAAATTCGTGGCATTGAACGCAGCACAGAACCAATTTGAGCCGCTGGGAAAAAAGCTGGAGATTTCAGCAGCAATTCAGTTCAAAGATAGGGAACGAGCCAAGTTTTAATATGCTCTGCTCTTATTTTAACAGCATTTAGTGACTTTTCAATGGAGTCTTAAAACCCAGGAATTAACTGCGTTTTAGCACTTCCTCTTCCCCTCGTCCTGAAGTCTGCCAGGGTTTTGTGAATGTGTTCCTAAGCTCAAGACATTTTACAACATTAAATGCATCAGTTAATAGACCAGTCATGATTTCTTTAAAGCTTTTTTACTTCTATTTAAAAAGTTCAGGTTGCTAATAAGAGGTAGGGACTGCACAAAAACAGCCTTACAGCCTTGTTGTGTTTACTCGCCCTCTTGCAACTTTTTTTTATGAATGGTTCTGTAGAAGAGATCAGAGCTGAGTCAAACTACGTAGTGGTACTGATGTTAGAGTCATGCAGCCTTTGACTGTATTTAGACCTCAAGAATCGTAAAGTGGTGCATTAGTGAAAAAGTTATTTTAGCTGGTCGGTCAATAAAAACACGTTATTCCTGCAAAATGAATTCCTATGTCATGTAGATGTTGCACTCAGGTTTTCACGCTGATGTTTTTTTTTTAAACCTGCAAATCAATAATCGAATGAGTGAGTGTGAGTGTGACCAATAAATAAATAAACATTTTTCTTTAGTGAATGAGTGAGTGAGTAAGAAACTGTTGGCAGATTATTGAGGGATTAATGAAGAGGCAACCCTGTTTTTGTTTTTTCACCTCCTCTGTTTCTGTGCCTTTTGTTCTGTCGCTTTGGTTGTGTGTATCTGTGTATGTGTGTGTGTCGTGCATGTGCACACACACACACACACACACACTTACTTCCTCGAGGCTCAAGTCATCAGCATTGAAACGAATCCAAAAGCATTCTCTTCCCCTCAGCTAGGATGTTTCGTCCTTAACATTCACTCAGCGTTTGCCAGTGTCGACAGGTGATGCCAAGCAGATGAATAGAGAAAATGCTCTTTGTTGCTCCTTATGCTCATCCTCTTCTCTCTGTCTCTCTCTCTCTCCCCAGGCTGCTGTTTTGTCACGTTTTATACAAGGAAAGCTGCCCTTGAAGCCCAGAATGCACTGCATAACATAAAGACCTTAACAGGGGTGAGTGTGTGTCCTCCTTTCTCCTCTGCCTACTTTCTCCTCTAATCACACACTTACAGCAGCACCCTCAGGCGGCCCCGCCCCACCTGTGTGTGTGTGTGTGTCTGTGTGTGTGTGCAGCCTACACTGGGTTGTACAGCAGTGTGTGTGTGTTGCGCTGCTGCTGTCACAGAGCATTTTCAAGCGTGTGGGTGACCAGTGTGAGCAGGTGAGCAAGCGACTGTCAGAGTGAGTTTGTGGAAGAAAAAGTTCATGTGAAAGGCACCGTGTATGGTTATATTGTAAACAAATGCACTTCTCTTTTTAACACTCTTATGTGAACTCGCTGTCTCTCACAGAATAAAAGCCATAATATCATAATGCTAATTTGGGATCAAGGTGGAGCTCACGCCTCTATTAAATAGGTTCATGTAGCATCAGTCTCACTTACATCCAGGCTTTTGCTACATTTCCACCTGCTTTGAGTTTTCAAGCTCCTGAAATGGCGATTAGCTATGTTGTGCTGTTAGATTCTGTATTTTACCGCCACAATCTGCTTCCTGTTACACCAACCGGTCATTTACTGTATGTCTGTTAAAAAAAAAGCTATTTTGTGATAAAATTGTATTACAACGAGTGATTAGCTTAATAGTCTAACTTTGGCTAGCTTCGTCAGTAAGGCTACTAGCAGCTAGCCTACTGCTAATGGACACCAAGCCAAAAGAGTAGCTACAAAGACTGGCAGCCAGGTTCACATAGCATAATATAGCTACCTTTATACTAACTGGCTGCACATAGCATATCATACCAACCATGTAGCTATAGCTCCACATGGCATAACATAGCCGCCTAAAAGAAGGAAGTATCTGCATAGCGCCAAGTCGTGCCAACCCAAGCTAGCTTTACCAAGACCAAGCTAATCCAGCTCTCACTGGTGTGTGTTTCTTGTGAATTGTGAGGCATTTGATCGTTATCTTCCCTGGAGCACAAGCACCGGAGATGTATAGCCTAGCTAATGGCCTTGTGTTGGTGACACACTCAGCCCATAGTGTCGGGATGAACCCTGCAGTGTTTTGACTATCGTAGCTGTACAGGATAATGCTGAGAGAGAGAGAGAGTTTCCGATAGCGAGATGCTTCACTCAGAGTCATTGTTTCTTAAACAAGTGTCTTTTCCTGAGGGCTAACTTTTGTCTTGATCGTGTCTTTTCATTGCACTAGGACACATCAACATGGTTTTTCATATATTTACCATATTGTAATATAAATATACCAAATCAGAAGCTAGAGATAAGTGTTTGTCTGCTTGCACGTGTGTTTCTGCTTGTCTTATCGTTGCTGCCTGTGCTACAAAGGCCTGTGTTGAAGCTGTGGCGTTGCCTTTCATGCCGTGTGCTCCATCCTCAGCTATTGTTCTGCTCCTGTAGCCCAGGAGAGCGATAGAGGAAGTAGGCCGGAGCTCGCTCACACTCTCGCTCCTTCAGCCCTGGGTGGATATTAAGAGGCCCCCAGATCCCTTGTGCTCGGGCTATTGGCTGCCTCTCCTCCTCTCCTCTCTCTAGCTCCTTGGCTGCGGCGGCGGCTAACTGGAGTCTCATCAGTTGAGCGGTTGCACTCGCTCGCTCGCTTCTGTTAGTTGGATCGGTGGATGGCCCTCCTGGGGGCGCAGGACGGGGCGGATGTGCCGCGAATCCCCACAAGGGCCGTTACGTGGGATTTGCGCTCGTATTCCCGATTTTGGAGTCAAGCTTGTTGTTTTGCATAGTGTCACCGTGTTAATTGCTCGTGGAATAAGTACGTTAAATTTGGTCTGTCTTCCTGCACAGTGAGAGTTAGTCACTTATCCCTTGTTGGAGGTGTGAAACAGCCCTGGGGAGGACACATACTGCAGCAGTTTCAGGATTATAGGAACATGAAATCGCCTTCTTCTACACCATAACACCCTCCCTTTCTCCTGCTCTGTCTGGTCATCCCTCCTCCTCCTTCTCCTCCTCCTCCTCACCAGCTTCTCTCTCCTGCAGCATCCCCGCTTGTTATGTTTTTTTTAAGTCAAGTACCAATAAATTTGGATTGTAGTAGCAGGCAAAGGCGGAGATTTGGTCTCAGAAGTGGAGGAAATGTGGTAAAATCCGAGCTTTAACCAAAAAAGACAGTCGTTTATCATATTGACCTTTCATAATAATGGCCGTCTAACAGTTTTTTCTCTGTTATTGATGCTCTAAATTGTATGAGGAAAATGAAACGATAAAACAACCAGCTGTGAGATTAAATGTTTTTACTGGGAGAAATGGACTCCAGTAAACTCATTTTTGTTCTTGGCAGCGCACAAAAAAAAAGCTTCAGAGACGAGGTGAAATTAAAACTGTCCATTGAAACATAGACAACATTGATCAGCAGCACAATAAAAGCCTAATTAAACTGTGTCATATTCATCAGAGCCGGACAAGACGACACACTCGGACTGGCCTGCGTGTGATTTTTTTTAATAACAGTGGGTATTGACTGACGGATGTGAGTTTAAAACCCATGCAATAAATAAAGTACACTGAATCAATAGTAGCATAATGATAGATCATTGAATTTTCTTTTTAGACTGGCAGGAGACAAGAAGTCACAAAAAAAAAAACACAGATGATGAGGATGCTGAATTAATTGCCAAGCGAGGCGAGGAAGTCAAAGACAAAAGCAGGGCAGACATAGAGAGGGAGAAATTGAGCGCGAGGTTAGCAGAGGTGATGGGCAGATGGACAGGAAAAAGGTGGAGTAGAGCACTCCAGCACGCTCGAGGGCAAAGCAATAAACGGGCCGCAGTTAAAAACCAATACCTGCTTATTAACTTCCCCACTCTCCTGGCTTGTAAAAAGCCGGCGGAACAATGTTTGTATTGGCGCTCTTCCCCTCCCCGCGCTCGCTCTAACCTCTCCTTTCCAAAACCAAGGCCCTAACAGGCACTTCTCTTCCTCCCTTCGCTCCCTTTGCTTGCTCGCTCTATCGCTCCTTCCAAAAAAAAAAAAAAAAAATCCAAGGCCCTAACAGGGAGAGATGCAATCGGCGTGAAAAAGCTGGATCTGGATCGCCGCCAAATTGGAGAAAAAGGGCACCGGTGGTGTTGGCAGCAGGCGACTGGCAGCCATGTTGGTTTGGGGCAGAGGCAGTTGAAAGGCTGCCATTTTTTTCATAAAAACAAAAGGATGGAGGAGGGAAGAGGCGGTGGTTTATGTGATGAATCTCTCCCTGTACGGTGCTCAGAGAAGTGATGACGGGGATGAGAGCGAACGATGGCGTAGGGAGGGAGGGAAAAAAAACAAAAAAAACAACAACAGCAACAGCACAGCTTGTTGCCGCTCTGCCAGCCAGCCTCCCCTCATCTCTCCATCTCCTCCCATCACTCCCCAGCTCCAGATTTGTCAGCGATCTGACAGCGCGTGTGCACCAAATGTATGTATATGTGATTTTTATGCATGCAGGAAGTGTGCATAGCTACTCGACGTCAGCTCCAGACCTGTCTGTCATACTTCAAGGATGGAGTAACGTTTTCCACAACACACGCCGGTCACAACAGGAACCAATTGTTTTTTAAGTTTTTTTTTTTTTTTTTTTACATTTAATGGGAAAAAGAAAAAAAGCACATATTTTTGCGGGGTTTTTTTGTCCATGGAGCAGATTGGTGCCTTCACACAACCACATGTTATTGTGTCTCCTGCTGGAAGAAGACACTGATCACTGTAGTTTCCAGTGAACAAGGTCATCTTGTGATGAGTGCAGCTCAGAAAAGCTTTCGATTACAGGAGAATCTGGGGAAGTAAACAAGCTGTCATTACTGCTATGGCATCTAAGTCTGCTCACTGAGAGGAGCTCACTGTTGTTCAGCTTTTTTTGCTTTTTTTTTCAAGGAAACACATCTTTTGTTCCCCTCAGTCACATCCAGGCTGGCTGTTGACCTGTTTCCACCGCTCTGGCAAAGCTAAGCTAACTGGCTATTGGTGGCAGTGATATGTATTCTTATCTCGCAACATGACAAACCTTTTTCCCCTTCAAATAATGAACATTCATCAGAAATATGTCATCCAGACATCTGAAAAACTTGATTTTGTTCAGTTTTTCTAGCTTATTCTATGTAAAATATTGTTTTTTCTAATGTTCAGAATGCCCCTGCTTGTCATTAGCCTACTTATCAGTAAAGTTAAAGAAGATACGGCCATGGTCTTCTTTACCCTTTGGTTTTCACATATAAATATTATTCAATGTGTGAGACGTGTTGTGTTATATCTGGCCAGTCGTTTCCCCGTTTCCAGTCCTTGTGCTAAGCTAAGTGAAACTAAGCTAACTGGCTAACGGGGGTAGCTTCACTAGCTGCTGCAACATACCCAAACCAAATGGAAACATACTGGTTTATTCTGAGCTCAAAGCAAAGATGAGAAACTGGTCTAAATTTATTGAAAAATATTAAGTGCAGCTGATTTTTAAAATAGAAGTTTTAATAAAAAAGAAAAGAAAGAAAACCAACAGAAAGAACAAGTTGAACGAGTCATGAACAGAAAAATATGTGACTATGTTTTGTATCAACACAGAAAGTTTCCACCCCCCCCAAAAAAAGATCCACTTTTACAATTTCCTATAATTAGGATTTTTATTAAATGTTGTATTTCACATGATGACACAGCAATAAGTAATTATAGGAGCTGGTCTGTGTCTGCTCAGTAACAGCAGCAACAGCACAAATCAGCAGGTGGATTCATCCATAGAAAGTATAAAAAAGAAAAACAACAAAAAAAACAAAATTTATTCTTGATTTTTTTTTCTTTCTTCAATAGAAAACAAAAATAATGAGTCATCTGTGTGTGTGTGTGTATGTGACACACACTCGCAGTCGTCTCTTTCTTCTGTGAAGACGACGAGTGAGGGAAGAACAACAGCTTTCACTGAAGTCGCTTCTAATGACCCGCTAATGAAGCTCCGGGGGGGTGGAGACAGAGTGTGTGTGTGCGCGTGTATTTGTGTGTGTGTGTGTGTCTGCAGCTCTAATAGCACTAGTGAGGTCTACATTCACACACACACACAAACAAAACTCATCTATCGTGGAAAAACATGGCCTGTACCCCCGGAGCGATGTAAAGCCATAAGACCCAAACCCCCGCTGCACGGACTGATCCACACCCCTGCAGGACTCTTTAACACACACACACAGACACACACAGACACACACAGACACACACTTATGGTCGAGCATATGCCTCTGCACAGTCAGAGTTTATTGCATTACTTTTTTTTTTTTAATTTCTCCTCCCTGATCCACTCCACCCTCCATGCTAACTCATCACACACACAAACACACGCTGTGCTGCACACACACACACACACACACACACACACACACACAGAAGCACACACACGCCGGCAACAACACGCGGGGCGAGTTAAAGCCTGTCAGACAAGGTTGTTTGAGATTTTCCACTAAATTGAACTCTTTCATTAGTGGCTGACAGATGTCTAAATGCCCGGTGTCTCACCCCCCTCCACTCACCCACCCACCCCCCGCTTTCTCAACCTCCCCTCCTTCCCCTCTTCCTCCTTCCTCCTCCTCCTCCTCCTCCTCCTCCCGATGCCTGCCACTCGGGCCCCGGTAGAGATGCACCGATCCGATACCCGGATACCCGAATACCCGGATATCGGCTCCGATATTGACTAATTAGCTGGATCGGATATCGGATGAATGAGGCCGATCCAGTCATTCCTTCTTTATTAATATCATACACAGCAATACAGTTACAGTGATCTAGTGTTAGTTATTTCTTTTTGCTGCTAATGTACACTTTGTTATTTGTTAATAAATAATATTACGTACATTTATATCTGCCTTTAACAAGGCTAAATGTTTATGTCAAGCCTGATGCCTTCACTCACATGGCGAGATATACGGTTCATTCATTCATTCAACAGTAGTATCAGATCGTGTCGGGTATCGGCCGATACACTCACCCCAGGATCGGAAAAAACTGGATCGGTGCATCTCTAGGCCCGGGGCCGATGTTCCCTGTCTGAAACTGCTGGGTGAATGGGATGGAAAGATGGAAGGATGAAGTGAGTGAGGGAGGGAGGGAGGGAGGGAGGGAGGGGTGAGAGCTAATCTAGGACGTGTCCTCTGGAGCGCCCTCCAGCTCCGAGAAGTTCACTCCTTTTTATCCTCTTGTTTTTTTTTTCTTTCTTTCTTTTCTCCTCTCTCCATCCATCCATCCATCCATTCCCTCCCTCCCTGCCTCCCCTCTTTCTCTTTCTCTTTCTCTCGCTCCCTTTCGTCCTGTTGAATCTCTCCCTCTCCCGCTCTTTCTCCTTAAGAAGAAGAAAAGGATGAAAAGCTCTTTGATTCGCAGTTTTTTTTTCTTTTCTCAAGGATATTTCATTCTGACACAGTGAGGGCGGAGGGGAGGGGAGGGAAGAAAGATGGAGGGTGGAGGGATGGAGGGGTGCTGTGGGTGGTGGAGGAGGAGAGCAGAGGAGAGGAGAGGGTGGGGTGTCGGCTTCAGACGCGATCAGCCGAGCCCCGTCCTCCACGTGGGCGGATCAGAGCGTTTGTCGAGCGCCAAGTTCGATAAGAAGCGTGGGGCTCATTAAAAGCTACCGTCGCACTGAGACCACACACACACACACTCACACACACACACACACACACACACAGGTCCCCACCTCCCTTACCTTTCGGCTGGCGAGATAATTAGTGACGCTCCGCTGCCAGAATACAGGCGCAAGGTTGTGTGTGCGTGTGTGTTCGTGCAACCAAAGGCACATCAAAGGCCTCCTCATCAAAGTAAGTGTGATCTCCAGTCGGGTTAAGGTTTAAAAGCAGCAATTTATAATCCAAAGACATAAGTCATTTAATCGGCCATTTATTATTTCAAGTCGGTGGACAGAGCTGCAGATAGAGGCGCAGACTGTAAGTGATAATGCGTATTATCATTTTAAATGATGTGAGAAATCGTTATTCTTTCATGCAAAAAAGCCCCTGTGGTCTGGAGACTCTGACTGTTCCAGCCGTTTGAAGGGAACTTGTGTTGCTCGCTGGAGAAATGACGGACCGCACCACGACTACAACCACCGCCGCTGCCGCTGCTCCTCTCCCGCCGCAGGCCCCCCCTTTGTGTTTTTACCGTGACCCGGGAGAAAATACATTTTAATGTGACAGATGGTCCTCGTCGTATTTGAAAGTAAAATCTCACCTGATATTTGAAATCAAAAGTGGCACATTTAAGAGTTGCATGGCTCCAAAATGTCTTAACTATGATTTTTCTTTAGTTTCACGAATGTTCAATTTATATAGCCTTTAGTTTACGAGGATTAACTCTTCAATCACCGCTTATTTCTTCTTAATTTTCCATCATAAACAGGCTAACATACAAGGCAAGGCAAGGCAATTTTATTTGTATAGCCCGTTTTTACAAACAGTTTGTCTCAAAAGGCTTTACATGGCATCATAACAACATCCTCTGCCCCTAGACTCTCACATCGACTGAGGAAAAACTCCATGGAAAACCCTTTTAACAGGGAAAAATCGGACATTATGCAAAATATGAACCAGAATTTACAGATGTCCCCTGAACACCTTGCATGCAGACTCAGTAGATTTAACAGATGCTTTACATGCAATCCGTCCATCAACACTGCAAATGACATGCAGACGTCCCCTCAAACAGCTCACATGCAGACTTGGAAGAGGCTGCAATTCACAAATGCCCCCTAAACGCCTCACGTGCAGACTCTTAGGTACGAATAAGGAGGAACACAGGTTGTAAAAACAAGTCTCTCCAGTTTTACCAAACCCGTCTGTTATCGTTCATCATTAGACTTTGTTTGTCAGTCTGGATCCATCTGGTTCCTGAGTCGTTGTGACTGACTTGTCATTCGACTGTCATAAGAAAATATCTTCCTTTAAAGCTTCAGTTCAGCTGCTTCTATCTGACAGGCACAAGGAATCTGTTGTCCTGCCAGATGTGTGCGTCTAAATCACCGACTGTCCTCCCCGCTCACTATTTATGTCTCCAGGTCGACGGCGATGACTTGCACAGACTTAAAAACTACTTTGTAGGAATGTTTCTTTTATAAGTTTTCCATAAAAACACGTCTGCGGTGGTTCGGCCGCCTGTCCGGCTGATTGTTTGGCGATAAGATAACATCAGCAGCCCAGTCAGTGTAATCAAAGTAAATCCATATAAACGGGCCGGCTCTCTCGGTCCGCCTCCTTTATCAGCCGGCTGATACCTGAAGGAGAGTGAGTCTTCACAAGCCACAAGTTGCTTGTTAGCGAGGGGAGGAGAGCGCTGCTTCATGTCCACAGGCCTGTCAGTCAGCGCCTGTTGTTTGTTCAGGTGCCGGAGTCCATTTCACATATCGCTGCTCCATCACAATGGCTCTAAAGAAGCAGACGGAGGCCCGGCTGAGATGAGGCAGCTCCCATCGACTGATAGTAGACCAGCTGATTTGTTGCTACTCTTGAAAACCTGACCACCACCGCCGACACCGCCTCAGGAAGAACTGTGGAAGTTTAGTCGTAGGTGGTGCGAGCCGAGGAACCGGGAGCCCCCTGGTAAAAAAAAAAAAAAAACGGCGGAAATGTGTCAGCGTTAGGATATTGAATTTCTCGTGTACTAAGTCGTGTGTCATCAAACATTCATGTGTTATAGCCTGGAGGATATTATGCAACAAGCTGAAAGGTTAGACCTCGGACAAGTGGTTTAAAAGGCTGAGAGGAGACAGCTGATCAGGAGGCAGCGATTAGAGCAGCAGGCACTGATGTTTTAAATATGTGTGTCCTCATCTTTAAATCCTGATCCTGCTCGGCTCCCCCACAGATCATTTAAGTCCAGAAAAACAACAGGAGCTCATTCATTGCAAACACACCACACGCACACATACACATAATACACACACACACACCCAGTCCCACAGTGGTGTCATTACAGAGGCTCGTTATCGAAATCAATTCAATTAAAGGCTGTAATTGCTATAGTGAAACCCAAATGCTATCGCAACCAGACAAACCTCATCGATGCACCGAGTCTATGTATGAGCGCACATCTGTGTGAGTCTGTGTGGTTATTTAAAGAAAGAAATATTAATCGCTTGTTTCAAATTAACTCACCTAACCCCTATTTTCTCTCTGAGTTGGTGGCAGCGTTTAAGCATATTGATTCATGGAGGGATGGAGGGATGGAGGGAGGTGGGCTGTAAATGCAGACTAACTATGTTAAACACTTAGAGTAGTTAGTGTGGAGACGCGACGCAGCATAGCTAATGCCAAATCCCTCAATCATTCTGCTCACACACACTCACACACGCGCGTACGTGTGCGTGCGTGCGTGTGCGCTGGGTTAATTGTTTACCGAGCTAAATGAAGTGGGGATAATGTCGGCTAACTGTGCGCTAAGCACTGCTAAGACGAGGGATATTGTAAAGGACAATTTGATTTATAGTGGTTTGTTTGCCGAACGCAGACAGAGAGTCGGAGTCACATTTTATCTGTATCAAGGTGTTGATGTGAGGAGGCGAGGATGGAGGTGTGTGTGTGTGTGTCGAGTTTGTTTGTTTTAAAAATTATTATGCATCAAGCTGTTTCAAAAAACAAAAAACACACACACTGTTACAGTATACATGACATGTTTGTGTGACATGTGCAGCTTCTCTTCTGTTTAATTCAGATGGAAAACAGATTTTAAAGAGGAACTAAGCAGGATTTCTCCCGTGGCTCTGCTACATTTTTACCTTCATTAAAAAGCCCCGGAGTAATTGTGATAGTCATGACATGACTTGTGACTTGTTAGTACCCGGCCGCCGCCCCGGTGTCCCAGCTCTCGTCTCACACCGCAACACAAACGCGCTCTGTAACGCGTCGTAATATCGTATATGTTATGTAACATTTTCCACCGCTCCATTTATTGATTTTTCACTGGCTTCGTTGTAAACAAATGCACATGGGCAAGAGGAGCGTAACTAACCAAAACAGCAGAAAAGCCACTGGACTTGCATAGTTCCCCTTTAAGAGAGTCAGAATCAAGGGAAATGGAAATGATCATGACTCACAAGTAAATAAATGCACAATATAGTATAAAGGGATACAGTGCACATAAGAAGTGAAGTGGTGAAATGTTGTTTCCTCAAAGTGTTTGCCTCAAAGTCTCAAATCTGCTCACACTTGTTTTTCCATTATAGTTACACTATTATATCAAACTTGTAGATAATATTTCTTAGATTGTTCCATGTCTTGGTTGTATTTTTTAATAAGATTTGAAGAAAAACCAGAAACACAACCAAATCAAATTCACAGCCTCCTGGAAAATGCAGGTGAAGTGTGTTTTGTGTTATCGGTGATGATCACCGTCTGGAGGTCACGGGTTTGCTATAACGCCCCCGTGGGTGTGTGTGTATGTGTGTGTGTATGTGTGTGTGTGTGTGTGTGTGCATGCGACACACTTGGACGTGTAGTGTGTGTGTGTGCGTGTGTGTGCGTGCGGTGGGTCGTACGGTCTCGGTCACCGATATTGAATCCCGACTGTGAGGGCCATCTGTCTGACTTTGACCCAGCAGCTCACCGTCACACCTTCAGAGAGGAGGGAGGAGCAAGAGTGTGTGGCCGCCGTCTGTGTGTGTGTGTGTGTGTGTACGTACAAATGTGTGTGTGTGTGTGTGTGTGTGTGTACAAGTGTGTTTGTGTGTGTGTGAGTGAGAGAGCACGGGGTTTGGTACCATACAGTATGTGCACTCCCCAGTTTTTGGCACACACACTCTGGTCATATGAACTTGGCTGTTGCCTTTGAAGGTGCCAACTGCTGGCTAAGGGCGCACACACACATACACTGACACCAACACACACACACACACACACACACACACACACTCGTATTCCTCAACACACACTGCTTCTATTCCCAGCATGAGCCTCAAGTTAGTCCTCTGGCTCCCGGACAAGTCGACCTCTGGCCTTTTAAGCACCGGTGCATTCCTGGAAGACGTCAGCAGGCGACAGGGGATAGCGTTAACCCAGGAGCAGCAGTTAACATTTAGGAAGTGTATAGGGTTTCCTGCACTCGCTGCACCGGCAGGGGCTGTTTAACGCCGGCGAGCCGATGGCCGGGTGCAGCGAGAGGTTAGCACATAGACCGCCTGAATGCCGACCACGTCGCCGGGAGCCTCTGTACATGATGAGGATATAAAGATAAAAAAGGGGGCGGCCGGTGGGTGACATTTCATCAGCTAGTCCGACAGATAGACACCTCGCCTCAGCCAGGAAGGGGAGGCTGAGGTGGTGGTGGGGGGGGGTTAGGTGATTAAAGTGACTGCCCCATAACTGGAGGGTCGTAAAAAATCCATCCTGGCTGCCCCGCTGCACTCCGATCCCTCCGGTGTAATCTGGACCTTCTGCTTTTGCTCATCCGTAAATATCTTCCAGCGATTGGATGAGCTAATTTTACATAGCTGCAAATTTGCCCTGTCATGCTCGCACACAAATTAAAAGCTCAATTACCGAGTATACTGTTGCATTAATGGTGGATAAAAATGGAGTGTTTTAGCTTCCTGTTTCAATTCAGCACATGTACCTGTATCATTCAGTTTCCTGATATTTTAGTTTTTGTTTTATTAGCAAGCAAGCACAGCTGCTCAATCCTCCAAACAGACAACGTTAGCAACTTAGCAACTAGCCATTAAACAAAATTGAACATTTTGCATCTTAAAGACACAGATATGTTTCTGAAGAGACAGTAGAGATCAAAATCAATGAGTAAATGTCTGACAAATGATATTCAGCGATGGACAACGCCTGTAGCATAAGCAAGCTAACACATTAGCTACACAGCAAATTTATAAGCATAAAAAATAATGTCATGTTTGTGTGTTTGTTAGCTTGTTGTATAATTTCTCCACATCACTTGTGGTCAAACTAACAAATAATGTAGTTTTGAAGTAGTTAAAAGTTGAAATACAACCAAGCTAATTCAATGGCGCATCTGTGGATGTCGGGTCATTTATCCCAGACAATCAATTTGGATTTAATGTCATCTGGGATTTTGGACACAGTCAATCTCTTATTAAAATAAAAAAAGGCTGAAAATACCAGTCTGTTTTCACAGCATTAGCAGCGCATGCACAGGTGGTACAGTTTACATCAGGCTCTGATAATGTGTGCGAGAGGCTAAAACTCACGGGATATTAGAGAAATAAGGAGTAAGTGAATGAAATTGATGTTTCGTTTAGGGGCGAGCAATGCTGTTAAATATGTAAATTAAGTGGCAATCACAATGTAATGATGAAGAGGCGCCACCGAGTGAGTGAGGAGGAGGAGGATGATGAGGAGGAGGAGAAGGAGGAGGTCCACTCCAAACTTTGAAGAAGTTACACTAAATGACAATAAAATGAACCAAGCTGAACCCGAATGCAAAAGAAAGAAAGAAAGAAAGAAATCAACAGGTTGAATTTAATTTAGCTACAAAACAAACCAATAATCACCGCTGATCCGGCAGCAGCTGCTGGAGAGCTGCGACTCCAGATCACTTTTACAGCAGGTTAATAAATATAACAGATTGCTTTGCAGCGATTGTGGAGCAGCTAAGAGGAGTTGTTATTCTCAGCAGTGTCGTTCTTAAACAGTAACAACATGGTGGCTCGGCTCAGCGGCTCATTATTAGCCGTGGTGCGAGTGGTGACTTTCAGTCTGCGGCATTAATATGTAAATTAAATGTTAATCGATTTTCAAAAGGTGTGCATTTATCATGTGTTTTACAGCGGCGGCCCAGCGTGACTCAGTCAATCAGAACTGAACTATGCAGTTTGTAATAAGGCAATTCAGGTCCTCCAAAAATGATTAAAAAACAAATGGTGACACTTTACTTGGAGTGCACTGCAGATGTATTACCAGCAAGATAACAAGCCCCCTCTAAGCACCAGCACAACTTTTTTTTTTCTTTTTTTACGACACGACAACAATCGAACGTCAGGAAATTAAACTTTTTGTCATCAAGTGTTACAGCTGCCTCGTAAAGTGTTCCGCTTTTTTCTTTGTATTCATATTTTTCGAAATCATGTTCTCATCATTTATTATCATGACGAGGAGGACCACTCCAGTTAAAGATGGAGCAAAGAAAACAGACTCAAATCTGAGAATAGAAGAGGAGGAGGAGGAGGAACTGATTGTCATGCAGGATGCAAACAGGAAGTAGACGCCGCAGACGGCCGACTAGACAGATACATTAGTGCAGCTAAATGCCAGCGCTGCACACATGTACACGCTTTACGTGAGTTACGTTTTTTTTTCATATATTCTCAGTGCTTTTTTATGAGCCTGAGCACGGCGAGGACTTAGTAGTTTTGCCGGGGCCCCCCCCCACCCCACATCCACCCCTTCTCCGCCCCCCTGCTGAGCGCATAATGAATGGCAGACTGCGGCTGTGGGCCTGCCAGGCAAGAAGAAACAGCGCTGTGGAATTGTGGGGTAGCGGAGGAGAGTCTTGCTTTGTGGGTCTCGGCGGGAGCTCGCTCAGATCAAACATGTCGACAGCGCTGCCGCCCGCCGGGCATTCTCCGAGACAGACCTGAGGAGGAGGAGACGCCTGAAAGCCAGACAGAGATTTTTTGTACCTGAGTGTATGTGTGTTTATGTGTGTGCTGTTTATGTTTGTATACCTGTGTGTGTACGTGTGTGTGTGTGGATGGCAGCTTTTGGCAGTGTTTTTCAAGAGTGAATGTGAATGACGGCAGCATGGCGGCTGCTGTCGTAGCTTTTGTTTTGGTGTGTTTTTTTTTGTTTTTTTGTGTTTTTGCCTTTGGAGGACAGACTTTGAAATGTGGATTAACAAGAACAGACTTGATGTGACTTCCAGGTTTTTTTTTTGCTTTGACACGACTTTCCTCCTTTTGATGTGGCTTCATCCCACACCACACACACACACACACACACACACACTGTCACACCTCCTCCTCAGTGTCCCTGCATCTGTCCTTGTGTTAGTGATACTGTGGTGAGAGACGGCAGCCCGAAGGCTTTCCTACATGTCTGTCCACCGTCTCTATAACCCTCTTCCCTCCTTCTGTCTCTCTTACACCTTTATTCCTCCCTCTCTGATCCTTTGTCTTTCTGCCTTGTCTCTGTTATTCTCTTCTCCGTCTCCTTGTCCGCATAAACCCTCCTTTATGTCCTTTTTCTTGTCTTGCATGCAGACATTTGCAGCTGCTGCAAACTACAATCCACCTATCCATTTTTGTGTCTTTCTTTCTTTTGTTATTCCTTTCATTTTTCCTACATTTACACGTCAAATCTTTCGGCGAGCAACTTAAATTTCCTTGTTTCTTTCCTGCGACTCAAATGCATCACACACCACAAGTCAAAATGTCCAAACTTCCTTCAATCGTTCCCTGATTTCGCGTCCGTCCATCATGAAATCCCACTGATTTTTGACTTTTTTTGTCACGGTGCACCCTGATTGGCCGGTTGAAAAGCTGCAGTTTTAGTTATGTTTTTTTTTTTTTTTTTTTTTTTAAAGCTCCTGTTCTTGTTTGTCAGATTTTGATGGAGGCAGTTAGAGGATCAGCCTGTGCACTGTGCACTGCCTCATTCTCCCAGTCTTTGTTTCTTCTTGCTCCACCGTTGACTGCCCCCATCAGGCACAATTGGGAACTAATCAACGGACAGACAGGATGTGTGGAAGTGTGTGTGTGCTTGTCTGTGTCTGTGTGTGTGCGTGTGTCTGTGTGTGTCTGGGAGAAGACAAAAAAAAAAAAAAAAAAAAAAGCGCAGAGCGAGGATGATAAGGAAGAGAGCAAGAGGGAGAGAGTTGGGATAAAGGTGTGTGATAGAATTGGAAGATCAAAGCCTTCTGTCACAGCGTGACTGAGCCCAGGGGCGTTATGGGTAAGACAGGGCACATACACACACGTACGGACACACACACACACACTCTAGCGCGCACACACACACTCATGGCTGGTATTTGACTCTGAGTGTGATTGATACTGGGCTAGATTTGGAGAATCACTGTCATTCGTCTCTCTGCAGATCAAACAGCCACATAATCTCCCATAAAGGAAAGAGAGATGGAGGGAATAAAAAAAGGGACAGAGGAGGAAAGATTGAAGGAGGTGGAGAGAGAGTGTGTATGTGTGTGTGTGTGTGTGGGGGGGGGGAGGAGAGAGAGGAGAGAGAGAGAGCGAGCGGGGGACAAAGCCTTCTCATCTGTGAAGTGTTTTCTTGTTTTCCATAAAAGAAGACCCACCACCACCTTAAAACACATCCATCATTCAGCTCCATTAAACTGCCTCTTGGGCACATCAGAGAGGAACGCCACATCTGAAGAGACACAAAAGTGTAAACGTGAACATTAGACCCCCGTTTTACACCTGGAACAAACGCCACAACGCGATCTGTATCTGCACATCTGATCTCTGAGCAGAGAGGGAGGATGAAAGATGTAGTAGGCTACACAACAATTCACATCTTAGTCTTTTAATGAAGTAAAAACAGTCCACACAGCTGAGAGTTAGCTCCGCCTCCTCCTGCACAGTCACCTGCACTCATATACTTCATATATGTGAAATTATATAGTTTATCACAGGTGTAAATGCACAATGTGATCAGGTAGGCTATCATTATTCAGATGCACAAATCTTCCCTGCCACATACCAATACACTGTACAATAACAGCTAAAACTCATAACATACAGTCACTATGTTTTTACGCACTCTGTTCACTGCACCTTACATTTGATTTTGCACTACAATACTGCTTATTTTTTATATGGCATTTATACGGCATTTTATATTAGGATCGATCGATCTATCTATCTATCTATCTATCTATCTATCTATCTATTAGGGATGCAACGGTTCTCGGTAAAATACCGAACCGTTCGGTACGGCCTGCACGGTGCAATACGCTCTTGGACCGCGGTATTTCAGATTCAGCTTCCATCAGCTCTTCCTGCTTTACAGGCAGCTGTGCCGTGTATGTGTGTGCCTGGCCGTTTAAGGCGAAAGCCCGCCCCCGCGAGTCGATGTCCAATCACTGTTGAGCCTCCACACACTCACAGTGACTCCCCCCCTGCAACTGAAAGTGCAGCAGCCATAGACTGGCAGCAGCTCAGCCTCACACGCAGAAGAGGGGGAAAAAAAAACAAAAAAACAAACAGGCGGCAGCATGAGCGGTCGCTGATCGCAATCGCGGGGAAAATTAATTAGTTATTAGCGCGATTTAGCACATTTAGCTTTTATTAGAGTTCCAGCAGGACTCTGTCCATGCACACTGCATGTGTGTGGTCGCGTATCCGCGTGCCCGCGTGCCCGCGCGCGATAGAGAGACCGAGGTCGAGCAGGAGTTGACTGACAGAGATGAGAGGTGGTGAAAGGCTGTTTAAAAAAAACACAATAGACTAACTCCTTCTTTCCCAGTGAGAGACTGTGGCTGCAGCATAGTGACGGCAATATAGCGCGATCTCTGTTTGAAAGTGGCTTCAGAGTGTTCACCTACTGAAAGACTAAAGGAGTGTGCAGAGGGAGGAGCTAGGGGCTGTTCACAGACAGTTCAGGTGTGTGTGTGTGTGTGTGTGTGAGAGTGAGATAGAGAGAGAGGAGAGCTGTATTAGAAATATTATAAATTATAAACATTATTTTGGGAGAAAAAAAAAGTTCTCTGCACAAAACACATACCGAAACCGTACCGAGAACCGTGGCCAAAAACCGAGGTACATATCGTACCGTGGGCTACCTGTACCGTTGCACCCCTACTATCTATCTATCTATCTATCTATCTATCTATCTATCTATCTATCTATCTATCTATCTATCTATCTATCTATATGATGGTTAAATCCACATAAACCCCATGAACACAGAGCTAAAGCTAACTAAAGTAGCATAAAAAAGAAACAAAACTAACATTTGGCATTTATACGTCATTTTATATTAGGATAGATCTATCTATCTATCTATCTATCTATCTATCTATCTATCTATCTATCTATCTATCTATCTATCTCTATGATGGTTAAATCCACATAAACCCCATGAACACAGAGTTAAAGCTAACTAAAGTAGCATAAAAAAGAAACAAAACTAACACCTCTGCACATGTTTAGTGAATGATCGTACAGGTGTGGTGAATTTTGGGGAGGATAACCGTTGTATACTTTAATATCCTGGTGTTTTATTCTCTGTTTACATGGAACTGTGTAGTTAATTCATTCTTTCACCAGCTGCTCTTGGAGAAGCTACACAGCAGCAGCCTGTCTTTGTTTTATTTTGCACTGTCCCCGTCTAAATGAAATATACATCACATTATATAATATCACTTAGAGACTTTAAGCTAAGACCGTTCTTCTTTGTCTTGGATTTTCTTCTTTTTTCTTCTGTTCATCAGTTTTTTCCTCATTGTTGCTCTTGGTCTCCTTTTTTTCTTTTATTATTTCCCCTTCTTTATTCTTTCTCACACTCCTCTTCTGTTGTTTTTTACTAATTAACAACCACCACCACCTTCTGGACCCGAAGTGCATTTGTTCAGGTTTTAACCCAGATGTGTTGTGTAGCTATGAAAACCAAAACATTTCTGAAAGTGTGTGTGTTTGTGGGTGCTGCTGCTGGTGAATCAGACTGTATCTGGATATGAGAGCGACACTGAGACATGAAACACATGCAGTCTGTGTCTGTGAGTGTGTTTAATGTGTTTTGTCCTTCTTCCTCTTTGTCTCCACAGATGCACCACCCTATTCAAATGAAACCTGCAGACAGTGAGAAATCTAACGGTGAGTGGTCCCACACACACACACACACACACACACAGAGACAATCTCACACACACATGCATCAATAGCTTTCTTGAATTTGCTTGGTAATAGCTATCTCACCCATGTGTTTGCTCGCCGCCTGACTGGCAGACAGGACGGGGAACCGGGGGGGGGGAGAGATTGAGCGAGAGACATAGGGAGCGACAGAGAAAGAGAACGATGGCGGGGAAGGAAATGCTGATATATATAAATATATTTTATACGTGTGATGAATTATTAAGGCGCTTCAGAAGGAGGTCAGAGAAAGTTGAATCGTTTTGGCCTGGTGGTGAACCAGCCGCTCTCCCCTGTGGCTGATGCGCGCTCATACAAACATGCTACAGTGTACACACACACACATTGAATGCATCTATCTCACACACACACAGTCTCATAAGCACTGTCACACACTCTGTCCTCATATCACCCCATTTCCAAACTACATATTGCAGATCCAGGTCTGAATTGATTTCCTATAGCGAGCCTCTCGCTCCATTCCTTCTCATTCTAATGAGGAAGCTGTTGGACGGTGGATATCACAGGAAGCGTTTAGAGGATGGAGCCGCTGTTTCTCATACTGTCAACAAACCCCTACGCAAAGGAGCTGCAGCCTCCAGCGCTTTGGTTGGTTGAAGACATAAATCTTTAAAATATATATATATACAGTATATATATAATAAAGTAAAGAGTTTCCTTGTTAAAGACAGCAGAGTGATCCGGCGCGCTGCAGCAAAAGCAAACGTGACTTAAATGTTACTGGTGTGAGTGTGTGTGAACGTGACGCATGTGCAGAGCGTCTGATTTGAGAGCTTTAAGAGTTTTAAGAGCATGAAACAAAGTTGTAAGTGCAGTTTTTAAAGGGTGGTTCAACATTTTGGCAAATTGGCCCATTGCCATAATCCCTATAGTCATAGCAGTAGGTTTGTTACCTTTAATTGTCGGTGCAAGCTGTTTTTAGAACGGCGGAGCAGAGCCGCGAGCTGCTCAGATGGGATTTCTTGGTTTCCCCCATCAAACTCATCAAATACACAATCCAACAACTCCAAAACACTCTGGTGGACAAGTTGTGACCTGCACATTCACCACGCTATTGTTTTAGAGGTAAATTCATGCAAAACCGCTGATGCACGTTGCCTTCAGAGACAATTTTTCCGCAAGCGGTCTCTGAATTTACCTCCAAGACAACTCCAAGGTCACAACTTGTCCCCCAGAGCGTTTTGGAGTTGTTGGATTGTGTATTTGATGAGTTTGATGATGGAAACCAAGAAATCCCATCAGCCTCCGTAGCGTAGCTCTGAGCAGCTCGCGGCTCTGCTCCGCCGTTCTAAAAGCAGCTTGCACCGACTATTAAAAGTAACAAACCTACTGTTTTAACTATAGGGATTATGGCAATGGGCCAGTTTGTCAAAATGTTGAACTATCCCTTTAAATGATGGGAAACTTCAGGTTTGGCTCTTGTGACATCCAGATCTGTACTTTCAGATCCAGATCCCCGGCCTCACTGGCTGGGTTGAGAGGAGAAAGAAAACTAGTATTGATAGTGAGAGCTGTTGTTGTGTCAGATCTGGGTCCTGCTGCAGCTCCAGGATCAGATATCAGGACAGACACTCGGAGGAAATGTTGATTTCCCACAACATGTTTTGTCCTTTCTCACTCGTCCCTCGTCGTCAGCCAGACTGTGAAATGACAGATGTCTTAAAAGTCGACTCACCTGTTGAGGTTAAATATTCTGTCTTAAAAGTCGACTCACCTGTTGATGTTAAATATTCTGTCTTTATTCCAACTTCACAGAGGGTCAAGTCCTCTGTTAGAATGATTTTTTTTTTTAAGTACAAGGTAAAAAAGGAACAAATCAAACAGACATATGAATATAATAAGTTTAAATTATGACAGAAATCAAATAAAAAAAGGTACAGATAGGTTCGAGACACAGAATCTAAAATGTCCAAGAGGAAGCAGCCGATTAGTTTTCAAACTGCTTCGTCATGATTTCCAGGCCGACGGTGCAAAGGAAGTAAAACAAAGTTATTCCAACTAAGTAACAACCAACATGGATGTGAGACATTAAGACACTTTAATGATCAGATACAAATCAATTTATAAATCACTGGTGAATACGAGATAGAGGGAGGACCACCCATGTAGTCCTCGCTGCAGCTGCCCTAGTTCGATTCCACCGGGCAGCCCTTTGCTGCGTGTGATTCGTCCTCTTTATGTCTCCACATTTCCTGTCTCTCTCCATAAAAGGCATAAAAAACCCAATAAAATACTGAAGATCTGCTGACATGAACTCTGTGTTTCAGCTTCTCCTCCTGTTAATTCCCTCTCTGCTGATTTGCCTTCATGCTCCCACTCAAAAAGAAATTTAAATTTATGTGCTTTCATTTTTTTTATTGGTGGGGGGAGTTCAGAAAATTTCAAATCACATTAAAAAAAGAAAAGAAAAAAAAAAGAAATCTCACAATTACCCATTGTTCCAGGAACAAATTTTCTGGTTACTCTGGATAATTGAGTGTGGACAAATATTTTATTTATTTCTCAATGAAAGTTGTCATTGTCGTTGCCGCTCGTGTCTGTCGGCGGCTGATATCAGGAAAAATTTAAGCAAAAAAATAAAACTGAAATTATTTGCATGACTAAGTGAGAAAATGTGTGTTTTTGCAATTTGGGTGTAGTGACCCTTAACGCAGAGTAATTGAGCAGAATATGAAAATGGATACTATAAAAACCATGATTGGATGAACTGGAGATTTAAACCTGGGGGGGAAAAGTTGAGTTGTTGTTTTTTTTTTAAGGTGTTTTTCTGACACCTGCAGGAAACCGGTGTGTTTTGCACAAAGGACGGAGAGGCATCGTGTCTCCGTCCACAGGGAAGTGTCAGACAGAGGAGGAATCCTTATAAAAGCACATCATCATCATCATCATCATCATCACCATCATCCGCTCCACTGAAATACGACTTTATGAGACATAACCGGCGGGGTAACGACGGTGGAGCTTAATAAAGCACAGCACAGAATGGTGAAATATAGAGTAGAGCATACGTAACGCATCCATCCACTTAATGGTAACGACCTTTAATAAAGCCGGTGTTGGAAGTGGCTGTAACAGTGACGGATGGCTGGAGTCGCCGTGGAGATGAAAGAGAGGAGGAGAAGTACAGTGGAGCAGAGAGATAACATTATTGGTCAATTTTTTTTTTGTCTTGGTTAATGTGTTGAAACTCAGCTTGAAGCCAATTCTGGTTCAGTTCCTCCCAGAATGCAAAGCTGGACTCCCGATCATCCCGCAGCCGCCTCCATTGCCGCAGCTTTATGAGTCTTATCGCCACGGCGCTGCGTCCGAAAACACAGAAACAGTCAATTGTAACGATATCTCCTCTTCCTTTTCTTTTCTATCGACACAGACTAAATTAATTACATTGCTGTTCGACTTGTGGTAATCTTCCTCTGGAGTGATGCGCACACACGCGCCACAAACACACTTGTGTACAAAGGAGTTAAAGCTTTTTGAAACAACACTTATCTTGGCAGCGTATCCCGACGGTTTGTTATTTATTTATTTTTTTTTGAACACACAAACAATTCAAACAGCAAAATAAACAAGTGCGCTATTGATTTCCCAGAGTGCAACAGACCGCTTATCTCTTTCGCCTCGCGGTAAGAGCTGACAGTTTCCTCATTAAAAATGAATTGGATTAGCATTACATTGAATGTGGTGGAAGCACATAAACACACACACACACACACACACACACACACACACACACACACACACATATTGTTTCTGATTTCGCTCTCAGCTTAATTCACTCTTAACCTCACACACACACACACACACACGCAGAGAGTGAAATTTTCTCACCGTTACCTGCAGCCGCCTGCCGTTCCTCGAGATTGCACCTGAGAGGGAGGGATTGTGTCATCGAAGGGAGAGAGTGAGGGACCCGTTGGGGGGGGAGGAGGGGCAGAAGGGGAGGAGAGGAGGAGGAAGGGAGGGAGGAGAGGGAGGAAGAGGGTGAGGGTGAGGGAGGACAAGCTGGAGAGTCTCAGCGAGCAGTCGGCGTTGAAGTGATAATGAGACATTGATCAGAGCTTCGCAGATGGCATGATGAAATACATGAACTCTGTCTGTCTTCACCCCCCTCCTCCCCTCCTCCCTCCCCCACTCCCCTCCCCTACCTCACCCCCCACCCACCGTCTCTTCTCCTTCTCTCCCTCCGTCTTTGACCGTTTGTTTTTTCGATTGTTGTGTTTTGTTCTGTCTCGTTCCATTTCTCTCTTTCTCTGTTTCATCTTCTCTCCTTTCCCGTGCTCTTTGTTTTATGTTCTCTCTTTCTCTTTGTTCTCCTCCTCCTCCTCCTCCTCCTCCTCCTCCTCCTTCTCCACCGTTCTGACGTTTATTATTAGCGTTGTTGTATGGTTTTAGAAACATCAAGAGTCCAGCGCTCCGACCAAATAAAACCAGTGTTAGAGGAAAAGTTCAAGAACCAGGAATTATGTTTTGTTGTTTGTTTTCTTGCAGAGAGATAAACGATGCCGCTGTGGTAAATACGAGGCTATCGCTTGTTTGTTTGGCTCAGATTTGCACAAAAAACATCAAAATTTTGCACATTTTTGAGAAAAAAACACAAATTTGCATGAAAAAAACACAAAACTCACATATTTACAAGAAAATAACTCAAAAATGAATGAGAAGAAATAGTTTTTTTCTACCAAGGAAGGAAACATTTAGCAACTGTTTCCAGAATCACGTGTTCCCTCTCTGAAAAAACATGTAAAAAACAAATTTTAAACTTCTTTTCGTCTAATTTTCTGAGTTTCTTATGAATTCTTGATTTTAAATACTGAAATGTTTCCCCACATGTTTTATCTTCTTCTTGTTCTTTTTCCTGCAGCGGTGGAAGACAGGAAGTTGTTTATCGGCATGGTGTCGAAGAAGTGCAACGAGAACGACATCCGGGTCATGTTCTCCGCGTTCGGACAGATCGAGGAGTGCCGGATCCTCCGAGGGCCCGACGGTCTCAGCAGAGGTGGGTGGCCGCTCCGACTCCCCTCTCCTCCTCCCTCTTCCTCCCTCTCCTCCCTTCTTCCCTCCTTCCCTCCTCACTCGATGCTCCTCACCTGAATACGAAGCTGCAGCTTAAACGGCCTCGTTGTTCATCGTGTCGACTCGTCTCGTGACTCAAAAGTCAAAGTCTTGCAGGAGGAAGTGTCGGCTGGTCGACGGCAGGGTCTGAGCTTTAACCGTTTTATTATATTTACACTTCAACTGTATTTATCATTATTATTTATAAAATAAAATAAAAAACAGCAGCAAAACAGTTTAAAAACTCACTTTGAAAGAACATTATTTCAACCAGTTATTACTTTTGCCATTTATTGAGTTTTTTTTTACCTACATAGAAGTTTTTTTCCTGCATAATCAGCAGCTCATTTTGCTGCTTTCAAATGTTTTTCCCTCACTGTCTTTTCACTGGAAGTTTTTCATGAGCTGTCACTGTCGCAAGATGTTGTTTACTGTAAACTGGTGGTGATTAGTGTCTCTTGGCAGCAGCAAACACAAAAAATAAACTTTCAGGGATATAAAGTTAAGGTGACAGCTGGTTCTTCAACTTGTCTGCCTCCTTTCAAAAACCAGGAAATGATGAGGCTCAAATGAAGTGATTGACATTTGTCGTCTGTGACTGTGAAAATCAAACCTGCCTCTTTTTATCTGAAATAGTCTCTGAAGGTCGTGATCAGACGGTACAGAGACGATCAGGAAGAGGACGAAGGTCACCACAGGTTCACTAACAAGATCCTGAATTTGAATTAACGTCTGTCTCAGCTGATCCAATCACAATGCTCAGCTCTGAGTCGAGGTGTGAACGCGCCTCAGATGCATTCAGGGTCCATTGGAGAGCCAATAACTGACCACTCTACTTATGTCCTATTCCATTATGAGCCGAAAATACACTATTTCAAATTGATAAAACTTTATTTAAAGCCCCTGTACAGACTTTTCATTTAGTGTTGATTTTGGCGGCCCCTGTGGATGAAAGCAGCGGAATGAAGACTGCATTTCCCACTGTCATGAAGACGTTTGTCTGGCCGGCGTGTGTAGATTTGTTTTAGAAATGTCGGAAAGACATTCTTTTTTTTTTAGCAGCGTGATATATCTATTCGTATCGTTTCGTCAGTGGTCCGACCCAACCATGCCTTCCAGGGGTATAGAATTAGACTACTTAGAAATGGCGTATCTTCACACTGATGGGCTCATTTGCTGTTGTAGGTAACAGAGACACATCAGCAGAAACCAGAGACTTTTGCGTATCCAGTTAAAAGCTCCATACAGGGGCTTTAATTGTAGGAGGTATGCAGGGCATCAAGAGGAAGGACATAGATGTTTATTTGCATATGCAAAATCTGCCTCTTTAATCTGAAATATTCTCTGAAGGTCGTGATCAGACGGTACAGAGACGATCAGGAAGAGGACGAAGGTCACCACAGGTTCACTAACAAGATCCAGGTGTTAACATCTGTCTCAGCTGATCCAATCACAGTGCTCAGCTCTAAGTCGAGGTGTGAACGCACCTCAGATGCATTCAGGGTCCATTGGAGAGCCAATAACTGACCACTCTACTTACAGTATGTCCTGTTCCATTATGAACCAAAAATACTTCACTATTTCAAATGGATAAAACTTTATTTAATTGTAGGAGGTATGCAGGGCATCAATAGGAAGGACATAGATGTTTATTTGCATATGGAAAATCTGCCTCTTTTATCTGAAATAGTCTCTGAAGGTCGTGATCAGACGGTACAGACAGATAGATAGATAGATAGATAGATAGATAGATAGATAGATAGATAGATAGATAGATAGATAGATAGATAGATAGATAGATAGATAGATAGATAGATAGATAGATAGATAGATAGATAGATAGATACCCTTTATTGATCCCTTTATTGATTAAGTTGGAAAATTACAACTATACTTAATTGTAGGAGGTACGCGGGGGGAAAAAAGGAAGAACATACTTATTTATTTGCATACGAAACAGGAAGTGAGATCTGAGTGGCTGACCAATCATTCCTGATCACAGGGCAGTGAAAACACTTCTCCCTTTTCTTCTTCTCACTCAGTAGAAAGAGTGCGAGTGTGTCTGTCTGCACACTCTGGTTTTCAGAAGGCGACAGGTTCACAGAAACTTTAATCAAACATCAGTCGTCTGTCGCGGCGCTGCGTCTGCACTTGTCAAAATCTGCGAGGAGGTTTGCTCCCACTCTGACAAACCATTGTGTTGCATTGTAGCCTGAATCTGGCATAAATTATAGCTTTTCTGTTTACTGTCAACCACAGAACACAGAAATCAGAATGACAATCATAATAATAATACAGTAAAAAAAACAAAAAACAAGACAAAGACGTAGAAGAAGATGGGTGAATCTTTTCTTTGAGGCGTCAAGTTCTTCAACTTCTTTCCTGTATATTGTTGCCGTTAACACCCACCGGCCCATCCAGCATCCGGCAGGCCCGCCATTAATTAACAGCAACATGACCCACAGGGAAGTTGGTGTTAAAGGGATAGTTCACCCAAAATTGAAATTTCAGAGTCCTCCGTGGCTTCTCTGAGTTACAGGGGGTCTCGGCGTAGCAGTGCATGTCCATATAACGGTTGCAAATGGATACCAACTGTCTTCATAACAAAAAGACACACCAAAAAACATCCAAATACCTCCATGTTGCTCGTATGTAATGTCCGTCTTGTATTGAAGCCCCGAAATGCGAAATTGTCCCGAAAAAAATTAAATAAGTCTATATTTCAAGCTTGTTTTGTAGCGGAAGCTTCTCGAAGCTCCTCTTCCCGGTTCATCAAATTTGGACGAACTGGGAAGAGACGGACCCTGGTTCGTCCAAATTTGACGAACCGGGAAGAGGAGCTTCCGCTCTGAAACTTCTCCCAGCCCTTAGTCGACATGAGGGTGAGTAGATAATGAGTGAAATTTCAATTTTGGGTGAACTATCCCTTTAAGGGGTTAAAATCCCTGCAGACTGACTGCCTCAAAAAGATTTCATGTTTCCTCCGTGAAAACAGAAATCCATTAGAAACACGAATATGTGGTTTTTTTTGTTTGTTGTTTTCTTTTTTTTTCCCTGAGACATTCAGGGTTTTGACCCGGACGGTGAAATTGAGCCGGTGTAATGGATTCTTTGAGCCGTGAAAAACCTGGTATCAGATCATGTCGTCAACCAGCCACCACTTCTTCTTTTAAAACAGTCCAGATTTCCCATCAGGAGTCATGTGGGAGTCAACACGGATGAACTCGAGTGACCACTTGAGGCCGTCTGTGAATACATGGTTCTCCTTTTTCGCTCTATATATCTCTTTTCCCTCTCTCCTTTTCTCTCCCCCTCTTGCTCTCTCAGCCTCAGCCCCCTCCTCCACCTCCACCTCCTCTTCCTCTTCCTCCTCCGACCTCCTAACCTCCATTCATATCCTTCACCTTCCCTGCCGTTCCAGTTTAGCCTCACCGTAAGCCAGTCCTAAGCTCTTTGTCACTTCCACACTGAGACTGAGGGCAGCGGTGAAGCTGCAGCACCGACGACACGTCGCGTTGCTGCTGTGTTGCATTTTACAGTGCAACCTTACACGTTAAAGCAGCTCCTTCCTCCCTTCTTTAATTGACAAGGGAAAGACTGAATAACCATGAAGGATTGTGGGTCGTAACGGGGGGTAAAGAGAGTAAGTAATTATCGTCTTGCAAAACCTTTTAAAAAGAGGTTCGGGTATAAAATGCTTAACCCCCTAATACCCACCGGCGGGCCCAACGTTAATGAAAAGCAATACAACCCAAAGGCCAATCGCTGTTAAGGGGCTAAAGGAAAGAAAGTAAGGAGATGATGTTTAAAGGAATAGTTCACCAAAAAATGAAATTCTCAAGATTCAATTGTTGACTCATCCTCATACTGATGAATACTCCGGAGTAGTTTTTTATTCCTCAAAGTGCATCTGGAGACCCGGGAGGCCAGTTCATAGTCCAACGAAAACTTTATATGAGAGTAATAGCGCCCGACACAAAAACGTCCATAAAACTACACAAAAACGATGTAATATTCTTCCACACTGCTCGTCCACTGCAATCCAAGTGTCCTGAAGGGAGATAGTCCAGAGTTTACTCGAAACAACGTCATTTAGGACATTTTTACAGCCTAAACAGTCCTGTATTCACATGACACACGCAGATGTGACCAGACTAAATGACGTCATTTCGGGTAAACTCTGGACTATATCCCTTCAGGACACTTGAATTGCAGCGGAAGAGCAGTGTGGAAGAATATTAAAGGGTTTTTGTGTAGTTTTATAGACCTTTTTGTGTCAGGCGCTATTCTGTCTCATTTTAAGTTTTCATTGGACTAGGAACCGGCCTCCCGGGTCTCCAGATGCACTTTGAGGAATAAAAAACTACTCCGGAGTATTCATAATTTTTTGGTGAACTATTCCTTTAATGAAAAGAAGGGGGGTAAGATGCAGATGGATCACTAGTTGATAGCAAACCTTTGATGAACCTAAAGACTTTTGTCCAAAATTGGCAAAATGGCAATATTTGATCCATTGAGTAAAGAAGGATTTGGATTTGGTCTGTTGTTTTATTTCAGCTTCAATCAGTTGCACCAAGTGCTTAGAAACACTCGGTACTCAAAGTCAGAATTTCAAGACCCAATCATGATGATTGTACCAAAATACCCGACAAAGAACTCCCCGCAGCAGCCGATTGTCTTTCTTTCGCCCCTCGGTCGGAGAAGTACAATAAGCGCTGATTTGGCCTCTCTCAGACTTGGCAGGACCAACAACAGCAGATGATCTGGGACCTCGAGAGCAAATTTGATCATGACTCCGAAAAGTGGCGACGTCTCCAAAACGGACTCAACTCGATTTCGAGCAAAGGCAACGAGTCAATAACCCGCCGAATTCATGGCATCGTGGCGTGGAGTGATAAAGAAAGTGCTGCAGGGCTGGTTGGGACGTTAAAGTCCAGTTAATGAGACGTCAGACCGGTCCGATTTGTTAGATCAACCCTACCTCGCCTCTATAAATAGTCCTTGTAGTGACTCAGGGACCCCCTTTCTCCATCACCAGCCATTCCTTCTCCCATCCTCCCGATACTCCCTTACCTCCCACCCCTCCTCCCCCCTCACTCCCCCCTTGTGGTTTCTATGTGCTGAGGAGATGGAGAGGCTTTTTAAAAACTCTCTGTCCTCCTTATTCCTCCTCCTCCTGTCACGCGAGCTGTCACTGTCATCGTCACTCAAGGGCTCCATGTGGATCTGTCGGTCACGTATATATATATATATATATTTCTTTTTTTTCTTTCATGTGGTTGTCGGACGTTATGGATGTTTTTTATTGTTGACTGGAGTCTTATTTTCTCAATGTGCCTCCTCTTCTCTTCCTCCTCGAGGCTTCTGCTGCTGCAAACTAAACTACTCACACTCCCATGTTTCCTGCCGCTTCTTCAAGCAACCACCACCACCACCACCACCACCACCCTCCCCGTCTCTATACTCGCCCTGGCTGTCCTAGAATAATCCTCCCTTGCATCAATTTGTCCTCTTTTTCCCAGACATCCCACATCGGCCTCCTTCTTTCCCTCCCCTTCCCTCTTTTTCCTTCTTCCATCCCCTTTTCAGCTCCTCTCTTTTGTCCTCATGAATATTTCAGATGCGACGGCCACATCCTGGGTTCTTGTAGGAGTAATATAAGACCATTTAGCAGCTGACGCAAAGCCAACGAGAAGGGGGGAGAAAAAAAAAAAAAAAGAAAACCCCGCTGGTAGTCCAGCTTGGCTCCGGCTAGTAAACAAACCACCTCCAAGCAGGTTGGAAATAAATAGGTCTTTAAGGATTTCTTTGTGCCTGCAACTCCCAGAGGTCCTCGGTCCCACCTAGCTGCGCTGCTGAGCTCCTATTAAACCGCGGTATCAATCAGAAGAGCGCTCCACCATCCCGCTATTAATAAAATATGGATCACACCACCAGTGGATGGCAGGGCCTGGGGAGCTACCCTACTTTCATTAAAGGACTGTTTGGTTCTCTGCTGACGACAGAATGCGGCCCGTGAGGTATTTTTAGTGCTCGAGCCACGTCCCATCTCTGCGCCGTGGAAAAAAAAAAGACACGCACCAACCAACCAGCCAGATAGCTTGGCTTTTACGCCAAGTTTTTTTCATTAACAGCTTTGACATTAATGAATCAGTGTTGAGGCGCTGAGGAATTCTGTATTTAGAAACCTCAAGGTTCGAGCTGCAGAAAGTGGCTAAAGATAGAAATGTGTTGTTTTTTCTTTTTCCTTTTTTTTGTTGATAAGGAGTTGTTCCGTCAGCCAGAAACCCCAGGAGTTTCCATTAGATGACAACTAAAGATATTGTAGCTAGCTGAGTCGTTTTTATTAATAGAGTCAGGACCTACTGAGTGGAGCTATAGGGCCAACCCAAATGGATGATCCAGTTCAGGGGCAACCTCCTGGAAAACAAGCGGTTAAATGACAGATTGTGGCTCGTCTAAAATAGACAGTCCCCTGAATCAGATGGAAGGGAAAAAAATAAATGACCCCTTTTCAAAATGTCCTATCTACAGCGATACCAACGCTGCAAAGGACACATCAAAAATGTTTACTAGGTCAGCGCCACAGAATCTGATAACCTTCAGTCTCTTACACCACTCAGGCAGGTTTATATAAAAGTTAAGCTATACAACTATAACCTCCAGTCGGCAATGACATAAAAAAAAGTAGGTTGAATATATTTTATACAACATCAGAAATAGGTTAGTGTAAAAACTGAAACTTATAGATACTGGTTGAAATGAGATTCAGCAATCAGAGGTTTAATTCTTCAAACTTTTTAGTCCAGATTGATGTTAAACTCAGTTGCTTCGAATGTTTAATTGGCCTTATTTGAGGAGTTTAAGTGACATTTTAGTGCAAGAACGTGATGTCAACTTCAACTAAACCTTCAATTCTCCAGTTTCTGAGTTGAAGTTAGGCTGAAGAATAAAACAAACTCAGACTCTGTAGGTTAACATCAAGAAACCAGTGTTGACAATTAGTCAAGTTTATTTATATAGCACATTTAAAGCGTCAGCAGTCGACCAAAGTGCTGCACATATGAGGGTAGACAGTTCAATAAAACAATGATAACAAGTTATATGTACTAAAGTTATGTGAACTTCTCGAAGCTCCAGGACAGTTAAAGTAATCTCTGTTAAAAAAAAAAAAAAGAAACCAAAGGTGACTTTTGGTTTCTAGTGTAAAGAAAGTCAGCCAGCGTCACCTCAGCCTTTTTCTCCCTGAGAGATTTCTGCAGCACTAAAATAACGTCACGCTGCTCCTGAGCGAGGAAGGAAGGACAACTCATTATTTATGAGGCCATAAGAGGAAAAGAAAAAACGTAAACGCAGGTTGTTTTAAGCCTTCAAAGACATGACTAATGTTGACGGTGTTTTTGGTTGTAGCTGTAGCTGTAGAGTAGCTCTTAAAACAAAGACACGCTGCTGTTTTTCTGAGAGGGAGACGTGTGAAAAGCCGCCGACCATCCGTCACTCTGCAGCCTCGTTCTATCACAGCAACAGCCGGCGTTTGATCGAGGTGGGAGAGGACAATGATCACATCTACTCCTCAGCACATCTGTCCCTCCTCTCCTCCTTTCTCTCTGTCTCTTCTCTCTCTCTTTCCTTGTCTGTTGCGTTATCCATCCTCCCACAGCTTCTCCTCCTCTTTTCCCTCTCATCCCATCCACACACACAGCCAGGGAGAGTTTGATATATATCTGATGATGAACCACTGTAGGAGCCGAGCCACGAGTCAGCCAGCCTAACCTGAACATGTGTGTGTATATGTGTGTGTGTTCATATGTGTGTAATCAGTTCAGGCCTGGCTGCGCTAACATGGCTTGGTGAGTTTGTTAGCATATTATTAGCCCGGGGGGTTGTTGGAGCACTTCTCACATTATCTCCTCTAATCACTCCCTAACCAGCCAGACAGACAAACACAACCTTGCATCACCCCCCTTTCTTCACCCCTCCACCCCCCCATAAACAGCCAATAACAAACTCCCCCTGGGGTGCGTCGTCTCATCTTGATTGGCTAAAACCAGTGTCAGTCACGGAGGACGAGGTCGACCACACCTCCTCTCAACTCCACGTCTTCTCCATCTTCGTCTCTCTCTCTGGGTTGAATTAGTGCAATTTTCCCCAATTGATCCCCATCTTCCTGAGTTCCCCCCACCCCCACTGCACCCCCATTCCCCATCGCCATCGCCATCGCCGCCGCCACATCTCTTTCCCGAGAGAACGAGGGCACCCAATCAGACACACAATACACAGGGCACAAATGAATTCAAATCGCTTTCATGCAAATTTTCGCACTGATTTACATTGTTGAGTTGTTGAGGAGAAGAGAGCAGTTGGATTCAGGTATGACTAATTCGGTCGGTGTGTAGGAGGGAGGGAGGGAAGGAAGGAGAGAGGGAGGGAGAGAGGGAGGCAAAACTAAAAAGAGAGACGGAAACAGAAAGAGACGAAGAGGAGGAAGAGGAAGGATGGTGAATGTGGTCGTCTCCGAACGGGACGGGGAGGATCACGGGGAGGAGGGTGGGGGTTGTGGTGGTTGTGGTTGTCATGACACTGTGCTCATTTTTCCGGCTGTTGTTCCTATACAGCGACTGAGAACACTGTTGTCCACCTGTGAGCTGTTCTCTGTATCAATCTCTGTTTTGGGTTTTTTTTTTTATAACAACGACGTGTCCAACCCTTTTGTCTTGTTTTTGTTCTTTCTTGTCTTCCCCCCTTCCTCCTCCTCCTCCCTCCCTCCTCCTCCTGCCCTTCTGCCCTCCTCCCTCCCTCCTTCCACTTGTCCCTCCATCCCTCTCCTCTCCTCCTCCCCTCCTCCTCCTCCCTTCCCTACAGGATGTGCGTTTGTCACGTTTTCCACCAGAGCTATGGCACAGAATGCAATCAAAGCCATGCACCAGTCTCAGACTATGGAGGTACTGTACTCTTTGCCCTTTCTTTAACTCTCTCTCTCTTTCTCTCTTTCTTTCTCTCTGCCTCTCTGAATCCTTTTATTTTTTTCTACTCTTTTTTTTTTTTATTCCTGCACTTCACTCTGTCAGTGTACCGGCAATTTAATATGTGGGTCTCATCATGTTTGAATATCCGAATGCCCCTGAGTCACGACTTACTACTGTACTCTCCAGGTTGGGCCTTGTAACATTTTCATCACACTCCTCCAGCTCGGCTCCAGTCGCATGAGTCCGAGGCTGCTGCAGCAGCACTGAGTTAAAAACAGACAGATGAAATTTGTCTGTTGCTTTTTCTTTTTTCTTTGCAGCTGAGAGCAGTTTAATATTTTTATTTAATACACAAACACTGTTTAAATCAGGCAGCAGAGCTCTGTAATATACTATATCTGTTGAATTAATGAGGAAATTGATGGAAAAAAAAATCAGGTTGATGAATCGACTCGATTTATTCATTCAGCCCAAAAATTACAAATTTGGGAGATAGAAATTCTTAACAACGTACAATATTCACAATCCCAGAGCCTTGAGTTAGATAAAGAGAAAAACTAAATAAAAACAACCTCAGGAGCATCACAACAAACAGCGTTCAATAAATAACAGAACTTTTATTATGTAATAGAAGTTATCTGCAGAATTGAGCTGGAGCTCTGGTAACAACAGGTCGGTGGCAGCCAATCAGAAAGGAGCTGGCTCTGAGCCTCTCTCCTGATTGGCTGACTGTTTTCTAAAGTGATCCAATGAAAAATAGAGCAGATTTTAGAATAAAACACTCAGAGAAACCAAGTCCTGCAAGTTGTTGGGTGGATGTTTTTGTCCAGGTGCAAGGTGAGGGGGCGGGGCTTTGGGTGACTGCTTTGTTGTGACATCACAAAGTGACAGGAAGTCCTGACGGCTGGTTTTAAGGCTCAGTTTCTGAATACAGGCTGTGTGCATTTCTCTGTGGACTGAGGCTTTGATACTTTCACAGTATTAATATAGAACTACAACTAATCACACTACACATGGACATCTAGTTTATACTGTATGGAGCTTTAACACAAACATCTACCTTTATACTGTATGGAGCTTTAATAATAGTTGTATATATGAAATATATGATTTAAAACCTCCTCCACCTGCTTTTCAAAAAGTCGGACGAACTTTGGCAAAGTGTCAAAAGTGCGACAGGAAGCCGTCACTCCTGACACAGCCGTCACAACGGGCAGGTGGCGTTACAGACCTCATCAGCTGCACACCGACCCCAGTGGTGCAGTAATGGGGTGGAGGGTGACGAGGGTGGGGGGCTTTTTTTTGTGTGTGTCCCCCACCTACCCCTCTTTTTTTTTTTTTTTTTGGGTGCCCTTGTCTCCGCATTGTCAGAGCGGTGACAGGGCGGGATGACAGGACTGTGATTGGGAGAGAATTACATGGTGTACGACGAAATGCAAGTGTGTGTGTGTGTGTGTGTACATGTGTGAGTCAGCGAGAGTGAAAGAGAAAGAGAGAAAGAGAGAGAGACAAAAACTGGTAATAACAGGCTGTGTTAAAGGGAAAAAAGACGAGTGGCGTTCACCCCCGTAGCCCCCTCATTAGAGCTGATCATGATAATCATGGCTGCTATTGATGTGCTGTGACCCTGACATGGGGAAAAACGCAATGCTCCTCCCTCCGCCTGCCTCTGTAATGTGTGTGTGAGAGCGACAGAGAGACACAGAGAGAGTTTTTTTTGTTTATGTTGTCACCCTGTGAATCTCAGTGAAGTGTCTGTGTTGATTTATGTGGCCGAGCGGCAGCAGCAGCAGCAGTGTGTCTGTCTCTCTCTCTGTGAGCAGAAGGAGTGACACTCTCCTCCGACAGCAGCGTTTGGTATTAAGCTAGAATTATCCTCGCTCTGAACAGTCGTCTGCCACAATGGGGCCATGGTAAACACCGCCAGTGTCCCTCGCTTTTATCAGACACACAGCAACAACAACGCAAAAAAAAGCAACAAAAAAAAAGAACCCTTAAACCGTAACACAGCGATATTGCAGTGGACAATGGCAAAATACCTTCATTTCCATTTGAAAACAAGCTGTCTAGCCCCGGGCGGGCCTAAATTGCCGCATCCGTTTGTTAATGTTCCTCAGTTTTGCAATTTAAAAGTAATTACTTCGTGTCCGAATGAGGGAATGAGCTCTGGTAAATAGAGTTTGGTTATTGTCTTGGCTCTATTGCACCCCACTGTCTTAGATAGAGCGAGAGGTTGTGTGTGTGTGCACGTACTCACCACATGTCACGAGGAAGGAAAGAAAAAAAAGAATAGATAGATAAATAAATAAATGAAGGGGAGGCAGGCCGGGCGCTGCGTTCGTCGAGGCCCCTGTCACTGTCATATCCATTCTCATTATGGCGTGACATTCAGGTGCACACACACACATAAATAGACACACCTCACACACATGCTCGTTGTGAATGTCAGGCCCTAATGAAAGTGGATATGAGCGCGACAGGTAATTCACTGTCGAGCCCACTAAAGACACACAGCAGAGGAGATTGGGGAGGGAGGGGGAAGTGGTGGTTTGTATTTGTGTTGATTTGTGCTTCACATTATTCACTCTCTCTGTTTAAAGACTCATTTAGCTCTTGGCCACTTCTCCCCTTTTTTTTGCTGTTGTTTTTAATCCACGTGACGCTATGAAACCCATTTTATGCACATTTAGTAACACATCAACACACACACACAATATATATAGATACATGCACAAGCATTCAAGCACATTTAGACGAGAGCTTAACTAGAGCATGAGAGAAAACAGAGCAATGTCTGTTTAAATAGAGAACAAACACATCTGCTTACTGTAGTGAAGAGAGAGAGAGAGAGAGAACTGAAAGAAAATATTAGATCAGATTAATCAGGGGCTGAAGTCGTAGGAGACAACGTAGTGTACCACATAAGGCTGCGTGAGCTCCATATGTTGTGCACTGTGGGTTGTAACATCTGACTGTGTGTTTATGTAAATGTTAGCATGTAGCAAGTGGGACCAACAGGTGAAAGTGAAAGCTCCATACAGAATAAAGGTAAATATTTGTATTAAAGCTTCTTAAAAATAAAGGTAAATGTTTGTGTTAAAGCTCCATACAGTATAAAGGTAGATGTCCATGTGTAGTGTGATTATAAAGCAGCTCTAGGTTCTATATTAATACTGTGAAAGTATCAAAGCCTCAGTCCACAGAGAAATGCACACAGCCTGTATTCAGAAACTGAGCCTTAAAACCAGCCGTCAGGACTTCCTGTCACTTTGTGATGTCACAACAAAGCAGTCACCCTAAGCCCCGCCCCCTCACCACCTAGACCCAAACATCCATCCAACAACTTGCGGGATTTGTTTTCTCTTGAGTGTTTTATTCTGAAATCTGCTCTATTTTTTATTATTGGATCGACTCAGGAAACAGTCAGCCAATCAAAGGAGAGTCTCAGAACCTGCTCTCTTCTGATTGGCTGACACTGAAAATGCTGTTACTAGAGCTCTGGAGAGAAGCTGAGAGAGGAGATGAATGTGAAAGAACACTGAGATGAGATGTTTTTTTTGTTTTTTTTAGGTTCTTACAAAAACCACAAATACAATTCTTCTACTGGATCAACACTACAAAATAAAACTCAGGAGAAGCAGAAAATATGGGACCTTTAAATAATATATGATATTACTGTAACTTTACTTTTTATTCTTACAAAAAACTGAGAGAAAATGAGGCCATTTCAGTTCAGATCATTTTCAAGCATTCAAAAGGAAAGATACTTTATTCAGTGTATTCCAACCACACACTGACTAGAGCTTAATCCAGGTTAGATCACCATTAAAGGAGGGTGGAGAGCTATTTATTTCTATTTCTATTCATCTTTTTACTTCAATAACAGAATATGTTTTTTAGTTTTACACTCAGTCGCTCACAAGTGAGTCATCAATATGAGGTAATGCAGTGTAGATCTGCAGGAACTGTTCTCAAGAGGCATTGTTTGTCTTGAACTCTGAATTCAAAGTGTTTTGCAGATTTGCAAACAATAATTAAAATCAGACTTTTTTTGATTGTTTTATATTGAGACTAACAAATAAATCAAAACTCAAAACACTCAGTAGCTGAACGGTGAAGACAGAAGTTCAATTTTAAGCAACAGTGAACAAGCAGCGTCGAGTGAACCACCAGCGTCGAGTGAACACAGCGAAGCTCTCCCAGGGTGCCGACTTCCTTTTTCCCCAGGTTAAAGGAACGTGCAACACACAGACACACACACACAGAGAGAGTCAAACTTGTGCAAACTCCGCCCGCCCGCCCGCTGTCGTCCTGTTAGCAGCGAGGATCACATGGTTTGACATTTAGAGCCGATGTGAGCGGCTGAATAAATGAGAGGGAGAAGGTTGAGAGCACATAAAACTCTCTTGAAAGCTATGAGAGATTGATTCTCAAGGTAAAACCAACCACAGCTTATAAGTTCAGTTTGCGTGAGTGCTTCTAAAGCGTAATGGGTGGTGTGGAGGGGGATGATGATGGGAAGTGATGTTGTGGGTTTATTAGCCGGTGAAGTTTCGCAGGTACAAGCTGAACTTTAAAAAAAAAAAAAAAATTCTCCTTTTCCGCCACCGCTGCTGCTGACGTGGAGTCCATGCACTGTAATTACATCATTATAAATGTGGATAATTATGCCGGGTGCTTATTGCAGTGCCTGCGGTATCTTTTCATTTTTTGGAGACTATAGTTTGTCATGGTAATCGTCAGCCTGTCAATCACAGGTGCAAGGGGTGAGGTCAGGACGTCAGACGATATTCCTATCGCGTGGACGACCTGCTGTGACACCTGTTAGCGCTACAGTAGGCTATATTATCCCTGTGTATCTAAGGCCGGCGTTTTTGGTTTGTTTTCTGTAGATTTGTCAGGAACACAGACAGAAATAGGAGCGTTTTCCCTGCAGAAACGTCTCCTGGTGAGAAACGGCTCCTGTGAGACTGCGAACGCTTTTTATTTCTCCCTAAAAGATGTGAGGAGAAGTTGTGCAAACCTGCAGGAGACAGAAAGACAGTCTGTCTGTGTCTCTTTCTGTCTGCAGCTAAACACCTCTCCTGACGCCGCATCAGAAATAAACAGATGCTGCAGCAAAGACTTTGAGTTAATGACATGTTGTTATTAGAATATATGAAACCAGAGACTATTTAACACAAAAAACACTTACAACTTGTTCTTTTTTTATGAGTGTAAATGAGATGGGATCACACATCAACGGCCTGTTGGTAATAAACTCGGTGTATTTTTAAAGTGGTAACTAACGACAGACAGGAGACTCATGAAGTAACCGCGGCGCCCAGAGGGAGAGAGGCAGATCCATCATGTCGCCCCCTGCTGTTTGTGTTCAAAAGCGGCCAATTGCAAACAAATCAGATGGTTTACAGACTTAGTTTTTACGCAACATGAGGTATAATTGCGCCCAGCGGCAGGAGGTTTTTTTTTTCTCTCTCTCTCACACACACACACAGGCCCATCAGCAAAAAAAAAAAACGTTCCACACTCCAAAAATAAAAGGGTGAAGAGAAGTGGAGGAATGAGCCTGTGGTTAATTTGAGAAAGTCTCAATACACTCTTCAATTTCTGTCAAAAATAGAATGAAAATGAGAAAAAACATTTGTGTTTTATTATTAAAAACCATACCAACCATACTTTAAAATAGATTCACTGCAGCTTCTCTCTCTCTGTGTTTCCTGTTTAAACACCTGGAGCAACAGGTGAATCTGTGCACAGTGCAAACAAAGATGTCTGATTAAAAACTGATCCGTCAGCGTCAAAGTAAAACTCACCGCTTCCTGTCATTACTTCACAATAAAAGCCCTTCCAAAAGTAGAATATCTTTTTGTATGGATGAAGTGTAACATTGCATTAATGGGACGACAGACTGCAGCTCTCAGTGATTTAATTGTACAGCTACAGCACATTATGGTACACAGAGGTCATCCAGTGAGGCTTAATAGAAATAAAAGAAGCATAGAAATAGAAATTAAAAAAAAAAAGATAATAAGAGTTAAACAGCATTAAAAGACACATTATAGAGCAGATCATGTGTAATTAAAGTGCAAAGATTGAATGATTAAATTCAGTTTGAAGCTTCTTTGTGAAGTCAGTTATGGTTTGATCTCCACTGGGAGCTGGTTCCAGCTGTGGTTCACAGTATATAATAAAATCCAGATGTTTTAGTGACATGTAGACAGTGAGTAAAACTTTGAATTTGCTCTATTTTCTTAGTTTTAGCAGCATCGGAATGAGTGTGTAATTGATCTGTTGTTCTAAATATGTTAAATGCTCCTGCAGGAATCAAAAATGCATTAAAAAAAATGTCATTAAACTTCATGTGAAGCCTGAAATCCTTCAACATCGGCACCTGAGTTAAAGACGTGTTTTCATTATCTGTCCGATCTGTAGTTTCATCTACGACGGATTATTACAAACCAACAGAAACCGTCACTTTCCCTCCGCACGTTCTCGTCACTTCAAAGTTGAAACCGATGGCGGGTGACGGTGATTGTGCCTTGAAAAAATGCAGCGTGTTGCTTTCAAGTGCAGCTCCAGATTTTGCAGAGAGAACCAGCCCCCCTCCCCCCCCACATCCCACGGCCTCCTCTCCCAGGGCAGGACTCTCATTCTGGGCTGAATTTCCCCCGGCTCGCTGGGTGTCAGCTGGAGTAATGAGATATTTAGCAGAGAGGGATGGGGAGCTCCTGTCTCCGGGGGGAATTGACTGCAGTGGCGAGGTGCTCCCCCACCCCCCCACACATCCCCCCACATCCACACCCCCACACCCCAACAAACTGACACTCTCTCCGAATGTAATTCTCCCATCGTCTCCTCTCTATCTGACTGTGGTCAGAATAAAGAGGAGGAAAACGATGCTGGAGTGACGGAGTAAATATGGAGACACGCTCGTTCGGGGCTGATAAAGTCGAGCCCCAGTCGCCCCGGCGAAATGTTGGGGGGGGTGGGGCAAACATGGAGACACACACATACACTGGGCAGTCAACATCTGGAGTTTCACTTCCTGTCTACTCCTCCTGCTTCTGAGATGTTTTAGTGCAGTTTCAAGATCGTCAATACTTTTCACATTATGTTGAATCACAATGAACATCTATGATTCCCCCTTTCTTTTCCTCCAGACATTTTGCCCCTAAATGGAGGCATTTTACCCCTAAAATTTGAGACCGTGCTAGTAAAATGTGAATATTTGCTTTGATTTATGTCAGTTTACAGTGTGCACCCCAAAACACACACTTTATTTACTTTATTTATCCATTAATAACTTTATTTTTCATGAAACACACCAGCCTCATCCAGCCAAAGCAGAGTCAGTCAGGTATTAACCCCTAAACACCCACTGGCCTGTCAATCATCATCATCATCAATAGCCAGAAGCAACACAACCCACAGGCCGACGGCTGATAAATAAGTAAAATAAGAACATAATAAAATATCCAGTAAAATTAAAAGTGTAGTTTTCTTTACCATTTTGAAAATCTACTATAAGAACCATTTTAACGGGTCATCTAGTGTCAAAGCGGATAGAAGATTGATTGATTGATTGATTGATTGATTGATTGATTGATTGATTGATTGATTGATTGATTGATTGATTTAGTCTCTTGAGCATGAGTCAGCAGATGTGCAGATGGTCACTTGTGACAGAAAATTATGTCACAACATTTTAGATTTAGAGTAAACATGTCATTTGATGATGTCACCATCATGAGATTATTGATCAGTCACTTAATATAGCGATCAATCAACCAACCCACACATTGCTAATGAATGAACATAATAGATGAGATAGATTTAGAAGAGTCTCCAGTTTAGAAGAGGGGCGTGTGGATCTAGATCCAGATGCAGATGCAGATCCAGATGCATGCTGGGAAGTTTCTGATGTCAGATCTGACTAATTACATCAGATTAGTGATTAAAGATGAGACGATGATGCTGCTGTTGTGTAACATTCACATACATACAGATGCAGCATAGAGGCTCTGACACACACACATATACACACACCTGGCGTGTAGCTCAGCTCTGACTGAGCTCAGACCCCCTCCCCCTCCTTCTCCCCCCTCCTGCTCCCCCCTCCCCCCTCCCCCTCCTCCCCCTGCTGAGCGCCGATCGTGTCTCCAACTAAATGTTTCAATCAAAAGGTTTTTATTCTCCGGTGGCAGATTGCCTTTGTTTCCAACGGATTCGCCGCGAGTCAGGCTTTGATTGCAGCGTGTGAGTAACGGCGAGGAGCGATAGATTATGACTCAACGTTTCAGCACCGCCGCCGCTGCCGCCACGGCAACAGCAACTTTAATCAGGAGCATTGTGGAGAGTTTAGATTTTTATTTTCTCACCTTCTTTATGTTAAAGTTCCCCACACTGCAGCTCAATTACACTCATTGTCCACGTCTCCACCTCTCTTTTCTCTCTCTGGACGTCCCAATCGCTCCCTCCGTCTACTTCTCTCTTTCTCTATCTTGCACACACACTTCTTTTTGCACACACACACACACACACACACATCCAGTCTTTCTTGGTATGAGATGATGAAATAGTTGGAGAACACAGGAAATCTGTTTCTGGTGAAACCCTTCTGGACCCACAGATAACTGAGCCCTTGTGGGGGAAAGAAGAAGAAAAGCCCCACTGGCTTTAGAGTCGAGTTTCCTGTGTGACTCCGTGTGTGTGTGTGTGTGTGTGTGTGTGTGTGTGTGTGTGTGTGTGTGTGTGTCCCATGTCGCTGAGTGTGTGTGTGTCTGTGTGTGTGTGTGTGAGAGAGAGAGAGAGAGAGAGAGAGGTTTTAATTGAGATGGTGGAGAATAGATTTTTTTTCTTCGTCGATGTAAAGTTTGTTAAAACAGAATTGTGTCATTATTTGCTCCTTTATTCTAAGTCGACATCATTTACAGTCATTTATATACAGTTTGTGTGTGTGTCCAGTTATCTAACCATCTTTTGTTTCCTCTCCTCTTTTTCTCTCCCTTCTTTTTCTTCTCATCTCTCACTTTCTCTTCTCTTCCTTTCTTATCTTCATCATCTCCTTTTTCGTTCTTTGTCCTCGTCTTGTTTCTTGCTTTTCCTCTATTTTATCTTTCTCTTTTCTTTTATTCTCTCCTCTCTTCTCCATTTTTCATGATCTATTCTTTCTTTTTCCTCCTCCTCATCTCTTTGTTTTTCTTCTCTCCTTTCTCCTCTCCTCTGGCTTTTGTTTTCTCTCCTCTGGCTTTTCCTCTCCATCCTCCTCTACTCCTCTTCCTCATCTCCATCCTTCTCTCCTCTTCTTCCTCTCCATCTTGTTCCTCCTCTTCCTTTTTCTCCTCCTCTTTCCCATCTCTTCTTCTTCCTCTCAATCCCTTTTCCTTCTCTTCTCCTCTCCATCCTCCTCTTCTTCCTCTCCATCCTTTTTCTCCTCTCCATCTCCTCTCCATCATCTTTCTCTTCCTCCTCTTCATCCTCTTTCTCTTCATCCTCCTCTTCCTATCTCTCTTCCACTTCTTCCTTTTTCTCCTCTCCATCCTCCTCTTCCTCCTCTCCATCCTTCTCTCCTCCATCTCCTCTGCTTCCTCTCCATCCTGTTCCTCCTCTTCATCCTTTTCCTATCTCTTTTTCACTTTTTCTCCTCCTCTTCCCCATCTCTTCTTCTTCCTCTCCATCCTCCTCTTCCCCATCTCTTCTTCTTCCTCTCCATCCTTTTTCCTCCTCTCCTCCTCCTCCTCCTCCTCCTCCTCCTGCTGCAGGGCTGCTCGTCTCCCATCGTGGTGAAGTTCGCCGACACGCAGAAGGACAAGGAGCAGCGGCGTCTGCAGCAGCAGCTGGCGCAGCAGATGCAGCAGCTCAACAGTGCGACCACCTGGGGCAGCCTGACCGGCCTGGGGGGCCTCACCCCGCAGTATCTGGCTGTAAGGAGAGCCGCCGCGTCGCCCACCTCCACCATCACCTCCTCCACCCCTTACTGCAGCCCCATGGCCAACGCCGCCGCAGTCAGTGCCCCCCACCCGAAAGCATTCAGCTCCAAACGCCCCCCACCCCTCTCAAAAACAAAACACACACTCTTCCCTCCTCACTCTTTCCTCCCTCCTTCCCTCTGTTCCATCCTTCCTTACTTCCTTTCTGACTTTTCTTTCCTTCCCTCCATCCTCCTCTGCATCCTGAGATAATGAGGCCTCTGAACCGATTTTTATATTTTTAAAGGGATAGTTCACCCAAAATTGAAATTTCTATATCTACTCACCTTCATGTCAACTAAGGGCTGGGAGAAGTTTCAGAGTCCTCCGTGGCTTCTCTGAGTTACAGGGGGTCTCGGCATAGCAGTGCATGTCCACATAACGGTTACAAATGGATACCAACTGTCTTCGTAACAACAAGACACACCAAAAAACATCCAAATACCTCCATGCTGCTCGTATGTAATGTCCGTCTTGTATTGAGGCCCCGAAATGCGAAACTATATGGACATGCACTGCTACGCCGAGACCCCCTGTAACTCAGAGAAGCCACGGATAACTCTGAAACTTCTCCCAGCCCTTAGTCCACATGAGGGTGAGTAGATAATGAGTGAAATTTCAATTTGGGGTGAACTATTCCTTTAGCATTTCTAAAAAAAAAAGAAGTGAGGACACAGTGTTTATGAAGGACGTCTGTGGATGTTAATTTACTATTGAAGTGTAGATTTTCTCTCACTGTTCTATGGGAAGCAACACTCATTATGTCTGCACTCATTTATATTCTCTTCATCCACTTCCTGCTGCTTAAATAATCATGTAAACATTGGGAAATACTTTTTCCCATTAAGATTAAGAAATTAACTTTAAGTTGTGTCAAAACAGCCTGACCCCCTTTACTTCTAAAAATTCTGTTTACAGACATTTTCACTGAGTTTTTTCTCAACTTCTGCAAAGTGATAAAATGTTTTTCATAAAATATTTCTGCAGAAATGTCACAGTTTATCCTGTATTTATGGTTATTATCATAATAAAGGCTCTTCTGGGACGCTGAGGTAAAGATGGCGTCCTCAAGGTCTTTGCTGACGCGTTCATATTTAACTAAAACTTTTTTGATAAAAACATCGTCATATGAGGGGACACTGTCAATGTTTTTAAAAGTCGGACATCCTCTACGTGAGACATGAACGCAGCAACTTGAAGTTTCCTCCACAACTTCTGGACGTCTCCGTCTCTAACTTACATTTAAAGATTTTCAAATCAACAGAAAACCCTTCAGTGTTGTTTTATTGATTGAGGGAATTTATTTCTTAAACCAACTGAAACATTTAAAAGCCCCATTAGATTAAGTGGAGAAAAAAAATGTTTTTCTGAGCTTATGAAAAAATGAACATTTTGGAGCATTTTTTTTTAATGAGGAAGTGAATTTAAAGTGCAATCATGGTCAATTAAAACAGTATTTGTCGGGGGACAGCAGAAGCTGCAGTAGAAACTCGGCTGTTGATCTGTTTGTCCACGTCTCTTTCTCTTCAGGCGCCTCATTCTCTCTCCTCCTTTCCTTTCCTTTCCTCCCTCCTTTCCTTTTCTCCCTCGCTCCCTCCTTACCTGTCAGAACAGGAAGTTGTGGCGCCAAACCCTCGACTCATTTCTCCTCATGCTCCACATTAACAGCCCCAAACTGCCTCCTTCCAAAACAAACATATCACAAAGAGTGTGTGTGTGTGTGTGTGTGTTTGATGTCGACTGTTGAATTTGTTTGATCCTAAGTTGCAATTTGCACCTTCTCAGAAAAACACCCCTCCTTTTACCAGATATTGATTTATATTTTTTATATATATATATATCAAGCAAAAATAAATAAATAAATGAGATGTTTTGTGAATTGGGCTCCCAGATTTTCCAGCCAGTCCTCTTTCTGTCTTTATTTTTTTATTATTGTAAAGATAAAGCTTTATTCTGGAGGGTAAAAAACAGAAAGAAAAATATAAAATGAAGAAAAAAAAATCAGACAATAGAAACAAGATGTTAATTTGCTGTTAATTCGAGTCTTTGAAGGATGAGTTTTTGACAGCATCAGTATTCCACTTTTGTTTTCTGAATCTAATTAGTCGGCTAGATTAGAGCTTTCATGCTCAACTTGTCTGAGAGAATCATGGTGGAATATAAACAGCGTTTGCTTTAGAGGAGAGATCAAACTGTATTAGCAGCTCATTTACTCATCGAGCGCTGATGCAAAAACCACATTGCTAAACCGCTCATTACGAGTTTAGCTTCCCAGCGTAGCATCATTGTACAGACATGAATGAGTGAGTGAGTGAGTGAAGCGTTCTGGATCCACACGGCTCACTTTGTTTTTTTTTCTTTCTTTCTCTTTCTTTCTTTGTCTCTCTCTTTCTTTCTCTTGCCATCAGTTGCTTCAGCAGGCAACCTCCTCCGGTAACCTAGGAGCCTTCAGCGGGATCCAGCAGATGGCCGGTGAGTCCAAAAAAGAAAAATACAAAAAAAACAAACCAACAACAGTCGATACTTCCCTCTCCCGCTGCCCCTGAAAGCACCACGATCTACCGCGGCTTGTGTGGACTTTTTCTTTGTCTTTTGTTGCACCTCTCTTGTTTTTTTTTTGTTTTTTTTTCTCGCAGACTTCTAAAAAGACGACCAAAGAGCATAACAGATGAACTCGCGTGGCGCGCGGAGTAAAAAAGAGAGAGATCTTTGCCCTGAAGATTTATTAACTGTTGCTAAGATTTATCTTGATCTTTTAATGAGGCCAGACAAGAGTTGTGCCCTGGGCGTGTAACAGTAACACCGAGGCTTTGTCAGGGATGGATGAATCACAGAAAAGGAGAAAGAAAGAAAGAAAAAAGACGGGGGGAGGAGAGGAAGTGGAGAAAAAACAGTTAAAAGTGTTTTTTTGTTCTGTTTAGGGTGCGTGTGTTGCTCTGCAGGCTGGCGCCATCTACTGCTCTGTGGCTACATCCTCGTCCTCGTCTTCTCTTTTCACGTTTTACTGTAAAACCTTTTATGGCCAATTTGAAATAATCAAATAAAATAAAGACAAAAACGTTAATGAAAATCAACCGATTCTGCAACAGTGGAAGTTTTTTTCTTTCCTCTTAAACAAGGAAGTGAAAAAAAAGACGTTAATAAAGTGGTAAAGGAACAGATGCTTGATTCTCTTAGGTGAAGCTGATGCAATAAAAAATGCATATTGTATTAACCCAGTTCTGTATTAATCTGAGCCCTGAGCGCCTTCAACCAGACAACTATTAAATGCTGAACAAGATAAAAATCTCTGTCTTTAAGAAATATAATTTTTAAAGGCTTCAAATTGAGGTTATTTGAGACTTTCAGGGACCCTCTCATCCTCCGTCTATTAGAGATCTTCCTCCTCCTCTTCCTCCTCCTCCTTGCCACTTTCTTCTCTTCTATTTATTTAAAGCCTCTTTTTGCAGAATACTCTCCTCATCTCACCTTCTATCCTCCTCCTCCTCTTCTTCTTCTTCTTCCTCCTTTTTCCTCCGTCACTCGGCGAGGTTTCAGCTTTTAATCGTGCGCCAGCTGATCAGAGAGTGTATGTATGTACGTATGTGTGTGTGTGATGGGAAGTTCTTCTGAAAGGTGCATCATGGCGAGCCCCCTCGGCCTCGTGTCCTTGTGCATCTTACAGTATATTTTTTCTTTGCCAACTCAGCTGCTGTCCAGCTCTAACACATACACATACACTCACATATACACACCCGTGGATAAATAGGCTGCAGGATTTGGATTTGGAAGCAAAGGGCGAGTAACGTCGTAGTCTGAATCTGGAGATCTGTTAGTCGTCCATCTGCAAGAGAAGAGAAGAGAGGGAGAGAGAGAGAGAGAGAGAGAGAGAGGGAGCATTAGTGATTGGCAGGAGATGTGAGACAGCTGAATGACATCTGGTCCCAGTCTTTAACACGAGGAGCTGCAGAGCTGAGAGGCTTCAATTACACCAATGAGCATTCAATTAGACGCAGCCAACGCCAGCCTGGTGCAGCCCCGGCTCTGCCATACAGGCTGCACACACACACACACCATTACACACACATACACACATGCATACTCACACACTCACGTACCATCTGCACAGCCCGGATACTCCGACTCTGATGTGGGGAGTAGATTGTATTTGTCGCACACTGTCTCTCTTTCTTCGCCTCCTCTCTCCCTCTCTCTCTCTGTGCAGCTTCATCTCTACTTTATTCCCCTCTAACCCAGTTATTTTTATCTCCTGCCTGCTCCTTTTCTCCTTATAACTGTCTTGAAAATGTATGTTCAATGAGGGAGATAGCCTTTGACAAATGCAGGGAAGAATTGGTGTAGAGCTGCTTTGAGGAAAAAGGGGGGAAGAAAAAAAAAGAGGTTGCGCTGAAAGAGAGGGAGAGAGAGAGAGAGAGAGAGAGAGAGAGAGAGAGAGCTGCTGCTACAGAGTCGTCTTTGTCATTCAGCCTGAGCAGAAGAAAAGGAGAACGAGTGGGAAAACAGAGGAGAGTAGAAAGCTGCCGTAGAAAGGGAGGTGAAGTAAAGATAGAGCAGAGGATGGAGAGAGGAGAGAAAATGGGAAGTCAAAGACATGAAAGGATACGAGTGAATGAAAGGAGAAGGAAGGGAGGAACAAGAGAAGGAAGGAGGAGAGGTGTAAAAGCTGAAAGAGAGTGTAAGAGAGAAGGAAAAGAGGATGGAAAAGTGGAGATGGAAAGTGAGAAGGAGAAAGAAGTGAGAAATGGAAAAAAAACATGGAAGCAATGGAAAAGATAAGAAAGAGAGGAGAGAAAATGGGAAGGCAAAGACATGAAAGGATATGAGTGAATGAAAGGAAGGGAGGGAGGAAGGAAGGAAGGAACAAGAGAAGGAAGGAGGAGAGGTGTAGGAGCTGAAAGTGTCGGGAAAGAAAAGAAAAGAGAGAAGGAAAAGAGGATGGAAAGTGAGAAGGAGAAAGGAGTGAGAAATGGAAAAAAACATGGAAGCAATGGAAAAGATAAGAAAGAGAGGAGGGAGAGAGGAGGGGAAAATGGGAAGGCAAAGACATGAAAGGATACAAGTGAATGAAAGGAAGGAAGGGACAAGAGAAGGAAGGAGGAGAGGTGTAGGAGCTGAAAGTGTCGGGAAAGAAAAGAAAAGAGAGAAGGAAAAGAGGATGGAAAAGTGGAGATGGAGAAAGGAGTGAGAAATGGAAAAAACATGGAAGCAATGGAAAAGATAAGAAAGAGAGGAGGGAGAGAGGAGAGGAGGAAATGAAAGGGAAAAGGGAAACATAAAAAGGACTTTCATGTTTCCGTTTTCCATGAGTGAAAGTGATGAGAACGAAAAATAAAAGAGGGAAAGATGGTAGGAACAGAAGAAGAGAAAGATTGTGAGATAAGAAGAAGAGTAGTAAACGGAGAAAAAGAAAGCAAGATGAATGAAAAGAGGAGGAGGAGGCAGGACTGAGAAAAAGAGAGGTGGAAAGGGAAAAGACAGTGAATGCAACACAAATCTACAACAACAACTTATGTGTTTACATCATAAACACAGCGGTGATGTCATTGTTTAAAAAAACTCCTGACATGATGATGAAGACGAGAGCGGATGAATTAGCGTGGGATTCGAGCGTGCGGCGGCGGCGGTGCCTGTTTGATTCCCACCTTACGCACAGATAGATAGAAATCCATTTTAGCTTTTTGATGCGTTCACAGAAAATTGGAGAAAATGGCTTTGAAAACAAGATTGGTTTTGGCTTCGCTGCTCTCGTAAGTCAGCACGGATGAGTAAAAAAACAAAAAAAATAAAAGTCACACTTGAATGTACATGCTCATTATACCACACACACACACACACACACACACACACACACACACACTTCCTGCTGCAGCAGCTCATTTAGGAGCTCGACTTTTTCTTTCTCTCTCTTCTTTTTATTGTTTTATTTTATTATTTTATGAATTCACCTGTGGGCAGGACAGGAGTGTGTATCTCGGCGATGAGTCCGTCCGTCCGTCCGTCAGCCGTCTGTTGTCATTGGCTGTGTGTTGTGGGGGTTTGGTCGTCCGGGTGACGGGTGATATCTTTGTATGGGATGTTTACAGTGCGAACCTCGAACCCCCATTCACCAACAGGACGGATCTCCTCCTCCTCTTCCTCCTCTTCCATGGCGTCTTGTTCGTGTGTGTGTATGTAAGTGTGTGTGTGTCTATTTATGTATGTGTGCGTGTGGGTGTGTTTTTGTTAGTGTGTGTGTGTGTGTGTGCGTGTGTATTCCCATGGTACTGTATATACATCCAGACTGTATATACGACACATACACCTCACATTGACAGTGTCCTCCCTCTTTTAACTTGTAACTCTAACAACAACAACAACTCATGAGTCACAACGACGCAAATTCTTCTTCCTCTTCTGTGGTAAGACCCAGCTCTGCTCTGGTGACTGACTTTCAGGCCTCACACACACACACAGTTACACACACACACACTTACACACACACATTCACATTCATGAGGTAAGGTGCAGTTGTATTCACAGAAGGAGTTTTACAGCCTCTGCTCCGCCATCATTCAGGTGTTGGCACATGGTCGTTAATTATGCTTAAGCACAGGCGCATATGTTAATGTCACAGAGCTGATTAACAGAGAGGAGGTTCAGCCTGCAGGTGCACTATACTACACTACACTACAGTAGACTACAGTACAGTTCAGGTGCTGATATTGGATCGTGATCGATAGATTTATTGACAGATTTGCAAAAAAAACAGTCGTATTGCATGGATGTTTTTAAAGTAGCCTCTTTAAATTCACAGACTAAGCCTTTAAAGCAGCTACAAACATGAAATATTTATATCATTATATAGTTTTATTGTAAATCACGTACGGTGGCACAGTGGTGCAGCAGTTCGCATTGAAGCTCCTGGGCTCGAACTTGCACACAACCCTGCAGCTGTGTAGCCAATGAAACATGGCTGGAAAAACTTTATTAGTTCATTTTAATGTTGATTTTTTAAATAATAATGATGATAATCATTATAAAGGCAGTGATTTACCTTAAAAACCAAAGTTTTAAAGGGATAGTTCAACATTTTGGCAAATTCGCCTAAATCCCTACAGTCATAGCAGTAGCCCATTACCCTTAATTATCGGGGCATGTTGTTTTGAGATCAGCGGGGCAGAGACGTGAGCTGCTCAGCGAACACAATGGAGGTGAACGGTACAGGTCACAACTTGTCCACCAGAGCGTTTTGGAGTTGTTGGATTAAATTTGATGAGGGACAGGGGACCTGTACCGTTCACCTCCATTGTGTTCACTGAGCAGCTCACGTCTCTGCCCCGCCGATCTCAAAACAAAATGCACCGATAATTAAAGGTAACAAACCTACTGCTGTGACTACAGGGATTATGGTGATAGAAGAATTTGCCAAAATGTTGAACTATCCCTTTAAGGTATCAGATTTTTTTGTTTCTGTTTGATTCAGAGCGTTAGGGAAACAATAGTTGAAGTGACGACGCTGCATCAGGTGAAGCTACAGTAGCCTGCATACGGTGGCCCAGAGAGCTCAATATTCACAAAAACAACTAAATGCACAAGTTGTAGAGTGTTGAGCTCTCCGGGCCACCGTACCTGCAGCGTATTCACATCATCAGAGTGATAAATAACCTGAGATAATCACGACTGGATCAGTCGAGTTGAACTAAATCACTCCGATTATTTTCTGCCTCTGAGAAAGGAAGAAAAAAAAGCACCAAAACCCTAAAACAACACAACAGCTGCTTCTCCTGATTCACACACATCTGGGGCTTGTTTGTGAAATCAGTTGTTCACACACACACAAAAACACATACACACAAACACACAAACACACAAACACACACACACTGTCTGAAGCCAGAGCAGGAGACTTTACTCATCTCTCGGACACCAAGCAGCTCTGTCATGTTCAGCGCTGTCCTGTGGTTCACTGTCCCGGGCCGAGCCGAGCTGAGCCGGGCCAGACCGGGCTAGACTGCCATCATCTCCTCCTCCTCGTCCTCCTCAGCCTCAGCCTCGCTCCCCAGGTTTGACACCACCCTCTCTGGCTCCTCTCTCCAGGTATGAGTGCTCTGCAGTTGCAGAACCTGGCCACTTTAGCGGCGGCGGCGGCGGCGGCCCAAAACTCAGCCAGCCCGTCCACCGCAAACCCCCTGTCCTCCAACGCCGCCTCCCTGGGAGCGTTGACCAGCCCAGGTAACGCCGCAGCCTCTCAGGTCGGGGGAGGGGAGGGGGGTGGGGGGTAGAGGGGTCCGACGCCACCACCAACGCCTGCCTACGTTTTTTTTTTCTCTCCGCTCTCCACCGTTGCCATTACCAAGTGTTGTCGCCCCTCCACCTACCCCTCCTCCCCCACCTCACCCCACGTGATCCCAGTGTCGGTACCAAATGTGTCCGGGCTGCCAGATTTGTCCGAGGGCCGCGATTTCTGATGACGTCGTAGCACATCGTGATTGGTCGTGAGGATTTATTAAAGTTGTAGTTAGACGAAAGTTAGCGATTTATATTTTCTTATGATAACATTAAACATTTACACAGCTAACAGTGACGAAAATGATTAACATACTGTAATTAGCGCGGGCGTTCGCAGACGTCTGTTTGACGTTGCCTAGGAGATCTGTGCCAAATATCGCGAGAGAAGTTCATTTTCTCCTGAATTGTCCGTCTGAAAATTGCCATTTTCGTGTCAAACTGTTAAGAAGAGATTGGGGATGTCACGATTACTTGTTTCCACAATTATTTGTGGTATTAAACGCCACAATTAATTAATCATAAAGATTCCTGAATACCGTTACTTTCCAAAAAAGATTGTTGGAACCATATCGGCAGATGTGCACCAAAATAAAGGTAAATGCACAGATACTGGTTCATTTAACTAACGTAACGTTGAATTGGTGTAGGAATTTAGATGTTAGCTTGTCATTTGTTATACAAAAGCAAAACAAAACCAAACATAAAAGATTAAAATAAACGTAAACATTTGGTATAGATGACAATTTATGACCTGAATATTTCAAACATTAATTGGTCCTATATTAATAGCTACTGTAAATGTTTTGTGTTACAATTAGTAATGTAATTATATTTTAACTATATTTGAGCATTTTACATAGTATTGTGAAATTAATTAATGCATAATAATCATGATAATCGTAGTACTGTGATTATTTCTTTGACAATCATCGTACCAAGAAAATGTATAATCGTGACATCCCTAGAAGAGATATATCTTGTGACAAATGAGTCCAATATTCACGATGGGGCGAAGTGACTAAACTTCGCTAACATCCGCTGTAGCATCCATCCACGTAAACGTAACGCATTAATACGCCACCACGACCAATCACGATGTGCCACGTCACATCACAAATCGCGGCCTCCGGACAAATCTGGCAACCCGGACACATTTGGTAGCTACACCGACTCCACCACCACCGCCAACCATCAACCATCATCGTTGCCGACACATGACCGCCATCTTCATTGTTGTCGACCCCCCCCCACCACCACCACCACGGTGTGTGTGTGTGCTCCATCATCTTCACACAGAAACCCAGACCATGCTGTGTTGTGTCGCTGCGCCGCCGCCCTGTCTTTGAACGCATCACATCACGTCCGCATCACCACGTGGCCCGGCCGCCACGCCACCACGCCATCACCCGATACACGCACTTGTATGTGTATGTGTGTGTGTGTGCATGTACCGTGTGTGTATGTGTGTATGTGTGTGTGTTTTAGTGTGTCTGTGTCTGTGTTCATGGCTTTTGTGTGTGGGAGGTTTAAAAACTACCAGGTCTCAACTGGATTCAGGTTAAATATCGGCACCTTCAGATTCTCTCCTTCCCTTTTTCTCCTTCACCACCTCCTCCTCCTCTTCTCCTCCTCCCCCTCTCCTCCTCTTCTCCTTGTGTTCCTTCTCGTTGCCCTCGTCTTTCGCTGCTGCCCTCCTTTTGACAAGCTCCCTGTTTCTGCTCCATCATTCTCCCCTTTCATGTCGGCTCGGCCTCGCTTCAGCAGCCCTGGTTTTTTTTTTTTTTTTTTTTTTTTTGCCGTCTCTGTTGGAGCGCACTCCCAACAGAGCATGAATATGAAGAGTCCCCCCCCCTCCTCTCCTCCTCTCCCTCACCCTCTTCCTCCCCCACCAACACCCAACCCTCTCCTTCTCCTCCTCCTCTTCTTCTTCTTCTTGCTCCTCCACATTAACGCTTACACCACTTCCATCCCAGGCTGGCATGAATGCCCCCTCTTCTCCTTCCTCTCTCTGAATATCAGTCACACCTTGAATGGCAACACGCTCAGGTTGAGCTGCTCAGTGTGAATGAGTGGCGCTCTGCACTGCATGTGTCAATGAGACTGAAAAACGTCTCTCCGGTTTTGATAAATATAGACAGCTCTGCATGGAGACAGGCCAGCGTCTCTCTCTCTCTCTCTTTCTTTTTTTTCTGTCCTTCTTTCTTTCTCTTTCTCGACATAATGCTCCCTCTATCGCACCATTTCTTAATATATTCACTGGTAATCCTGCTTTGTTGGCATCGCTTTGACGAGATCAAGGGGGTAAACGAATAGATGATTTTATTTCTTTATTATCTATTTCTTTATTTATTTTATCTTCAAATAGAACAAGGTTGCGAGGAGCTTTGTGCACCATACTTCCTGCCATCTCACCCACCCACCCACCACTCACATACTGTAGTAGTTCTGGCACACATTTCACACTGTTGTGTGTGTTTTCAAGGTGTATGTGTGTGTCTGTGTATGTGTGAGAGTCTGTGTTCGTGTTGTGTTTAAGTGTCTGTGACAACTGTGGTTGAAACCCAACACTGTGCTCGAGGAGAAAGTCATTTAAATAAACAGTGAATGAGAAAAGAAGTTTGACTGTGCTCTCGCCTTTTTTTTTGTACATACACTGTGTGTGTTTGCTTTTTTTTGGATGGTGCTTGTGTTATTTATTTGTTTTTGTTTTTTTTATTGTTTGTTTGTTTTTAATGCCATTACAGCATCACCTTCAGTGCAGCACTCAGTCCTGCTTTATATGAATATCTGATCAGAAGACGTGTTTTCATCTCCATGTGATATTTACATGCAGAGTTCAAGGTGCTGCAGCTTGTCCAGGTTAATTCAAGCTGCTGCTCAGGCCATCCAATCAGATCCACCGAAAGAATGAAACCACTGTGGAGAAGATTTAAAGGGATAGTTCAACATTTTAGCAAATTGGCCCATTGCCATAATCCCTATAGTCATAGCAGTAGGTGCGTTACCTTTATTTGTCGGTGCAAGCTATTTTTAGAACGGCGGAGCAGAGGCGCGAGCTGCTCAGAGCTATGCTACGGAGGCTAATGGGATTTCTTGGTTTTCCTCATCCAAAACGCTCTGGTGGACAAGTTGTGACCTGCACATTCACCACGCTATGAGATAATAACAGAACAAGACGGAGTTGTTTTCGAGGTAAATACAGAGACTGCTTGCTGAAAAACTGCCCCAGACACGAACGCGGGTGGCAGTTTTGCATGAATTTACCTCTAAAACAACTCTGTCTGGTAACGTTCTGTTATTATCTCATAGCGTGGTGAATGTGCAGGTCACAACTTGTCCACCAGAGCGTTTTGGAGTTGTTGGATTGTGTATTTGATGAGTTCGATGAGGGAAACCAAGAAATCCCATGAGCCTCCGTAGCGTAGCTCTGAGCAGCTCGCGGCTCTGCTCTGCCATTCTAAATACAGCTTGCACTGACAATAAAAGGTAACGAACCTACTGACGATAGGGATTATGGCAATGGCCCAATTTGCCAAAATGTTGAACTATCCCTTTAATGTTTAATTCGAAGGGATTCGTGTCAAAAGTTTTTCTCCATTCACATTTAATCATAATAAACGTCTTTACCCAGACACAAAGCTCTGCAAGAATAAGAGTTCAGTTCAGTTGGCTGCTCGAGTCTGAAGAAAGAAATCTGACCAGACAAGTTCTGCAAAATGTTCACTGAGACGAGGTCACAGTTGTGTTATTTTTATTTTTTATTTTTTTCAATAACAGGAAGTTAGAGTGATAAAGTGAGTAAGTTCTTTTAGTCTTTCTATATTTGCACCTGCAGACTCACAGCCGTTTAAATTCATCTCTGCAGGTTAATTACCGTTGCATCAGTCGGTGTCGACACCTGAGCCCACGGTCACACGGTGTCACGGCTCGAGCTTTTCAACCTGGATCCCACATCCCATAGTCGTCTTTTCTAACATAATATGGACGCTGATCAACTTAACACCGGTTTCCTTTACAAAAGACTTTTTTTTTTCATATCCACAACTCCTCCTGAACACGTCAAGTCTTCTCAGCAGTGGTTTCACTTGTTGCAGCCGTAACATAAATATTTCACTAAATCTGACAATCTGCTGATTTTGAATGAGACTTCAATTTGTGTTTTAAAAGGAAAAACCTTCACCTCAACTCGAGGCGCCGTGTTAAAAGCTTGTATAACACGTCTGCTTCTTTGTCTCCTTTACCTCCCTTCCTCCCTCCCTCCATCCCTCCCTCCCCCCTCCTCCTCCTGTCTTCCCCCCCAGTAGCGGGCACCACAGCCAGCTCCAACGCCGGCGCCATGAACTCTCTGACCTCTCTGGGCACCCTGCAAGGCCTGGCAGGCGCCACCGTGGGCCTGAACAACATTAATGCACTAGCAGGTAGCGTCAACAGTGAGTATTCACCCTACCATCAGCCACTCCACCCCCCCACCCCCCACCCCTACACCTCCACTTCCAACCATACATCCTTATCCATCCATCCATTCACAGCATCAGGACCATGATGAGTGAAGGGACGCAGAGAGACGCAGCCTCACAACACAACACAACACAACAGTCGCCACAGTGTGATTGATGTGGATGATTTTAAAGGTTTTTTTATGAATGAAAACAAATTCAAATTTAGATGAATAATTCACCTTGTTTTATACTTAACTCCATTTTTGATTGGGATTGGGAGAGCCTCCTCCTGCCGTCTCTCTGTGTCTCTGACCGGTAAATAAATTGTCCTCATTCTCTCAAAGATGGCTGCCTCACCCATTCATCCAAGCACAGGTATTTCATCCATCCATCCATCCATTCATTCATCCATTCCCTCCATCCTCTCCATCCGCTTCCTGGTTGTGTGCGGGGTTGTGCTTGCTGTAGGAGAGCTGGTGTTGTTCCCGGCGGAGTCGGCGTGTTGCTGCTGTCACCTAGCGACACCCGTCTGTGTCTGTGTGGGACCGTGTCGTAGTTTTGTCTCACATTTGTGTTGTGTTTTTTTGTTTGTTTGTTTGTGTTTCCTGTCACTTCTTCTTCACGGGGTTTGAACCCCAGAGGCGGAAAGGTTTTGTCGACACCTACAGTACCGTTTTTTGTCCTATTTCACACAGAATTTGATCGTTTTCTTCCCCCAATTTTCTCCATAAAGTGACAGAAATTTGAGCATTTTCCAGCCAAAAAGAAAAGTAGAAGATTCTACAATTTTATCCCATTTAAACCCAAGTCCTGTCCACAAGTCATCAAAGTTTGTGCACAAAAACCACAAAACTTCAATTTCATGTCAGAAACATAAAATGTGCCATTTTTACCTATCAAAAATTACAAATATGAGAAATGGCATACCAAATATACAAGCTATGACTATTTTGATTTAATAAAATACAGATTATTGGAGTTCACACCAGGAATACATGTAATAATCCCTCCAAAAATGGCTTGGACCTGTGCCACGGTTCCAATTTGATGCACCAAAATGGCAAAATTTGGCAATTTATGGTACGAAGAAAATAAATGCCACAATTTCAAGCAAAGAAAATATAAAAAATACCAAAACATTTGACTATTTACTTGGCAAAAAGTTTTCAGAGAGGTCTTAAAACTTCCTTAAACTCGACGGACACACATGTGCAGCTACGTCCTCGTGCAGATCGTATCGACTCCACGTTGGAGCGGTGTGTGTGTGCTGTGTGTGTCCTGCCTCTGACCTCCGGGGGAGACGGGGCTGGGATCTTAATCAGCGCTGTTATGACAGCAGAGATCCTGTACCACCGGCCTCCACCACCACATTATTCTCCTCTGACCTTTAGCGCTCCTTGGCTGGAGAAGCTGTATCCGCTGTGTAAATCATATACGCCGTCCACTAGAGCGCACACAGGTACAGAAACATAGGACACACGCACACACACACATGAACACACACTCGAACACACACGCATGTTCGAACAGGGTCGCTTTCGTTTTGCATCCCATTTTCTACCCACTAACCCTTCCCTTCCTCTCCCTGCGCCCCCACCCACTGAAAAACCACCACCACCACCACCACCACCAACCGGCCTCATTTAAACACATCTAGGCCTTAATTGAATTGCAAAGGTCACCAGTGCAATTATTCCTGAATAAATGAGTGACCTATAATCCAGCGCTCGGCGGTGATAATTTATTTCACTGTGTCTGACGGTGAGGCGACAGGACACCGAGCCAATGTCAGACCCCCTCAGACAAGTTGCCCTCCGTGGTGATATTAAGCTGTTACAAGCAACTAATGAGTGTTACTGCTGCGTTGCTTCACTTTTTAAACTCGCCCTCTCCTCCCTCCTCTTCCTCCCTCCCTCGCTCCATGCTCCTGTCTTCACCCCCTAAAATGAGACGTCACAGGGCTGGAAAGGCGCCGATTATCAGACCTTCGCCGTTGATCTTTGACTTCCCCCGCTCTACATTGTGCAGTAGTGAAGATAATTCCCCCACTGTGATACTTCTCTAAAAAAAAGGGGAAAAAAAGGAGTATATCACACAGACGGACAGTCGTCTGGTTTCTCGTATCGATACCTGAGCGGCTTATTTGGAATTTCAATATCTACTTAACAGATAAATCTGTCAGTTTGTCTTTTTTTTATTATTATTTGTCATTTTATTCTAAATCCACATGTCATGGCGGCCGTCCTCCTGCCTGATTATCAGTGTGCAAATCATCCGGTATTGATTCAGCGAGGCAGCCTTATTTGTAAAAACAGGTTTAATATACAGGGCAGTTCAGAGATTATAGAAGACGTGGAGGCGAAATCAGAAAAACAAAGTGAGGAAAACAGAACAGAAATATAAAAAGCATTGAAGTACAGTGCAGATGTGAAACCAGCCTGAATACTAGGCTACTATTACTCTAAAAAAAAAAAAACACTAGAATAAAAAGATTTTTCAAAATAATACACATATTTCCCCTGAAACCCAGACTCCTCACTCACTCACCACCCATAATGCCCGTCTGTTATCCCTAAAACAAAAAGTGTTCGGTGCAGCAGGCCGCCGTTTTTGTAGGTATCACACATCACAATGTAAAAAATGTAAAAAATAAAAGAAGCAGATAAACCCTCCGGTCCCGGCGGCGGCGGTGAGCAGCGCTGTCACTAATGGAGTCAAAGTGGCCGACGGCTTTTGAAATAAAAAGCACAAAAAGTTCCATCAGAACTGTTCAGATAAGCAAACAGGGGCCGTCGGGGGGAAATGTGTTTCTTTAGGAGGCTGTGAATTACTCGCCGTGCCCCCTCCCCCTCCACGCTCCCGCTAGTCGCCTCTAAAGTGTGTTTTCACGCCATTATTCTGGTGTTTTTCATCCCGTACGGTTGTTTTGTCGACATTGTGTCTTTATGTATTGTGTGCATGAGTCGCTTTGTGCTTTTTTTTATCTCCAGTTCGCCTGTGTGCGGCTCTGGCTGTCATCAGCCATACACTCATATTGTACTTTATTGTGTTGATACTTAGACTGTGTGTGTGTGTGTGTGTGTGTTTGTGTTTGTGTGTCCTGTGCTCTTGTTGTGTCAGATGTTGTTGTGTCGACACAAGTATTGATGTTGGTGTGTTTTCGTGTGTAATTTACAGTACAGTCTCTGTGCGTGTGTGTTTGTTTGTGTGCGTGGCGTCTAGTAACAGTCGTGTACTGTATGCGTTAATGTGTGTGTTAGTGTGTGTATGTGTAGTATTAAAAACACAACCTTCAATGGGAGCGCTAATGAGTAAGTGCACTCTTCTTTCTTTATTGTTGGGTTTTATGTAAAGTTGCTCAAATGCTCTCAGGTATGGCGGCTCTTAACGGAGGCCTGGGCGGCGCAGGGCTTACCAACGGGACGGCGGGCACCATGGACGCGCTGACGCAGGCTTACTCAGGGATCCAGCAGTACGCCGCCGCAGCGCTGCCCACCCTCTACAGCCAGTCCCTGCTGCAGCAGCAAGGGGCTGCCGGCAGCCAGAAAGAGGGTCAGTAACACGGGGTTTCCATCAAGAGGTTCAAAGCTCCAGGTGTTTGTATTAAAGCCTTTGGAAACATGGCTTTAAATAGTACAAATGTTTATATTATATCAAAGTCCAGTGTCTCATTAAGCATCCACAAAGGTCTGAGTGAAAATAACTAGTCATAAGTATTAGAAATCCTGCTTTAAAAACAGCTCATTTTGCTGTTGACGGCATGGATAGATAGATAGATAGATAGATAGATAGATAGATAGATAGATAGATAGATAGATAGATAGATAGATAGATAGATAGATAGATAGATAGATAGATAGATAGATAGATAGATAGATAGATAGATAGATAGATAGATAGAATGCTTAACGCGCTAAATCGCTAATGGTACACCCCCACCCAAAGAGTTTGCTCAGACTCAAAGAGGCAGAATAAGCGCTTTGATAAGTGGGAGCAGAAATGTTTTGTTGCGCTGCCACTCGGGGGCAGGATGAGACGACTGACGTGGATGATTTATGATTGGTTTGGAATTTATTGCATAATAAATCTCAGAAATCTCAAAAATGTACAAAACCTAAAAGAAAAATACTTCGAATTTGGATGGAAACTCATTTCTAATTATTTTTACGTACATAAGACACGAAATTACATAGTTAGAAGGCTTTTGTGAATTTGGGTTTCTAGAGGCTTAAAAGCTCCATACAGTATAAAGGTAGATGTCCGTGTGTAGTGTGATTATAAAGTAGCTCTAGGTTCTATATTAATACTGTGAAAGTATCAAAGCCTCAGTCCACAGAGAAATGCACACAGCCTGTATTCAGAAACTGAGCCTTAAAACCAGCCGTCAGGACTTCCTGTCACTTTGTGATGTCACAACAAAACAGTCATCAAATGCCCCGCCCCCTCACCACCTGGACCTAAACATCCATCCAACACTTGTAGGATTTGGTTTCTCTGAGTGTTTTATTCTGAAATCTGCTCTGTTTTTATTGGATTACTCAGAAAATAGTCAGCCAATCAGAAGAGAGGCTCAGAGCCTCCTCTCTTCTGATTGGCTGACACTGACCTGTTGTTGCTAGAGATGGAAAACTACACTGAGATAATCAAAAGAAAACACATGACAAGTGTAGAATATGAAGCTTTAAATGCAGCTAAAAACTATGATTATTATGATTATGGTAATGAATAGTCCATAGTGGTGTAATATACAGTTAAAATGTCACAAACACACACTGTCATGTTTCTTTGGCAGTGTAACCTCATTTTAAAACACAGCATACATTTATTTATTTCTTCAAAGGCTTATTTCTTCAAATCTTAATGCCCATATATCAGATATAAATAAAAATCATCTGAAAATTCAGTATAGAAACAGAGAAATGAACAATTATTAAATACTATTTCATTTTAAGGGTTTTTATTCGACCATCTCCTTGGTTAAAAATGAAATGTGAATGCTTCTGACACTTAAGTGTTTGATCAGACCTCTCTCTATGAATATCATCAGTATTCTTGGTGATAATCGTACATGTAATTTCATTATATTGTGGAGGATGAAACGTGAAATTCTTCAGAGTGCGAATCAGTGCTGTTGCCACCTTCACACAGATCCTGGCGGCTGAAGTGAAATCTACACAAAAGCTTTAGACGACAGCGCTGAATACAAACCAGATGATGAAATGTCTCGTAAAACAAACAGAGCCTCACACTGTTTGTTTGTGTGCTTCTCATCTCTCTGCTTCCAACAAAGATAAATTTGTAAAGATGCTTTTCTTTTCTTTGACAGTCCATCGAGAAGTTCAAAACCCTCCAGCGAGACAAAGATGTGACAAATATTCGCCTCCCTCCCGGCTTCATTTAGCTACAGAGGGCATATTTAATGACTCTGAGAGGTCTGACCTATTAGGATGATTAGGATGTGTGTTTGGAGGAGGGTGGGGGTCGACCTATGACACTCCGCTGAAAGAATGAATGAATCACGCAATAGCAAGAGAACAGGGAGCTCGTCGTATTCGTCGAGAGCAGAAATATAATTATTATGTGAAAACCAAAAGCTTTCATCTTTGTTTAATGTTCAGTACAATTGCAGAATGTTGTTTAAAGGCAATAACAAACTCAAGGTCATGCAATATTGTGCTAAGCGGTGTGCTTCAGCTCCGTTCCTATGACGACAGCAGAGCTGAGCCCGTCGCCACAATGCACAACGCTCCCTCTCTTGCAGTTTGCTTGAATGAAAAAACCTTTCTCTGACCTTATACCCGCTCTGCATCTCGTTCCCCCCTACTCCACCAGGTCCCGAAGGTGCCAACCTGTTCATCTACCACCTGCCCCAGGAGTTTGGAGACCAGGACATACTGCAGATGTTCATGCCTTTCGGAAACGTGGTCTCTGCCAAAGTCTTCATCGACAAACAGACAAACCTTAGCAAGTGCTTCGGTACGAGCTCTCGTCCTTTATTTTATTTTCATTGGTTGTGTTCGAGTTCAGGGACTGGATTCATGAAGACGCTGCAAAATAATACAGGATTTAGGCCGTTGGTAAAGATCACAAACTGGACGAAAGATTATCTTATCAAAAATATGGTGCATTCAGGTGCTCCTTGTCAACTTTTCAGGCAAAAATATTCAACCGAATTAGGTCGTTCGGCTTATGTGGATGTCATGTCCCATAGTTTCCTAATAAATCCCCAGAAAGGAACTCATATGTTCCGTTAATTCCTCAAAAAGGTTCCTGGACAAGGTTTGTAATGTGGTTCTAATTATAGGTACAATGGATACGGCATTCATCTGGTACCTTTACAATTATTTAACTCCAATTAATTTCTAGAGTAACCAGGATGGTATTTTAATCAGTGCACAGCACAAAATTTGTAAAATTACAGGACCCCCGATCTGGATACCTGGTAATTAGAAGGGCTGAGGGATGTTTCCAGACTTAACGAGTTGGCATCGATCACCTGAACACACCAGGAAACAGTGAGCGATACTGAGAAGATACGTTCCAGATTACAACCGGCTTTATTTGTTGGTGCATCATGACTTTGAGGGATCCAGCTCCTGAACTCGGACAGGAACATATAACGAATATTAAGACGCTGTTTGAATGAGGTGTAATTAAAACACACAAGAAAGCCTCAAACGTACCAAAAACCTAAAAAATATAAAGCATCTCAATATTTCATAAGGGAAACAAAAATAAATCAAGCGTACATCCAAGAAGGAGCCAGACAAATTTGTCTGATAGTTGTCAGATTGTGAGGATGGATGTGAGACAAGCGAGACGAGGAGTTTACTGTCAGTTTTAGAGGTTGCAAATATTACAGGAGGAAGCGAAGTGTGCACGGAAATGGCTTTGCGGGAGAGACAGCAGAAAAATAAACACAGTATAACCTCGCTGTCTGCTCCAAAGCACTTTATTCTGACATCCTGACCCCCAGTGGCCCCGGTCAAGTTGTTGGTTAAATTGTTAGTGTGGTATATTTGGAGCAGACACTGTGCTTTTAGTCTCAGGATTTTAGTGCACTTGTTTTGCAGACTTACTGTGCTTCACATTGGAACCACTGTCACCCTGCCTCCTCTATTTGTTTTACTATTATTCTATTTTACTTAGCTTTATTCTTTCATTGTTTTGTTGATGCAACAACCCAGTTTCCTCGGGGGAGTCATTAAAGTTTAATCTTCTCTTATTGTGTACCAGAGGTGTATTTTAATGTAGATGTAAATGTAATCCAGATAAATCAGATCTCAAGACGCAGACAACACGGTGAGGGTGTCTCGTGTTAGCATTTTAACATCGGTTTATTATTACGCCTTAATTTTGAAGCACCATAGTTGCTGTAAATAAACAAGATCCATCAAGTAGGAGCTTATTTGGTCTGCGCCTGTGTTTAGTATTGGGAGTCAGAATTGGAGGGAAATCTGCTGCAGTGCACGATTACATTACACAACAAAGAGAAGATACATTACAACCTTTAACTGGCAGGAAACTGGGGATTTGGGGAGATATCTTAACTGGAAGAGAGGCTAACTGAAATAATAGCACTGTTGTCTCTGTAATCTATCTGCCGTTAGTTAGGATTTGCTTGCTAGCTATTTTAGCTAACACATTAGCTACATTTAAATAGCTTACCTCACTCTCAACAAGTGAAACAGGATATTAGCCTATATAACTTCTTATTGAGTTGAACCTAGTTTAATCATGCAAATCAATTATTTTATTAGGCTGCAACTGTAAAAGTAAGGAGAAAAGACAGCCTAATCTTGCAAACTTGTTAGCTACTTTACACTCCTATTGTTTGACCTTTTTACTTTCCTTACGTTTTATCTACCTGGTCTATAAAGGAAATACTTTGACTCAATGAAACATTTAAAGCCAACATTTTAACAGACTACAGCCAACACAGAGCTAATTTCACTATCCATTTTAGCTAAGATAAACACAGTCCAATTAGCTAACATGCTGGCTGATGTTAGCCAGCTTAGCCTATTATGCTAGGTCTGCTCAAGAGATCCTACTAACCTCTAAGTCTTCCAGACACTCCATCTTAAGTGCGTCTCAAATGATACCAGCTAATCTTTAATTATTGAACAGTATGCTAATTTAAAGCAACTACAAAGAACTTTCAGTTTGTGTTATAAATGTTGGCGACCCCTGTGGACAAAAGTGGTAGATTTCTCTTCACGGATCCTGTCCCAGTTATCAGCCATTGAGCTCTGTTTTTACTGGCTCGTGTAGCAACAACTCAATACTAATTTATAGCCTCGTCAGGTGTGCCATCTCCTCCGGTCTCAGTGCAATAAATCGTTTCATCCGCTGGACCGACCCGACCACTGCCTCCCGAAGGTATACAGTTAAGACTATTTAGAAATAGCCAATGGCCTCATTTGCTGTTGTAGGTCATACAGAGACATCAGCAGAAATGAGAGACTTTTTCATATCCAGTTAAAAGTTCTTTGTAGTTGCTTTAATGAGTTTGTTAATTGGAAAATGCACATATTTTCATTGTTTTTCTCCACTTTTCTTCCACTTCTATAGGCTTCGTCAGCTACGACAATCCAGTGTCGGCGCAGGCAGCCATCCAGGCCATGAACGGCTTCCAGATCGGCATGAAGCGGCTGAAGGTGCAGCTGAAGCGCTCCAAGAACGACAGCAAACCGTACTGATCTTAGCACTAGGGTCTATCTGCTCCCCATGTTAGCACTGCTAGGGTAAGTCCCCCCACAAAAAAAAAAATGAAAATGAAAAAAAAACAAAAAAACAAAAACAAACAGCAAACCGAGCCACGACCTCTCTACACAGGGACTGGGGGGGGGGGGGGGTTGGGGGGGGGGGAGGGTTGAATGGAGATAAGGGAGGGAGGGGGAGACGACCTACAACCACCCTGAGGGAGACACACACGCCTTGTTTTTGTTTTGTTATTTTTTTCTTGTTTTTCTTGCTTTTTTGAAGATTTTTATGTTAGCTTTCAAGTATTATTATTTATTACAATTTTATTTTTGTGACACACATGAACGCTTCCATTACCGTCATTACTTTGTGCAATTTTTTTTTTTTTTTTTACAATGGAAGGAAGTAGCTATCTTGGGTAGCTTTTTTTTAAGAAGTCTGTTTTAAAAGTTATTTAATTTTTTTTTCTTTCTCACTGATTATTTATACATTTTTAAAGACTAGTTACAGCCAGAACCGAGGTACAGACAAAGGAGCCATGATGATTTTTAATTTTTTTTCCTCTCTCTCTCTCTCGATGTGAACCTGAGGCCTGGCGAAGGGTTCTTTTTTTTTTTAAATACCTTCTTTTTTTTTCCTTTTGACACGCACGTCGATATGCACATTCGACCTTTGACCTCCGCGGTGTTGGTTGCAGGCCGCCGCTGCTTCTCCAAAACCCCTCTATGCCTGCTGGCAACCCGGGAGCAAAGGCTGCAAAAATCTTAGTGGCCTCTTTACAGTTATAGTCAATGGCAACATCAGCCTGCCATACAGTTACACTCCACCACCACAAGATGAAGAAAAAAAGCAAACACACACACAGACACACACAGAGACACACACAGATACACTCCAGCTGCGTCGTATTATTTATGTGAAAATAAAAAAAACAGTTTTTTATTTCTCAGAAGATGAAAAAAAAATAATTAGTAAACTACTTTTTCTGGGTCAGATCACATTGGTCTTTGTTGTGAAATGGATATTACAGCATGTAGAGCATTTTCAAAATAACATCCAGAATTTGATGAAGGCTATAATAATAATAATAATAATAATATTACTACTAATAAAAAAAAGAGTTTATGGGTTAAGGGGGTAACTGAAAATACTTGATGTTTGTTGAAAGATTTAAAAAAAAAAATAATTCAAAGTACAGAAAGCCACAGGCCTGTAAATTTTATTTGTAAAAAAAGCAGTTCTATTTTTATACAACATTTTTACTGCCTCAGATGAAAAAAAAAAAGGATTTTATTTATTGCCTATCGTTAAGTTATTGGACTCCTATAAAGTATACAGCATCATTAAAGTAGACCCTTGTGGAGAAGTCTCGTGGAATTGGGTTCTCCGGTGTTTTTCATGTTTTTTCAGTGCAGAAACCACAATCACGACACACGCCGCCACCGCCACCCCGCTGCCATCTGAACCGCACACACACTCCTCCTCCCCCCTTCACCACCGCTGTCCATCCTCCCTGTGTCATTTCACACACACACACTTCTCTGTGCTGCCCATCCATCCATCCATCCATCCATCCATCTCTCTCTCTTTACACCACTCTCTCCCTCTCTCCATCCGTAGTGGGACTACTTCTTCACTTGTCCAATTTCTACCTTTTTCCTCGCGTTTTTTTTAATTTATTTTTTAATTTTTATTCTTTATAATTTCTTTTTTTTTCCTTTGCTTTTTTTTTTGTTTTGTTTTTGAGTGTTTCCGTTTTTTTGTTTGTTCGTAGCCCCCCTGCCCCCAACCCCTTACCCTCCACCTTTTTTTTTGAAGATTTAAGAAATTAAAAAAAAATAGAAAGTAAAAGTAAAAGACCCACCCCCCCGCCCGACCCCGACCCGACCCACCCCACCTCCCAAAAAATGAACAACTATTTTCTCCCAAATGACAACATCCATCTGGGATCTGATGGATAAAGCTTTGGGTGCTCTCTGTTTTTTGTGTATCTGTGTATGAATGATTGAATGAGTGAATGAATGAAAGAATGAATGAATGAATGAGTGTGCGTGTGTGTGAATTGTTGCTTGTTAGTATAGACATATAACATTAATATCATTTTCTATTACAAAGTTAAAAAAAACAACAAAATCAAAGCTAAAAAATTGCCAATGAAATCAGTGAGTGGTGTTGCTGTTTGCATTGTTGTTGTTGTTCGTTTGTTGTTGTTGCTGTTTGTTGTTGTTGTTTCTCCTGATTTTATAAAATGCTGTAGTGGTGTGGTGCTCTGGCTCTCTGTGTGTAACTCTCTCCTCTCCCCTGTTTTTTCTTTCCCCCTTTTAGAACAACCCATCTCCATGCCTGTTATAGCTCATCGTTTGCCTAGCATGTCTCCGTGGCGTCCAAAAAAAAAAAAAACTTTACACAAAAACGAAACAAAAAAAAATATTCCCCCCACCGAAAAAAAAAAAAGTGTCATCGTCCTCCTCCTCCTCCTCCCCCGTCATTGTTTTTTCTGATGTCTTTTCCGAGCTCACCTGATCATAACCTGGTTCTCCTCCTCCTCCTCCTCCTCCTCCTACTCCTCCGCCGCCTACTGACCTTTTGAACTTTGAACTTTTAGCTTTTTTGGACGTTGATTTTTTTTTTTTATGAGTTTTTGTCTTTATTTTTGTGTTTTTTTTTTTGTTTTTTGCTTTGTTTTTGTTAGTTTTTTTTGCATGTGACCTCATTTGGATCTGTTTTCTGGGAGTGTTTCAGGGAGGGAGGGAGGGAGGCGATAAGGAAAGGGGGGTGGGAGAGAAAATGAATCAATGTGAAAAAGATATAAAGCTGCATTCATATGAAAAAAACAACAAAAAAAGACTGAGATTTTTACGGAAAAACAAAAATGTTCTTTTTTTGGAGAAAAAAAAACAAACAACAACCTGTGGCAAAGTGACTTCCATTCAGTATGTTTTCTTGCATTATTTTTGTTTCTTCTTCTTCTTCTTCTTCTTCTTCTTCTTTGTGTCAGTTTTTTGGTTTTGTTTTGGTTTTTTTGTTGGTTTTTCTTTTCCTTCTTCATTTAAAGTAAACTTGAAAGTTCACTACAGGAATTGGCGCGTCATCTTGCTTCTGGTGCCGATGAAAAACAGAGCGCGGGCCAGAAGCAGTCCGCGCCAGTTTCTCTGAAATATAAGACTACTTCCAAACAGTTTTGAAAAAAACTGTCTGATCAATATTAGACTCTCTCAGAGCTCTCTAATGGTTTTTACATTTTTCAGGCAGTGTAAAGTTTTTTGATAAGGCCATTTTAAGTGGCTCTGTTTCTCATTCAAAGTCTATATATAGAACCACTTTTTTCTAGAGTAGTTTAAAGGTAAAAATAAAAAAAGACATTTGCCCTGTTTGGGGGGGAGAAATGCTACCTACTTGTGTCACCTTTTGCTGAACTGACTCACAGATAGACAATCCGTGGTTTAAATGCACATGATGAAATGACCTATATTTTCTACTGTTTAAATGTATAGAGGAAAAAAAAATACTAAGATACCTGTAACCCGCGTTAACGTCGGTGCTTCTCGTGAGTTTAGTTGTGGTTTCATCACAAGTCTAACGGTCTTAAATGTCTCATGTTTTTCAAGAGAAGACTAAAAAATCAGTTTACTTGAACAATAGACAAAGCCTTTCATATTACTATAATAGTTACTTTTTTCTTTTACTTTCTTCTTTTTTTAAGGAGTCCCTATTTGCTAAATTACTCGTTGGTTAATTAGCTATATAAAATTCCTAAAAATATATATAAATATAAATATATCTATATATATATAATGTCAGCTTGTGAAGCATCAATGTCATTATTATTTTATTTCTCTCGTGGGAAACAATATTTAGATGTGTTTTGTTGTTCAGCAAAATGTCTTATAAAGAAAAAAAGACAAGATCAGTGGAGTTTAGTGCCAAATTCTGAAGGTACTTCCTGCCTAGCGCGTCAGTGTATTTCTTGTGAAATTATTTGATAACATGGGTATTTTATTATAAGTGTTTTGTATGGATCCCTCATATTTAAAATATAGATTTAAAAAAAGAGTTTGTTAACTTGCTATTCTGTGGTCTTGTTGCCTGAAAATGTCATGTTTGCTTTTTTTTCTTTGTAAAGATGTAAAACAAAAAAAAAACAAAACAAAAAAAAAGTGCCCATGTGTCATATATATATCTATATACACGCACACACGGACACACACACACACACACTCTCGTGCAGACCTCACAGTTTACTTTGTTGTTGTGCATGAGAGCCCCTGAGTGTGAAAGCCTCTACAGCGACCGCTACAGCCCGCCAGCGTGCACACACACACTTTAAAAACACACACACACAACACGTGCACGCGCGCAAAAATCACAGCACTGATATTTTTAGCCATTGTACAGCCGTTTGATTCATCAAAGCCTTACCACAAATCTTTGCACTCCTGTTCTCTCTCTATTAGTATCTCACACACAGACACAAACAGACATCAGGCTTCCGTTTATTTTGGTTTTGATCGTTTTCACGCACGTTTAGTTTCTCCCGCTCCTCTGCCGCAAAACAAAAAAAGAACTGAGGTGAGAGTCATACGCGAAGCCTTATTTCACCAAAATCTCTCTTATCCCTTTTTGTTGGGTTTGAAAAAAATGTTTCTGAGTTGTAGCCGGCGCCATTTGTCTCAGACGGCGAGGATCATTACTTTTGTGTATCACCTCAGACGAGCACGCTTTCGCTTTCATGATGTAAGCACAGGGCAAGACTCGCTCATTCACAAACAAGCCTTGGTCTTTTGAGGAAAAAAAAGAAGAAAAAAAAGCACACGTCGCCGTCGGATAGTCAAAAAAAAAAAAAAACGAAGAAGGCGGGACAGTCCGGAGCGAGTTTTGATTTCGCCGCCAAACTTTTTCCTTTGACGTTTTTTCTTTTTTTCTTTTTTTCTAAAAAGTGGTTGTAAGACTTCTTCTCCGTGTCTGAGTCTTGTGGTGTAATGGGCCAAAATCATGTTTAGATGCCAAAGTGTGTTATTGACATTCTCATAGTCGAGCCGTTTACATGGCACAATGTTGTCAAAGTCTATTCAACTGCCCCCTTTCCCCCCTCCCTGAAAGCCTAGTTTACGGTCTGCAAAAAAAAAAACAAAGAAAAAGACAAAAAAAAAAAAAGGCAGCATTATTTTCTACAGAAGCTCACCAGTCGCCTTAACCAGGGAGCGTTGTATCAGTATTATAAGACTAGAAGATGTTGTCAGTCAGTCAGTCAGTCAGTCAAGTCAGTGATTTGTGCCAAGTCCAGGTTCACTTTTGTGTACGGTTAAACCTCCCCACTTGTCAAAGTCTGGGTTTTTTCGCTCTTCCGCCATTTTGTCCGATCGGCCAGAGCAGAGAGGCTGAGATGGCCGTTTTGTCCCTCGCAGCATAGTGAAAGAAAGAAAAAAGGAGAAAGAAAGAAAGAAAGAAAAAGAAGAAGTGAGATGAGGCGTCTGTTTGAAGGATGCCGCTCCCTACCTGCCTCGGTTGTTGTCTCCCAGGCTAAGCGGGGGTTATTAGAACCAGGGCGATGTGGAGAGACGTCTTATTGGAATAGCGACAGGGGAAATAAAAACGCTTGTTGGTTGGAGAGGAAGGGTCACGTCCGCAGGTCCACACAGGCAAAACAACAGCCGCAGCCGAGATGAAGGCAATACAGCTTTCATTATCCTCTTCAAAGACCAAAACCCAATACCAAACTTTTATCTGATCTCATGGAGGGAGGCAAGCAGACTTTTTTCTTTTTTTTTTTTTACCTAAAATGCAGTACGCGCAGTAATCAGTGCCACAAACAGCCATAACTACCTGTACGGTGTGTGGGTTTCACGTCGCTGCAACGTATATTACAAAAAAAAAAACATAAAAACACAAAACGACCTTTGTATCCCAGAACTATACAACGATTGCACATCGTCACATCTCCGCCTCACTCCCGCGCCGTTCACGTAAACCTTTTATTCGTCAAGTGTGGAGGCCGCATACTCCCATTATGTTATTAATATCCCAGACGTTTTTTTTTCCCACTGTCCCGAGAATATGTCGTAATATTTGCCAAATCTCACCGAGTTGCACACAGCCTGATGTTGCACAGTCACAGTGTGAAGCATCTTCTTTTTTTTTTACGTCTTTGTTTCAATGTCGAAGCACAACAGGGTCGTAGACGCAGAGTTTCTGTGGAGCGGCTCACCTCAGGGGCTGTCATCGCCGATGCTCGTTGTAATCTTTCTATCTCGTCACTGTTCACTTCTCTGTTCTCCTTCTTTCTTAATTATCTTAAGTGCTATTTATCAAACAATGAAATCTGAAAGGAAAAAAAAAATTGAACTTGTCGTTTCTTTGCATTATGGCTTATGTCAAGTTTTTTGAGGAAAAATGTTTTGTGTGTTCTCTCTCTTTCCGTGCCGTAAAGAAAAAAAGAGCTTGTTGTCTGTAGAAATTATCCAATTTCTTTAAAAAATTATTTTCTTTTCTTTGTTGTTGTTGTTTTTCTTTTTTCTTTTCAATTCTCAAAAAGGTTTTCAGTAGTTTCAAAGTTATTGTCTTGAGAGAAGCCAAAGTCAATGCATTTCAGTGGATCCTGTAAGCGTGATGTATGTTTGTTTGACAACACTTCGAAATCTGTCACTGGATGGGATTTAAAAAGTACAAAAAATGCAGGCTTTCCTATTTCTACAACTGATTGTACTTATGCATTTTGTACCAGTGGAATTTTTTATACTGGAGATTAAAGGATACAACAAAAAAATCTTAGAAAAAAAGCTGTCTGGCCTGGTGGTGTGGCCTGACCCTGACTGGTCCCTGAGTATGATTTCTAGCTGGCATCAAGAAAGTTGGCTTTTGATATAAGATTTTCTAGAAGATCTTTGGCTTTATTTCTTTCACTTCTTTTTCCTCACTTGAGTGTTGTTGTTCTTTCTTTCTTTCTACCTTTCTTTCTTAGTTCGTTCTTTCTTTTTGGTTCTTTTTCCGAAAACAGAGGGTAGGTGAGTGTCAAGATCTTTTCATTTTTGCTTTATAAATAGTTCTAGCAAGTTTGTCTATACAACAGCGGTAAGTTTCATTTGACTTCTGTATTGTGCCGTCTACACGATAAGACAATTATAGAAAAAGAAGGAATAGAAATATTTAGTCACCTTCAGTGGATTAATGTATTAGTTTAATAAAGAGATCAACTAATTAGAAACTTTTTTGCTTTTAGCTGTTTAGATTTTTCCGGTTTCTCTGTCCTTCTCTGTGAACTAACTGTGTAGCTGAAGCAGTCAGAATTATTTTTGTAAACGTATGTTCTTGTGTGATGCAGTTTTTTGCTTCTGTCTCCTATATTAAACCATTTTTCCTAATACTTGTCTCTCTCTGTGTTGTTATGTTCCAGTGGCTGTCTGATGTTGTACTGTTTCACAACCTCCTCCCTGCCACTCTCTCCTTTTTTCTCTCTCTTTACTCTCACTTTTATCATAGTCTCTCTCTCTTTCTCTCTCGCTCTCACTCACTCTCTCTTTCATTCTCTCTCTTTCCCCATCATGTTTGTGTTTTTTGTTTTTTAGTTTTTCGTTGTCGTTTTTTACCACATAGTAAAGTTGACTCCATCTCCAGTGACAACTCACTATGCTGTTCTCACTCAAACATAGTAAATATACATCGAGGTGTTTGTATGTATATTACTGTGGAGCCCAAGTCGCCGCGTGACAGTCGACAAAAAAATGACTCTCCATCCGCAAAAGTGTCAAGCCGGGGGGGACGGACTTTGGGGACTTTGGGAATCCAAAATTTAATCAGCAAATGACGAGAAGTCAGTTTGCTGGGTGTGGAAAAGCTGACCAAAAATAATTTGACATTTTGGGAAATATGCATATTTGTGTGTTGTATAAGTCGAAAGGCCTGGTCACACCATACGTGCATGGTTACAGAGTTTCTTGAAGCTATAGCTTGATATCGCAGGACTAACTAGCCCGCTACAGTAGCTAGCTTGCTAGCACCAGTCAAGTCGAAACTGCTCAGTCTTCACAGCATGGTTTAGTATTGTATTGTATTGTTTGTACATTCAATTAACACAATGAGGGTTAATGAGCTAACTAGCTTGATAGCAGTCGGTTAGCTTGATCGACTGTAGGCTACTAGGCTAGCTCGCTTGTCAAGGGACAGTAAGACAATGTGAAAACAGTTTGCACAAATTCTTAAAACGTTCTCTATCTAATTTTATTTTATTTTAAAATCTTCACATTTTGATGTTTTTAACGTTGGTCTGACCAGGCCATTAGGTGCTAAGTTCATAGAGTAGATGTGGTTGCTAGCACAGCCTTTGTGTAAATAAACAGTCCAACTTATAATGCCAATTAAATCACAATTTTTTAATTTTTTGAAAACATGAAAACCAGCTTTAGAGCTACTTTAGTTAGGCTGAAACTAGCAGTTAGCTCTAGCTTCTTATTAGCCTACTGTACGGCTGTTAGAGTGGTGTCAATATTCATAAAGTAAATGAGTGTATTTCCCAAAATGTACTCTTACTTCAGTTGTTTAGGCTACATTTAAAAAGAAACTCTTTGTTGTGGCGATACGAGCTCAGCTCACACTGGAATTGGCTTTGAATAAGAGGGCGGACTCTCGGCCGCCGTGAGTTTTCCCTCATCAGGGAATCGGCCTTCGTCGTCGTCCCTCCTCCTTACCTGTGCTGTCCGCTGTCCTGGGCGAGGCCTGTCCACTGTATGTCCACTCTCTGTGTCCGATCCACTCCCGTACTGTCTCACCGTCACAACTGCATCCCCAGTAGAGAGAGAGAGAGAGGAAAGAGAAGTCAAAGGTCAAAGTTTTCACTTTTCATTCACAGATATCCAGGAGGGTTTGAAATGTTCAGAAATGTTGTTTTATTTTTTAAATATACGTATATATACACACTAATTGAAGGTTACCACAGAGAAACAATAAGGCTGCTTTTTGAAAAATAGTCATAATAAACCAGATAATATGCAGATTCTTTTTAAAGCTGCAATCTGAAATGCCCTAATTAAAAAAAAAAATCTTTATAACTTCTTGCTACAAATATCCACTCGGCTGTACATTATGTGCTCTCAGGCACATTATGGCAGCTTTTCCTTTCATCACTGCACCAGTCCACCAAGTCTGTTATTAAATATTGATTGCGAGGTTCAGGAAAAGGCATACAATATACCTCTGTTATTGTCAGCATGTGGCCTATAACTCAAGAAAATATCTTCAGCTTAAGATTTTTTTCCCCCCTCTTTATTTCATTTTTAGTTTTTTCCTTCTTCTTTGTTTTGTTTTTTGCTCTGTGGGTTTTTTATTCCTGCTTGTAGAATCACTTTTAAAATGTGAAAGCAGCCGTGAAGGGAAGGTGTCGGGCTACGTGCCGATGTGTATTTGTAAAGTTAAGTTTAAATGCAGGTTGTACACTCACAACACACACACACACACACATGTTCATGGCCTTAAAAGATGAGGTGGGCCTGCTGCGGAAAAGATGAGTTGTCTGATGATCGCTACATCAGCTGTTGCCAAGGATGCTTCGAAATTCAAGGTAAGGACCACACAATATCCTAAATAAATAGATTTTATTACAAGTGTAGATGTCTGAAGGTTTACTTTGCCACTGGCAGCACTCACGCTTTTTCATTCAGACCATTTTAGAGCTCAGGTGATGTCAAGGATTCATCTTTTTTTTTATTCTGTTATCCTTCTCTGAACTGAAAAGCCTTTTCCTACAACATTTGGGCCATACAACATTAGCATCCAGCTTTTTTAAGAGAAGATTTGAGCCACCACGTGTGACAGTAAGAAACCCAAATCATTTTACTTTTGAATAACTGCATAGTAGTGTGGTTAAATATGTCCAGGTAACCTTGACATACACACACACAAACCACAGCATTGTTCTTTTCTTTTCTGCAAACATTTCTTCTACATGAAGAAGCTTGAAAACACCCATCATAAAGCCTCTCAGCTGCATGAAATGAATAACACATGAATAAATCCCACAATCAGTGCGAGCCTATTTATAGTGAGTAGACAGCGGCGGTGATACCGGATCAATAGACCAAACACAGAGGCATTGTTTGCAGATGAAAATAGAGGAGTCGAGCTCAATGAAATATCGGAACAATGGGTGATGTTTTTTCGTGGAGTGTACGGCGAGAGCGCTGGAACTAATTCAGGTCATGTTTTTGCCGTGGAATTGCATGAATGCATTATGCAGCCGATCAGCGGGGCTATATGGTTTTTTAAAAGCACCAAACCACACAGCTAGTCTATTATTCTCCATCTTCACAAGAGACGCTGCAGGTGCTGCGAATGCACACACACCATACACGCACGCACGACGCCTTCGCCACCACACTCTCGAAGGACACACACGTGGAAAACTTTCCTTCCTGTCAGTAGGAAGTAGACGGGGTTGTTGCTGCAGCGCTCGCTCGGCGACGCCACAGAGAAGCAGAGGGAGGATGAGAGGAAGAGAGCTGTTTGATTTGAGCTAATGGAGATTCACCAGATCATCCCTGATGGAGTTACCTTAGAGGAGAGGTCAGAGGTCACGGGAGGGTTTTAGCTGCATGCGTTAGAATTTTGTGGTATATTGATGTGTTGATGAAAAGAAGGGATCACCACTGACACGTCTTTTCTTGCATCCAAAAAGAGTTTTATTACAAGAAAAAGAACAGTGTACAAAAATGTCGAATCCTGGAGCATCTCTGGTGCCAATATGAGATCTCTCCCTCTTGGCCTAAACCCCAAACCTTATATATGTTTTCTAAAACTCCACCTTTTTCCAATATAAGGATACTGTATGTCCAAGATGATCAGACAAAGACAGGCTCTAAAAACAGAATCTAACCTATGCATTCTGACATTTAACCTCTTGACCAAGCTAACTTAAACATAGATACAGTGTCAAGTATCCCCAAAAACTAACCCACAGAGATGGGTAGATTCCACACTACTACTAAACACCTAATCTAAACATATGCTGTAAATGTATGCGTGTGCCTTTTCTCTTGTATGATCTACATTTATTTATATTTATTCCATTTTATTGTAAACTGTTACTTATCACAAATGAAGTTCCTATCCAAATGGCGAATTACCTCTGACATATCCCTTAACCTTTAGGCTAAGAAAACACCATGGGAAACATGAGATAATTCAAGATATTAAAGCAAAAATGTTCAGGTGGATAATACACTACAATTTCTACTATTTAATTTTTTTCAGGATGGTAGGCTACAGTTTGTAGGGAGGAGGAACTGGTAACAACATCAACAACAACGACTGCATCAGAGTTCATGTCCTTGGCATGTTTTTTTTTTTTTTTTTTAATCTTTCATGTCTGCTTTTCACACAAGGACACACTTCATTCAAGAGAGTAAATGGATTTCAGCATGTTCTTACAATCTCTGCGCGCGGTCTAGTGGCGTACAAGCAGCAGCCTCAATTAAACGGCAACAATAAGAGTGAAAAAAGACGAGGGCTACCCCTGGCTCACTCGCCAACGCAAAGACCTGAGTTTCGTGACCTCAGTATTATTATTCAGGTCCTGGTTGCGTAACAGCCTCATAAATTAATCATTCAGACTGTGTGATTTTAAAAGCTGCACGTCAGGGTTTGTTTTTGTGGATAACATTGAAAAACAGTGTAGTATTTCAATGTAAGTTTGATGCTGAAACTTTGTTAAATGTAATATTTCTGATGCCAAAATGCAATACAAGTCAATTTAGATATAAAAAAACAAACATTTTACCTTTAAGTTTTGTACTTTGTGTTGATGTGGCGCTTATTAGAGATGATTACATTATTATTTAGACCTATTTCAACTTAAAAGGAGCAAGAGTGAAACTACCCCTTTTCCTTTTTTTACTTTTGCGCCGCAGAAGAAATAAATGAAACGACTGAGACTGAAATTCAAAATAAAGGCTCTCCTTGGAAGGCAGGTAATTAAATTATAGTGTTGATCAAAGGACGGCCGGGGAGAGTTTTTTTTTTTCCTTCTTCTTCTTCCTTTTCTGTCTTTTTTTCTCACATTTTCGCACCATTTCTCACGCATCCCTTTGAAGAAATGAAGTGACTCATTCGCCTTTTGTTCGACAAAATATTCACCGGATTGTTCTGCTTATGCAATGCTTAAGCTTGTTAGCGGTAACATGGAATAACCAGAGCAATATATAAAACACAAGTCACTAAAAAGGGGCTTCTGAATGGAGACGGGGGCCAACGTTAGCTGAGGCGCTGCTGCCATCTTGTGGAAGTGTCCGGCTCATTAAAACCAGTTGATGTGTGAAAACCAGTGTTTTCCATCTGAGGATAATGCAACTGTGTGTGTATGTGTGTGTGTGTGTGTGTGTTTAAATAGCGAGCTCTTTGATGAGATTAGCAGTGTAGCGTGCCCTTCATTAGGCCTGTTATTCCTCATCGATGTACAGGTATGTGCCGGATATCAAATCAGTCTTCAGAGCTTTGATCTCTGCCAGAGAAATGTGTGTTTGTGTGTGTGTGTTGGTGCAGTTGTACTTCATGAATGACATTTTATTCCTAGGTACCACAACAGTTCAGTCGCTACCTGTGGATGCGGATGTGCACACCGCTGGAAAAAGAGGTGATAACCATTAAAACCTCTGATGTTAAACCAACAGCAGCAGCTGCACTGAGGCGCTGCAGCTGTTTCTAAAACTTTCTTTCCTTTCATGCCCTGACAGCTCCTTGTTTCATATTAAAAAGGGATATTAGATACAGCAGCTCTTCAATAGCTGTTAACACACTGTCCCTTTACCACTGTAGGCCTACCAAGCTTTTAGCAGAGCAGCAGCTGCAGTCAAGCTCTCTGGTTTTACTACATTCTTTCATAATAGTGGGTTTGCATCTTTGTTGTCATTGAATTTGATGGTGAATGTGACCAAACTGGTGTGAAAAGGTGCACAGTGCTTCTCTTTGTGGAAAAACATGAAGGTTTTTTAAAAAGGAGCTGAAATTGTACCAGAATTGAACCTTGAACCGACGGGTCCATGCCTATGTTCCCACAGCCTTATGTTCCCACAGCCCTATGTTCCCACAACCTTATGTTCCCACAGTTCTAAGATTTTTCTCAAAATTAGGCCCTATGTTCCCACTGGACTCTCTCTACCTATCTGGACTCTATCTATCCGGCCTGTCTAGCCTCTTCCGGGTCTTTTTACTAAACTTAACCAACTCCTTTCTTCATTGCCTAAACCCAACCAATGGTGGGACCAAAGGGCTGTGGGAACATAGGGCCTAATTTTCAGTGACAACAAAAGTTAGAAATGTGGGAACATAGGGCTGTGGGAACATAGGAATGACCCCGAACCGACAATGATACACAACCCAGTATCTATAGCTCTATCAGCATCAGATAATCCGCCTCGGCACGCTGCTGCTTAAATCCTCTTAAATCAGCTGTTAAATAGAGGTACAGATGTTTGACCCGTTGTTTAAGATCTTCTCTCCACTTCAGTAATACCCAGCAGGTAATGATGTGTCTTGTCCTCCCCGGCTAACCAACTTATCACCACCACGTTCCTGTTTGTGTGTGTGTGTGTGTGTTTGTGTCTAAGTGTCGCCACGGTTGTGCGGTTGTGTTGAGCACTCGTAGGTGGAACGGATGTAGAATTTGTTGCAGACAGCGGCACCACAATCACCGGCTTAATAGACCGTGAAATCAACACTCGCAGCAGCAGAGCGAAGCCAGGATCCCCGTCCCTACTCATTGCCCCCTCAACATGGTCACATGACACATTAGGATAACAAATAGGCCGTAACGCCGGGCACTAACAAGGTAAGTGGTACGGGTCTGCACAGGACCATAAAGCACCTGACTTAGCTGCTGCTTCCTGCAACCGGTCTCCAAACCCTGGACCGACTGATCAGACCACACACCTGTTCAAACCAGCATCGGGTTCCACTGTTGTTGACTCTTCCTCAGATTTACCTTCTGCGTCCCTGACAGCTGACAGACGTGTCCAATAACTGAGCACAACATGCAGCAAATGAATAAATCAATCCCTGACTTGGATTGAGTCTGACATTGTTGAGGGGGGGGAGGTAAAGTCGATACTCAGACGTAGGAAACCTCAGATGTTGCTAAAGCAAACTTAACTCAATTTATCAGCCTTTTCAGAGTCTGTTTGTTCCTTTTATTTCTCTACTTCTTCTAGCGTATCTGATGGTGTTTTAGGGCTGAAACAACATTATTTCTTCTCGTTAATACCTATAGCTGGGTGGACTCGCATGAATCCTATAAGCTCCTGTGCTTCACTTTACTTTTATTCCTCCCTTTTTACGGGAACTCTCACAGCAGCCATTAAAAACACAATAGAAAACAAGCAGTGCAGCAACATGGGAAAAAATAAAAGAATAAACATAATCTAAAAAGACAGTAATCGTTAAAATGGAATTATTTTAGGCAACTCACATTGACTGATTTTCCTCCAGGGTCCTTCAAATATTCAGGCTATGTACGCTGCATTGTTTTAGGGGGGTTAGTTTGGGCATTTTAGTAGCCAAAAACTTTACTAAAGTAGGTTAAGGGTTGTGTGTCTGTTGTGAACACTTCGCGTTGGACGACTTAGACGTCATCCATTAATTCCTGATCAGTGAACACCTCGTCGGGCTGTGACATAACAGGGCTTATATTTTTATATCTAGCCTATTTATGCATCTTAATAGCATTTTAAACATCACGTTTTAAATCAAACATTTCAATACTATTCATTCTTGTAACAGTTAAGATGAACTTCTGTTTCTCATATCCATATCAAACATGTATATTGGCAATTAAATGAACCAAAACACCCTTATTTTAATATGATAAACAAGAGGATAAATACTCCCTCAATCAAATGACTATAAGCTAAGTCAACAAAACAGAGTAAAAAGGCACTTTTAGTGCTGTGAATGCTATCAAATATCTGCTACAGTGGTGACTAGCTTAGCTGAGCTAGCAGCAGAGCTAAAATCCAAACAGATTCACATTTAAATGCTAGCGATTAGCTCGCCACTAACACGATTAGCTCGCGGCTAGCGCCTTTAGCAATCTTTTATAAACACTTCCAACAAATCTGAATCCGTGTCTATCGGAGTTATCAGGGTCACAACTCCAATTGGTTTTAAAAGAACAATATTTCACGGCATAATGGAGCTAGCACGGTTAGCATAACACTCTGGTTAGCATTAGCATCCTTACCGGAAGTAACTCTCTCAACTCTCTCTCTCACTGCTTTCAACCTAATGGACAGACAATATTTCAATAGATGGTACGAGATTTTATGAATTTCTATCCCTCAGAGGATATTTCCATACCAGTCCTTGATGCTTTCTGGGCAACGTCTCCACCGGAAGAAGGGAAAAGTAAAAGCTTATCTAGAAAATTCCCAGGGGTGTATGCGCCACCCTCTGGCGGAGTTGAGGATTGCACTCCAGTAACCTTGTGCGGGTTATTATGCAAGTCCTGTATCTTTTCCACCATGTGCATTTGTTTTCAACGAAGCCGGCGAGAAAGCAATCAATGGAGTGGATAAAGTTATTTATCATATAGCCTAGCCTCCGTGTTACTATGTGTAGTCATATCCGTCTTAAACAAGAGGTTACGGGGCTGCCGGGAACAAGAGCTGAGACACCGGGTCTGAGGCTCTGATCTTGCAAGGTTGGTTTTCAGCCAAAGGACACTTTAGAGAGCCTCCATTCTTCCTGTAACAAGTCAAACGTTATTTATCAGAATCTGAAGATGTTAATTATTAGGCTAACGTAAAAATGTAGCATAGTTAAAGCAGAAGTAAGTGATATATTTGTGTTAATATAAGTCTTAAATAGTTATATCTTCCGACAGCAATCACTTACATAGAGTGTTTGGTCTGAAACACGGGTCTGTCAGTCACTCTGCTCTGCTCTGAGCCGAGGAGAAAACATTTCTCGTATCCTACAGTTTTTATCCAATGAGGAGAGAGAACGGCATGCAGGGCTGTGTGTGCAGCCAAGGGACGCCGTGAATGTGGCGACGTAGGGACGAGGACTGTTATGGTGCGTTCAAGGAAACTCGTATTTTTCCGACCGTGAACTCGTACCAGTTCGATCTGGTACGAGTTCACCGGTCGGAAGTTACGAGTGGCCGTTATAGTGACTTTCACCGGTAAAACAGGTCGGAAAAACACGAGTGGGTTGCCTGGAACGCTACAAAGTCGTAAGTTGTGACTTGAAGCTGTAATTTACGATTTCAAAAGCCTGCCTCGAACGCAGCATTAGCGAAAACGACCGGACCACTTACTTCTGCTTTAAGCTACAAATCCTGCATAGCTCCCCTTTAAAGGGCCCATATTATGCAAAATCCACTTTCTACTGGTTTTGTAGCGGTCCTATGTGTTCCCGTGGCCTATGACACCTGGAGGTGAAAAAAGTCTGTTCATTCCCTGAATTGATTGCTACACTTTTTTGAGATTAGTAGCTAGTTGAAAAACAGCATATTATGGGACCTTTAAATTTCCAAAATTAGCCTTTTGGGATCATGATGAAGGAAACACAGAACCAGAGCTGGACAGGCTGTATGCAAACATGGTCCTGGTTAGCATCATCATAGTTGGCCATGTGCTGCATTCACAGGCTTCAGGTGTAGATCCAGTCACCATACAGTCAGCGCTCTGCAGTCAGTAACGTGGTCTGCCAGGGGGGTTCAGTTCCTCTCTATAAACAGTATACTCTCTAAAGCAAATAGTGCAGCCCTATACCCAGCCCTCATTATACACTCTGGGTGTGTGTTTAAGGCTCCTCCCGGGCCTCGCTGCCTGCCGTAACAGAAGTGAAACACAACAGCAGACTGAGCTCGGCTGAACTAAGCCGCGCTGCACTGAGCACATTCAACACGGCGCTCGATCTGCAGCTTTGTGCCGGGGAGGACAGCCAGGGAATCTTCAGGGATGTTCAGACTGAGACACATTTAAGACGTTTTAAAGACCTTGTTAAACAGAAATCTGTCCCATCACCATTGTCACCAACTTTCATGCCACCCCTCCCCCTCCTGTATAAGCTGCGCGGATACAGCAGATAAAAGAGAAGTGAAGTCACAACTTCAAACTTTCACAAAACTTTTTTTGGAAGCACAAATCTGCAGCCGTGTCGTCATCATCCTCCCTCTCCTTTCCCATTATGTCTAAGTCGCATGTAGTCCACAGCTGGGACCTGTTGCTCCACCACTCCGTCTTCTTCCCCTGACAGGTGTGAAAGTCAACTTTAAGACTTTAAAAGACCTTTTTAAAGAGATTATCTGCAAGTGGCGGTGCTGTTTTAAGCACCCCACCTTTCCTTTTCTTTATTTCCCATTAACAAAAAAACTCCAGGTTGAAAAAAGCACAATTTTAAACCCCCTTTTTAAACAGAAATCTGCCAACAACAGCCTGCGATAGTCACGTTTTTTCTTGTCTATCCTTTTCTTTCATACCCAACTTAAATGAAATACAGTCTTTTGAAAAACTTTTGAAAAACAAAAATTAAAAAGCAAGACACCTGCAGGCAGCTGCGAGCTAAAGATTATGAATCTGTCACTGTTTTATCTTTTTAAACAAACTTCTAAAAGTAAAAAGCCTGATTGTGATCGTCCTGCTCTTCCTTTTTCTTTTCAGTCCTCGTCCTTCGTGTCGAAGTTTCTCTAAATCTGGAGGATATCGAAGAACAGAAATCTGTCATTAGGAGCCCTGCTGGGAGTGTTTCACCACTTTTTTCTTTTCACATCCAACTTTCTTTAACTCTACAAAACTAAAACTAAGTAGCCTACTGACAATGTTAAAACCGGCAAAAGTCCAACTCTACTTTTCATCCATGTCCCAATCTGCACAAAAACTGCAGGTTGTCAACAGCCTGTGAACAGAAATCCCTTGGCCCTCCATCTTTCCTTCTCGTTTTCCTCCCACTGTTTCTCCTGCAGTCAAAGCCCATGCAGCAACTCATACATTCACGTTTGTGCCTATAGAGGTCAGTGTGAACTTACAGAATCAGATTTACCAGAGGTCAGCATGCAGCAGACTCGCCGACAGATGGACGGATCATGTTGTCTGTTTATGCCACTGGACAGGAGGTGTATTAGAAATGCAGCGCAATATTTACATCACCTAATGTATTGATTTTGATGTCAGCGAGCAGCTCTACAGGACTCATTATTATCAGGTTTCCATCTACAATATCGTCTCTATATAATCTGGGATTTAATGTTGTTATGTAAACCACACTAATAACAGATTCCTCAGTCTCAGGATTCCAGTTTTTATTACTTTTACCAAATCGTTGTTGTTAATTGTGCCTATATTTGCAGCTTTGAGGTTCTTTCCTAGGTTATTTGTGTTCATTTTTTTATGAATAATGTGAGTATTTAGAATTTACACAAAATATGTGATGTCATCTTATTGCTTTAGAACTTGTTGGTTGTTATTGTACTGATTTTTAAATGTATTTGATTGTTTATTTCATTGAATATTAGTGAATATATCCACTAATAATATACAGTATATCCACATGCATTTTCATTTGCATGCATGATTCTGTTACAACTAGTAGCAAACTGACTGGACTAAAGCTTGACTCATGTTTTGCATTATTAACTGCACATTCAAATGTGCAACAAGGAATTACCATAAATTGTTTTATGGGTTTAAGACTGTTTTCTTTCATGTTTTTCTTTTTTCTTTTTTGGAGATATAAAAGCATGAAGCTGTAAAAAAAAATTCATAATAGGAAAAAAAAGCCGAATTAAAGAGAAATAAAGTGTAAACAAAAGTCAGTGTGAAGTTGGGAAATCCTCTTTCTAAGTATTTATTCTAACTGCCATCATAAAATGTGGTTTGCATTGGGATGATATTTATCTTTTATTGACCACAGATTGTTAACAGCCCCAGTAAAAACACAGTGGGTCGCTCAGAGTGTGTGTGTATGAGTGTGTGAGTGTGTGTATGTGGGGAAATGAATGTCGCAGGCTGGACTGAGCTGCAGCAGCAGCAGCAGCAGCATCCAGCCGGTGAGATCAGATCAGACCAGCCCGGCGGGCGGCGCATTGCATTGCTACCTGGCTGGGATCCTGCCTGCCTTGCCTGCGCGGCTTCCCACCACACACACACAGAGTTTGAGAAGTGCTCTGGACTTCCTGGTACGGGGGGGACCATGGACATTTTCCTCTCCGCTCCGGCCGGGGAACTACCCGCAGCAGCAGCGATGTGAAGGAGGAAGGACCGCGTCGAGTTGAGAGCAAGGTGAGCCTGCAGAGGAGAAACGAGGGGGGAACTTGTCCCGAGAAATGCATCTGTCAGTGGGGGAAACGGTAGCGATACCGCGGCGGTGCGGTGCGGTGCAGTGCTGCTTGAATGACGGACGCCTCCGTTACTGTAGCTTTTCTTTTTTTTTCTTTCTTTTCTTTTGCCAAAGTGAAATTAAAACCTGCCGCCGGAGCTTTATTTTGGACTTTGTTTGGGCGCCCGAGTGAAATAATTCAGGTTGTTTTTACATTTGAAGAACACGGTACATGGTGTTTTTATTATTGTAAACTTTGTGCTTATTTGTATTCACTGAGGCCTACCTAGCCAAACCCACCGCTGTTGAGCTAACCGAGTGAGAACAGCGAGACTTCCGGTATCATCCTACAAAATAAGAGTCGTTGTTTACCACTAGCTATAACAGCATCAGAGGGATTTCGGATGATTGTTCAGTCAGTTCTTCCTATTTCTATAAAGCTTGCATTGTATTGACATATTTGTAGCTATAGCTAAGCTAAGATCAAATATGCACTTTGTTAAATGCTAAACCTGACTTTCCAGTTGTCTGTGTATTAGGCATTAGCTTACAGTTAATTCCCTCCAATACAAATTCTTTGGGTTGGTTATAATTTAGGTTTCATTTAATCTATTTTACAGAGCTTTGTGGTGATGCTGCAAAATTGTAGCCTACTGTCCTGCTGAACTGACCATATTGTTGTAGTCTAGAACAATTTAAGTGAAACTGGACATTACAATCTTTATGAAGGGAGGATTTACTGTAGAACATCTGTATCAAACTGCATTAGTTTGAACTATATGTATGATCAGAAACAGCATCAAAGCAAACAAAAACACACTCCTGAGTGGAACATTTAGATATATGATGACGTTTTGGCCTTTTTAGTTGCATCAAAGTGGCTTTAGCAAATTCTTGTTTTATTTTGAATGTCAAAACACTCTAGTTCCGGTCATATTTAGGCGGATTGTTGCTACATTGACGCGGCCGAAACCCCCTCGGGCAGCCTCCTGCAACCGAATCAATGCGGCCGGAGAACCAATCACAGCCTCCCGTCGGCTGTAACCGAGAGTTCCGAGGCTCCTGATTGGCTGCGGCGGCCCGTCAATCACTTTGATGAGCTCTCGGAGCTGCTACTGCTCCTGCTGCTGCGTCTGTAGCGTTTAAATGAATCGAGGAGCTCAGTTGTTTTACAATTTAGAAAAACAAGAACATATGTGGAGATAAACAAAAGGCGTGTGATTACGGGTTTGTTTTACTGCGTGTGTTTAATAAAGTTGCGGGCTGTTTCCTGCCTCGGGACAGACGGGATAGGTTTACCTTTTTCGCAAGGTGCGTAAAGATATAAATAACTACATTTAAAGCGGATGCAAGACGACTCGCCTTCAAAATAAAAGCGTTGAACGTGTCGCTTCTATAGAGTCAAAAGCACTGTTCATAATAACTATATATAACATTATATAAGTAAATAGTGTGCATTGTACGCATTTATAATAACCATACACACTGTAAACATAAATACAAGTACATGCAATAGACTTATACATGCTGAAATGTGCATGCACCCTGATAAGGTTCAGTATATGTCTGGTTGAAAATACATTACACACATATGTTTATATGTGACAATATTTAAAGCACTGTTTCACCATCATAAAGCAACTTCACCACATTCCAGTCATTAGAAAACACAATACAAATTGACCCTAGATGTTTTATTTTGAAAAGATTGTGGTAGGAAATCGTATCGGTTAATATTCCAAGCTTGACACTGGTGTGTCTTTCAATCCTTCCTATCCCGCTTCAGGATAATGCGGCTTAAGGCAGTCAGGAGCTTTACAGTTTGAAAACACAAGGCGTTTGTAGTGATATTGCACTCCTGTGACTGCGTTTAGCTTCCAGACTCAGACCTTGTAGTTGTAGTCCTGTACACTGCAGGACAGGATGGAGTGTTGTTAGATCCAATAAACTTGATACCATCAGTATCAAGCAAAAAGCAACCACATACAAACCAAACCAGCAGCTATAAGCTTAATCTGAAAACATATAGCCTACATTTCTTCCTCTTGTTTATCACTGTAGTCGTCATAAATATGTGGTTAAAGTCTGAGTTCTCGCCGGGCGTCAGGCTGCGATGAAGTGAGCAGCATGTCAGGATGTGTCAGGGTCAGACTAACCGCTTTATCAGCTTTTATTTGGAGCCATTGTGTCAACTGCTGCTGAGTTGCTTTTCTGGGACCAGCCCTTTTCCCAGCTCAGATGCTAAATAGAGGAGGAAAGCAGATAGGAGCCGCATTCCTGGGAAAGGCGAGTAAGTAGAATATTGTTTTTGTGTTTTTGTTTAGCTTTTTTTTTTTTTTACTCAGGCCTGCTCAGGTTTATCTGTTCTGTCAGAGGGATCAGACGTCACAGAGAGCATCACCTGCACAGCTGTCAGGCTTTTTCCCTCTTTTTTTTTTTTTAAGTGTCTTGCTCACGGACCAGAAGCTTGTTGCTGCAGCTTTTTTTTTTTTAGGTTAAAGGTCTGATAAGTGTTCGGACCACCCAGCTGCCATCACACCATTGTCAGAGTTTGACCTTTTTACACAAAACCCCCTGCTGACTTTTAGACATAGTCGCTGGCTGTACTCTGTGGCATTTTCAAGAACCTGACGGTGAATGCGAGGCACATTTTGGGCTCTGCTTTTTTTTCGTTGTACTGGATTTTCCCCTCCGTATTGTTTTTGTAATGCAATATTTAGACCGTTACTAGGTTTCAGGTGGCTAGAGCTGATAAAAGCAGCTGTTTTTATTCATATATTTAGCTTTATACTTTGTATTTAGTCTCAGAAAGAGAAAAATATATTCATTTAAAATGGTTTAACAGCAGAAAAGCAGCGGATATTCACACTTCAACAGTGAAAACTAGTGTTGTTGGACATTTTATTGTATGATTATCCCCTTAAAATGCAAATTCAAGTCATTAGAAGTCGTTCAGGCAACATTTTCTGTCCTGTAAATGCCCTGAAATGAAGCATTAATAGACATACACACACTAATCTGTGCCCAAATATGGGGCGTGAAAATCTGTGAGTGATTCCTCAGCGTGGAGTTGGACGCTGCTGTCGGACTCGGACGTGTGGCTCCGTGACAGACAGGAAATGGAAAAAAGCTCTGCAGTCGTCAGGGTCAACAACCACAAATTAGTTCATCTCCTTCTTCTGTTGGCGCTCTATCTCCGCTACAGCGTCTGCTTGGCCTCTCCAGGAACAATTGAATGAGCCTGTGTGTGTGTGTGTCTGTATTTATGTGTGAGTGTGTGTGTTTATTCGCCAGGCTGCACAGTGTTCAGTGGCTCCCCAAACTCCAAATTGTCCAACTGACTTTCTGTATCATAGCAACACAGAGACTTTACAATGTCTGTGTGTGTGTGTGTCTGTGTCTGTTGTGGTTGCAGTTTTACTCCTCCTGACCCAAAAAAGAGCGACTACGTGTCCGTGGCGTCCGCAGCTGTTTGTGGACGTCCTCTCTCTGGAGAGTGTAGTGTGTATTCAGGCTTTCACACTCACAGTAACTCACAGTCCCAGCCACAATTCAAACCAACTCCATTCAGCTTCATTTTGAATTCATTTTTACACATGGACGAAAAAACACAACTACAAATATACTCACAATAAACATCATCAGTTGTGTTGCAGCCTGCAATAAACTTCTCGTTTTATAACCAATTGATGTTGCACGCTATGCAAAAATGTGAATATTTTGTTTTGGTCTTTGAATTATATTGGGTCTTTTCCCACCAAACAAACACAAACATGTCCCTTTATGTCTTTTTTGATTGATTTGTAGTCCAGTGCGTCTCTGTAGCAACACAACACTTATAATGCTGACAATTCACAAAAATATTTTGACAGCTTTACCTTTTAATAATAGAAAAATGCAGCTTCTGTGATTTGCATATTGCAGTTAGCCCTATTGCATGTTTGAAATGATTACATTGTGATTAATCCTGCAGCTATAATCTACACAGATATTTTTCCAACCGATGCTTGAAATTTTGTGTTTGAATAAATGATCAGACAAACAATTTGGCATTATAGCAAGAAATATTTTGGTGTTTAAACAGTTTTAAAGGTGTCGTTGGACACTTTCCCACAACATTACATTTCTTCACTTTCTTGTTGAGTAGATTGATAAGAGTCCTCCTGTAGAATTGTGCAAGAAAAGCAAATATGTAAGATTTAAAATGTCTACCTCAGGCATCACCAAATGGCGGACCTCGGTCCGGACCCGGACCGAGTGATGGTTCGATCCGGACCCGAGACCAATCTCTAATAATAACATTTTTTTCCGACGGGACAGCGGGCTCAGCTATAGGTCAATACGGCAGCTTCACTCAATTGAGCCAATCAGATCGTTTGTTTACCCGGTGCGGCCAGTGCGTCTGAGAGGGAAAGAGAAAGGAGACGGAGTGATGACAGCCTTGCTCCAAAGCCTTGCCGCCGCCGCCGCCTTGGTTAAGCGTGTGTGCGCGCGCGTGGGGGCCGTTCAGAAGGGTCTCTTGCGCGCACAAGCCCATTACTTTAATGTGCGCTCACAACGCCGTAGCGGTGCGACGTGCTTGTTTCCTGCTTCTCCGCCGGTGTTGTGTTGACCCCCGGTTCTCCCTCGGTCTGTAAACTTCTTCACGCGGAGCTCTGCCCCGTTTGGAAGGAGCAGGAAGCTCGTATGCGGGAAGACGTCGCTTCAGAGGTGTAGAATGTGTGTTAGAGAAGAGAAACACCTATTTCAGGACTACTGACTTGTATCACCAGAAGAGAAGAGAAACACCTATTTCAGGACTACTGACTTGTATCACCAGAAGAGAAGAGAAACACCTATTTCAGGACTACTGACTTGTATCACCAGAACAGAACAGACATATCCTGTGATTTTCAGCCTTCCTCCATATTTAATGGAGGGGGACAATACAATGACAGTGCAGCTATCAAGATGCTTTTGACACCTTGGCCTCAAAAAAAGAAAGGAAGAAAGAAAAAAGCAACAAACAAACAAACAAACAAACAAACAAACAGGGAAACCCCCTTATTTATTCGGTCTTGTTCTCTTTAATTGAAATACAGGCCTTAAATTAATTTGCCTGGGAGCTACTTTTATTCATGGTAAAAAAAATAAAAAAATAAAAAAGCTAGTTGTTTACTATAAAAGTGCACTATGTTAAATGTTTCCTGTGTTGAAAATTGACAATAGATATGAAAATGCACTTCGTTGGGGTAGGCTATAGCTTATATATAAGACACCATTTGGACTTTATAAGGTTCGGACCTTTCACTTGGATGAAAGTTTAGTAACTGGACCTCAATGAATTTTAATTGAATACCCCTGGTCTACCTGTTCCTTTAAAAGGTCACAAAGCTGCAGATTCCTTTGGATTCGCAGGTTGACTGAGGTACGATAGGAATTTCAGCAGCACGGTGCGGCAGAATATAACTGACTTCACCAGGCAGGCGGCCCACCCACATACCAGATGTGGTCCACACACACACACAGACACACACACACACACACACACACACACAGACACACATACACACACACACACACACACAAGGTTGTTACATTCCCTCACTGCCGTCCAGGCCTTGGCACCGAGCTGCTGGTGCTACCCGTCTTTATTGGCCGCTGATCCCCGGCTGGCTCGGTCCTCCACTCTCTGTTTTAATGCCCGGCTTCAGAGGAGCAACACACAACACAACACAACACAACACACCACCAGATGCTGAGCCGCCCTCTGGCCTCTGTGTGTGTATATATATGTGTGTGTGTGTGAGATAGAGAATCATACTGGCTCCTGACCCTGCATCAAATGTAACTAACCTCATGTCCAACAAACACCGGGGTGTTTGGCCAATACCGGCTCACGGCGGCCGATACAGATCATGTCGGACCAATCTGCTGCTGCCGCTCTGATACTCGGCTGTCTGACACACACATACACATTCTGGGCTGGTTTCACATCAGTGGTCAGTTTAATCCACTTCAGAGAGGTCTAACCAGACTGAGGGAGTGTGGTTACTCTTTAACATGGTGTAACAGTTAGTTACACAGGCTCACAGCTGCCGCCCAGCCGAGCGAACAACGCCACAACAACAGAGGCACTGTGGCTCGGCAGACAGAGCTTTTTGAAGTGGAGAAGTTTCAGACTGAGGCTGTTGATAATGATTAATAAATACAGTCATTCTCTGTCTTACATTTGGGCTATAATGGAGCATGAATATTGGAAAATAACCCTTTTTTTTTAAGATTCTTTGAAGGCATATTGTCTGTCTGACTGTCTCTTTCGTGTGGACGCGATATCTCACTAATACATGAATGAAACGTCTTCAAATTTGGCACAAGCACTCACCAGGGCTCAAGGATGAAGTGATGAGATTTTGGTGGTCATAGGTAGAGAGATCAAGGTCACAGTGACTTTGAATGACTCAGTTTGGGCCTTATAAGTGCAATATCCTCGAAGGAACTGATTGAGATTTAGCAGGACGAAGTTAAAGGGGAACTATGCAAGTTTGCCGTGTCTCTAACCCTCCTCCCGGCCATGTGCGTTCAATCAATCAATCAATCCATGGAGCGGTGGATAGCGTTATTTATCATCTACCATGTTACCATGTGTATATATGTAGTCTTATCTGTCATAAACAAGAGATTACGGGTTACGGGGCGCGTTAGGTTTCGGTGGCGCAGAGACGAGAGCTGGGACACCGGGTCGAGAGCCTCCATTCTCCCTGGAACTAGTTACAAGTCTTTTATTTATTTTTTTACTCTGGAGCTGTTTAATTAAGGTAAAAATGTAGCATAGTTCCTCTTTAAACTTGAAGATGGAGTAGTTTATGATGTTTTTAGTTAAATAAATACAGTTTTTTATTCATGAAGTTTTCTGTGGAGAATGAGGAGCTGCCTAATTATCAACAAGAGGACAAACTAGATAAAGTAGCATTTCCTGATGGAAATGCGTGTGAATGCTGAAAGCAGCTGAACGCTGTTGCAGAATTAGCAAATAGTGCAAGCAGTGATCACCATACAAATGTTTGACCGAGGTAGGAATCGAACCCACAACCTTATGGTCAATAGACTTTCACTCTGCCTCTAGGCCACAGTGTACACACAGTTGCAGAGACTGTTGTCTGTTGATGAACTGCACTCTGTCTCACTCTGAAGTTAACGAGCCCAAAGCTGCACCTGTTGGAAACACACTGTGTCAACACCAAGAAAGCTTGAGAGTCAAGCTTGAATGACTTAACATGAAAATTTCTGTGAGTTTCAGGCTGAGAGCAGCAGTTTCAACATGAAGCAAGTTATCAGAAGTCAACAGAGGACGACTGGGAAAATAATTCACTATAATTGTTGTTGAGGCAGGATTTGAACCAGCAACCTTCAGGTCTTCAACTCAGCAAGCTAACCACTAGGCTACAGACAGAGACAGTATGTGAGGGGCAAAGAAAACCTTTAATAAGAGGATCACTGGCTTCTGCTTAAATAAAAGAGTAAGGAAAGTGCAGGAATTAGCCACACCAAGTAAGAAGAGGACTTTTTTGTGACCTGTGACTATTTTTTGGTATATATAAAATATATACCAAATAAATAATATAAAATATAAAATATATATATATATATATATATATATATATATATATATATATATATATATATATATATATATATATATATATATATATATAAAAAGCTGCACGTTTTGATATATGAATTGTTGAAATAGCACAAAGTATGAAGGACTAGAAGAAGACCGTAAAAAGGCGGAAGAAAATGGCCGAACAGAAGAACAATAGTGTGAATGCATTCACACTAATGAAGAGTCCAAACATCCAACACTGAACAACTGTTACAGCTGCAGTGAAGCCTGGAGGCGACCTGTGCAGATGTTTCTCTGTTTGCTATCGCTCTGCATCCTGCTGCTTCATCATCATCATCATTAATATGTGAATCTGTAAATCAAACACACTGTGTCTCACACATCATCTCTATTTACCACCACGCACACAACTTGTCGAGCTCATGTGACCCCAGGATTTCACCCCGACCACCTCGCTTGAAGGTGCTGGGGTTTGATCGGCGGCGTCATGGTAACTGGCCGGTGTCCCGGCCTCAGGGCAGAGGTGGACATATGGCGGATCTAATCCCAGGTCACAGCCTCAGAGCTAAGACTGTCCGCCTCAAACCCTCTGAGATCTCACTTCCTGTCCGACATGTACAGCAGTAGCTGCTGCTGAGTTTCAGGGAGTTGGTTATTCAGACTCTTGGATGTTACTCCTGCACCAGACTGCATTTTTATTGTTGTATTAGGGGTGTGGGGGGGCTAGAAAAGGAGGAAAAATAGAAAATTCATGTGGGAAATGGTTCCTACAAACAGTCTGTTGTTGTTGGAACCACTTGGGGCCGATTAAAAACACATTTCTTGCTGTTTTGCATGGACACACAGTTTATCTGCCAATATTAAAACCATATTTCATATGAGAGATTTTGTGTTTTCGCTGCAGCCAGGACTCACAACAATACTGAAAACTCTCCCTTCAAAAACCTATTTAAAGCCAAATTAATGGGAGCTTCCTATGTTATTGTGAGTGGAGAGTTTGCATATATTTGCCAGAGATGATCTGGCAACGTCGCTGTCAATGCAACACACAGAGCTGATAAAGACATGAATAAGTTTTGAGTGTTGAACTCTTCTGACTGAGGATGGTTGGTTTTCTTTTGTCCGTCTTTAAAACCTTCACACTTGAGTGTTTGACCTTCACTCTGCAGAATGATGTAGAAGACGCAGAGAAAGTTTCATCAAACAGAAACCAAGCCGATCACAGTCCAGATTCCATCTTATCTCAGTCAGACATGATGATGATGATGTGCACATGTGCTGGTGGACTTTAGTGTGGGTTTCTTGTATCCAGCATCTATTTTTATTTTTGGAAACAATTCACATGTACATAGCCTACTGACAGATTTCAGGATTTCTTCAGTGAAGAAAAAGGAGCAGATTTAACTTTAAAAAGTTTCAAACCAAGATTTGGAAATTTGACGAGCCAAACTTTTAGACATAAAACAGCAGGAGGAGATAATAGACATTTTTTTTCTTCTCATTTCTTTTGTATGTTTGGGTTCTGGACTGGTTGGATGAGGTTTTACTACACAGAAGATGATCTTAAACCTGATTCAAGGCTTTTTGTTGTTTGTTTTGAAGTTTTTCTCTACAAACTCTACAAACCTGGTTGACGCTTGTCAGATGGAAACATCATCCCCCTCTCTCTCTCTCTCTCTCTCTCTCTCTCCATCCTCAGTATGAATGGATCTGAGCAGTGTTTGCTGCTCTGCTGCTTGTTTGTCATTCCTCCCTCTGCCTCTCTAGCTGTTCTGCTGACCTGTGCTGCTTTTTTTTCTTTTCTTTTTTTTTCTCCCCTCGTAGCCCCGGAGGATATTGGATCCTCCAGCATCTGCAGCAGTCAAGCTCATTGCAACATGGGGGTGGAGGTGGAGGTGGAGGTGGGGAGGGGGGCTTAATTTCTACATCACCTGCATCATTTACCCCCTCCTCCTCCTCCTCCTCCTCCTCCTTCCTGCCCACCTCTCCCTCCCTCCCTCCTCATCCTGCTGCAGGCATCTGCAGAGTGATCAAATTACCCATTATTACTGCATACTATCATCAGATTACTGTTATTCAGTCCAATGACCGGGCTGATTCGGATGGATGGGTGCACATGCACATACACACATACACACACAGCGCTCATTCAGCCACCCAGTGCCCTGCCATTTCTATCCCAGTGAAGATGTTAATGAGCAGCAGACCCACATCCTTAATCATCCATGTGTGTGCGCGTGTGTGTGTGTGTACATGAGTAGATGTGGAACCGTATTTGTTCATTTCAGTGACATGTAAATGCATGTGTGTAATTGACTCATTTCCTTTAACAATTTAGGTGTCAATTATTATATTTTGATTTATCATTTTTACTGTCAAATGTTGTGAAATAATGAGGAGTTTCTGTCCAAGTTGGAAAACACAGAAATTCAGCTTATACGCTAATAGAAACAGAGCAAAGTCTCACTTTTGGAGTTTTTTAATCAGCAACCAGTTTGAACTTGGACTTGATCTCTTCTCTTCCTCAGGTCATGAGTGCCTCTAGGAAAGACCCAGTGGAGAACAACCTCACCTGTCCAAAGCCCCGCCCTGTCTGGGCCTCACCCTGCCCCCCACCCGGGGTCTCCAGCCATGAGTAAGTTTGTCTACTTCATTTTTATTTTTTACTTTTCTGTCTTTGGCTCTGGTTTGGTCGCTGTGTTGCAAACTGCAGGAAGTGAGAAGTGAAAACTCAGGGACGCCGCTGCATTTAGACTCTCAAAGCTTCAGTGAGGTGTTTTCATCAGTTACTGGAATCAGTTACTGATCAATGTTTGTGCCAAGAGGACCGAGGCTCTCAGAAATGAAAGATCAGCTGGCAGTCTCCATGGCCGACTGTGATACACGCCAAGCAAGAATACACTCATGTCCCTTTTTTTGGCCTCGATACCTTGTTAAAGTTCCTGTATTTTCATTCTCCAAAAAACATCTCAGTGTAGTTTTACATCTCCCCTCTCAGCTTCCCTCTGGAGCTCTAGTAACAACAGGTCGGTGTCAGCCAATCAGAAGAGAGGAGGAGGCTCTGAATCTCTCTTCTGATTGGCTTCTGATTGACTAGTTTTCTGAGTGATCCAATAAAAAATAGAGCAGATTGCAGAATGAAACACTCAGAGAAACCAAATCCTGCAAGTTGCTGGATGGTGGTTTGTGGTGGGTGTGGCTTGGTGACTGCTCTGTTGTGACATCACAAAGTGACAGGAAGTCCTGACGGCTGGTTTTAAGGCTCAGTTTCTGAATACAGGCTGTGTGCATTTCTCTGTGGACTGAGGCTTTGATACTTTCACAGTATTAATATAGAACCTAGAGCTGATCTATAATCACACTACACATGGACATCTACCTTTATACTGTATGGAGCTTTAAACATCTACCTTTATACTGTATGGAGCTTTAACACAAACATCTACCTTTATACTGTATGGAGCTTTAAACATCTACCTTTATACTGTATGGAGCTTTAACACAAACATCTACCTTTATACTGTATGGAGCTTTAACACAAACATCTACCTTTATACTGTATGGAGCTTTAACACAAACATCTACCTTTATACTGTATGGAGCGACCAATCGTTTTAGTTTTTGCATTTCAACCTGAGCAGATTGGTCACAGTGATGTCAGTTGATATGATCCGAGCTAAAACTACATAAAGAGGAAATATTGGTTTTTCAGGTCTGTGGGTTTCAGAGCGTTTCAAGGAAGTGCACCTTTAACATTTGACTGTGGCGTACTGTTGTGTGTGTGTGTGTGTGTGTGTATGTGTCAGCTTAGTGAAATCAGAAGTTGTGTTTGACTTCTCTAACGCTGTAAATGATGCGACTGTTTGGTGATTGTTGTTGTGATTGTTTTATCTCTTAAATCGTGGGTGGAGTTTTTTTTTTTTTCCACCAGCGGCTGAACACTGAACATCGAACAGATTTAAAATGTAGCATCATCAGATCTGCTTTCCTTTGCACCTCCAACCTCCTCCTCCTCCTCCTCCTCCTTCCTGACGGCAGAAACATATGGTGCAGAGGAGAAGTGCTGCAACCCTCGCCACCTCATCACTCATCAGTCACACTGCAAAGCATGATGGGAGGGCAAATGTAGCGGGATGTGGTCTCCCATCAGCTCCATCTACATTATCTATATGTGTGTGTGTGTGTGTGTGTGTGCCTGTCCGTCCCCTATGCAGCTGTATGTCAGTGTGACTGTAATGGCACGGCCCTCGCATGTCGGCTCAGTGTGAGTCATACAGCCAGGCCCGACGACTGCAGTATATTCTCTTAATGTCTCATACAGTCAGTCATACATATGTGTAACGTCACACACACACACAGATGCAAACACACACAGATGCACACACACACTGCGCCACAAGAGCTGATCATTTTCAACCACGTGGGGCGTGTCCTGCGTCCTCCTGAACACGACACGGTGGTTGATACGGATGAAAAAATCTAATGTTAGTATTTTATGGCGTTTGAAAAACAGACCCTTTTACTTTGACACCTGTGTGTTGTTGGATTTAATTTAATTTAAAGGGATAGTTCAACGTTTTGGCAAATTGGCCCATTGCCATAATCCCTATAGTCATAGCAGTAGGTTTGTTACCTTTAATTGTCGGTGCAAGCTATTTTTAGAACGGCAGAGCAGAGCCGCGAGCTGCTCAGAGCTACGCTACGGAGGCTAATGGGATTTCTTGGTTTCCCTCATCAAACTCATCAAATACACAATCCAACAACTCCAAAACGCTCTGGTGGACAAGTTGTGACCTGCACATTCACCACGCTATGAGATAATAACAGAACGTTACCAGACAGAGTTGTTTTAGAGGGAAATTCATGCAAAACCGCTGATGCGTGTTGCCTTCAGGGACAGTTTTTCAGCAAGCAGACTCTGTATTTACCTCTAAAAAAACTCTGTCTCGTTCTGTTATTATGTCATAGCGTGGTGAATGTGCAGGTCACAACTTGTCTACAAGAGCATTTTGGAGTTGTTGGATTGTGTATTTGATGAGTTTGATGAGGGAAACCAAAAAATTCCATTAGCCTCCATAGCGTAGCTCTGAGCAGCTCGCCGCTCTGCTCCGCCGTTCTAATAATAGCTTGCACCGACAATTAAAGTTAACAAACCTACAGTACTGCTATGACTATAGGGATTATGGCAATGGGCCAATTTACCAAAATGTTGAACTATCCCCTTTAAGATGTTTTCTCACTGGCACTGAATCCGAAAATTAGTAAAGAAACCACTAAGAGGAAATAGAGTTTATCCCTTTGCCCCCCCCTTCCCTCTGTGGTATCAGGCCTGCACCGTTTACAGCTCTCCCCTCTCAGACCTCCTTGTTTTCTTTGCCATTTAGCTTCACTTCACAGATAAGGTTTGAACTGCAGCCAACGTTTTCCTGCTGCCAGCCGCCCAGAGCTGTTAACTCGCTCCGCGCCGGGTCGAGTCGAGCCTGGCCGCGTTGTGGTTCCGATCTCGCCGTGATGAGGCTGTAAAAGATCTGTGTGTACTACTAGTAGTCAGGGAGCTGCTGGGACACTGGGTTACCGGGGCAACCCAGTGCGTTGTGAGGGTGTTTACTGGAAGGCGATTGGATTAAGCAAACGCTGCTGGAGGGGTTTAGGGAGGGGAGGTGGTGTGGTGGTGGCGCTGTGAGAGGGGGGGGTTTACTACTGAGAGGTTTAACCCGATTACTGCATTTGCCTTTTTGCACAGTCTGCCAACTGTGCACGAGCACACACACACACAATCTGTGTTTATGTGTGTGTGTGTGTGACAGAGAGTTGATCTGATTGATTACGAGTGATGAAAATGGAGAGGAGAGTGATTGATGAGGTCGGCGGTGGAAAATCCCACCAGTGGATTGGCGGTACTGTCTCTTCCAATGTGTGTGTGTGTGTGTGTGTGTGTGTGTCACCCAAAGGCCCTGATGCTTTTAATGCATATCAAATCAATACAGTGTTCATCATCATCGTCAGTAAAAGATGTTAAAACTTTCAGACACTTTGCGTCGTTTATTTGCAGATAGAAATAAATGAGACATCAGGAGATAAACGATGACGGATTGAGGAGGAAGTGAAAACAACAGTCGTTAAAACTGAATCTGCTCATAAACAACAAACTCTGAGCTGTTGTTGTTGCTGCGTTAACTTGACCTGAATGTGAGCATCCGACACTCAGTGGGAGAAAGAAAAGGCTTTTATGTGTTTCATTATTTATCTCAGCCTTTGATAAACTCACTCTCTCGCACTCTTTCTGATACCCTGAGCTAATTACCCTAATTGCACTGCAAAAACTAAAAATCTTTCCAAGAATATTTGTCTTATTTCTTGTCAAAATGTCTCAATTTTAGTCAAAACTAATCTATTTCCAATTAAATTAACACTCATCACCTAAAAATTTACTTGTTTTTAGACAGTTTTCACTTGTTTCAAACTAATTTTCAGTTGAAATAAGTAGAAAAGTCTGCCATTGAAAGCAAGTTTTTTGTGCTTGTAATAAGAAAGAAAAACTTTCTTCACTATCACATTTTTCTACTTATTTCAAGTGAAAATATGCTTGAAAACAAGTAAAATGTGTCTAAAAACAAGCTACTTTAAGTACAGTTAGATTTGTTTTGACTAGAAATGACATTTTGACTAGAAATAAGACAAATATTCTTTGTAAAATTTTGAGTTTTTGCAGTGTACCCGGCCGCTCCCCACAACACACACACACACACAACCACAGACACACAACCACCGGGGCAGGGCGGGGTCAGTTCCTCCTGGATGACTCAGCCTGGATGGAGGGAGTTTTACAGGAAGCAGAGAGAGAGAGTTTGACTCACCTGCTGTGTTCAGGTGTGGAAATCTTTTACTTTCTTTTTTTTGTCTTGATGGATTCAGCTTCACTGCAGCTGTGTGTGTGTGTGTGTGTGTGTGTGTGTGTGTGTGTGTGTGTGTGTGTGACGCAGATGTGTGACACACAGCAGGGGTTACATGTGTCAAACGCTAAGCTAACATTACATTACCATGATGGAGGAAGCAGCAGCAGGGGGTCGTCACGACTACTATCAGGTCCATAATTATACATGATGAAGATTTGGTATCCGTGGTAACACCTGCACATCAAGAGCATCATCTTCTTTCAGTTCTCGCTCTAAATCTCCAGCAGGTGATCAGCTGACGCCTCCACAACTTGATCCAGACCCGTTTTTTTCTTTTTAATGGATTTCTCACAGCAGAAAGATGCGCAAACGTTAGTTAAACGTGTGATCCCCAGACATTGTCGTAAAAATCTGCTCAAGCCATTCGGTTAGTGCGTACTGAACTCCGAGTCTTTTCTCAATCAGCAATGACTGTGAAAAACGCATAGTGTGTCCCTAGCTTAACGTTAGCGGTGTTAGCTGGTGTTAGCAGTGCTAGCTGCTAGCTGCTAGCTGCAGCCTTCATTACCGTCGCTCGCTTCAGTCAGTTTTATCCTGACGCAGCCGACTCTCACTCTCACAACCTCACTCTCATTTTCTAGATCCAAATAACTGATAAACCGCTCGGGTTTTATGAGCTGTAATCTGTCCCACTTTCCACCTTTTTTATTGTTTAGCTACAATATCCGGCCGGTAGTGGAGGGAAAGGAGGGGAAAGGATGGTGGGGACAGTAAATCAGTGTTGTGCATTAATAAAATATTGATAATTACTTCAGTTGATCATTTAATTAGACCCAGCTCTGATGATATAGATCATGAAATGTACTTGAATATATTGGCAATAGCTGTGCACATAGATAAACAGACATTGATCATAGCTATTGATGGAGAGACATCCTGACGCATCCTGAGCAGGATAATAAGAGTTTAATAAAAGTATGGTCGTCTGTCATATGTTTTACTTCAGGGTCTTAACTTTATTTATTGTTAGTCTGTGATCGTCTCCTCCTCCTGAAGAAGAAGCTGTCTGTCCAAACACCACACCACACTGTTATTGTTATTATTATGAGTGGTAATAATCCACTGCAGTTCCACACACCCCTACACTATAACAGACCACTGTTATAGGAAATGGATGCAGAACTGAGTGATAACAGGGAAGGAGGGGGTGTGGGGGGGAGTGGGAGGGTGGGGGACTAGTGATGACAAATGAGGAAGACACACGGAAGCTGTGTTAACGTTTTATTGGTGTTGTATAAACAGCGCTGTGAGCTGCAGGAGCATTAATGGCCGAACAAAGACCGAGACGGGCGGGAACATTGAGTTTCTGTCAGCGGCCGCCGTTTGTGTGTCATCCATAGAAATAGATAGAGGGAAGGAATGAGATGGGGTGGGGGTGGGAGGGTAGAGGGACTAAGGAGATGAAGCTGTTTTGTAGTTAATAAGTTCCTGTTTATATATAGTGTCGTCTCCAAGGACCTGCACACATACAGACAGTGAGAATGAAGAATTAGGCGTATGAATGTAAAGTAAATCACAGATGTTCCCTCATTTACATAGATCTACAATATACCGTGTGTTATACTAATGATTTACATTGGGAAGATTTATTATAGCCATCAGAAGCTGGTGCATTACATATAACAGTATTAATTTCACTTTTCTTTTGCCATTTAAACTTCAAAATGTGCTAATTCAATATTGCCTTTAATATTATTCACAAAGCTAATTATTCTGTGTTGGTATTTTCTAGTTTAACTTCTAAGATCTACGACTGGTGGCTGATAAATCCCTTTAAAATGCAGCTTCAAAGTGTCTTTACTCCTCTTCTTCTTCCTGGCCTGTTAGTTTTCTAAAATAGAACAACATCCACCCTGAAATTACCTTTTTTACAGGCGCCATGTTGTTATTAACCCCACAAGAAAGAAAGAAAGAAAGAAAGAAAGAAAAAAAGTTTTCAGACGGGATGCTGGTTTCACTTTATGATGTCTGCTGAACTCCGAAGTAGCAGAGGAGGGCAGCATGAGTGTGCAGGCATAGGCATGGGCTGTTGACTCCAATCTGTTCACCTGTCCTTCACCTATTGCAACACACACACACACACACACACACACACACACACACACACACATGCACAGTCATCCCTCCCTGTCAGAGGAAAGCTGATGTCATCGGGTTAGGTGGCGTGCTGGGCAACTCGGTGTCTGGGGTGTGGTGCAGGATAATTATCTTCTCCTCAAAGCCTCATCTGGCCTCCATCTGCTGGACTTTAGCAACGTTAGCTTAGCCACACACACACAGAGCACACAGCACACACACTTCCGGTCTTGTTAAACCTGCAGTGCTGCAACCACACACACCTTCAAACACTCTGAGTGGTCAGTGAAAAGTTTGGGCCCCGAGTTATTATTACATCAGCTACATGTTCCACGTCTGCAAGTTTAATTCAGGGTAGATGATGGAGCTAATGGTGCTAATAATTTCCCCGCCACCCGCAGTGTGTGTCATTCATTCTCTGACCAAGACGTAGCCGTTACAAATAGCTCTTCGCGGGTGTTCGGCGTGCTACTGGAAATAGCACGGTGCCTAGTCTGGTACCACCCAGTGGGCGAGGGGGCAGATGTGATGGGCGACTCCACAACCAATAAAACCCACAGGGCTCTCAGTTTATAGCAGTTTAAAGAAAGAATAACAACAGGGGTAGGCTACTGTACTACCACAACCCCCCCCCCCCAAAAAAAAAAAAACCCTGCTGGTTTCATGAAAACAAATGAGGAACTTTAAAGTCAAATTTGCAGACTGAATTTCTTGGAGAGAGTTGGATTTCATATGATTCAATATGAGGCCATGAGCAGATTAGTTTAGCTTAGGTTAGCAAGAGGAATCGAAACAAGGCAAAACTTGCACATGATTAAAAAATGAGGCGAAACTTGTTCATGACTTAACTTTTAAGAGTTGGTATTGTTTGTTACATGATTCAATAGGTTAGCTTAGCTTAGCAAGAAGAACTGAAACAAGGCAAAAACTTACAGATGATTGAAAAATGAGGTGAAACTTTAATGAAGTAACTTTAAGACTGTTACTCTTGCACAGAGCTGGGCTAAATGTTTCTTTCTGTTCCCACTTGTTGTACAAAGCTAAGCTAACTAGCTTCCAGCCAGAGTTATAGGCTAAAGGTTATGCTGTTCTATATGCTACACCATAATTTAAGGTGTATGTCCCATTTGTGTCATATTTGTATACACTGAGTCCACAAAATACCTCAAAATAACAAAATTCAACTGTAATTTGATTTACAGTAGCAGCATCAGTTGCTGTTATTGGTTCCTCCTGTTTACTTCTGTTCTTGCTTTGTTTGCATTTGCTCATTTATTTCTGACGGCACTTGAAGGCAGCATTTGTTCTGGTGTTATTTTGTTTTTTTCCCCCTGTCTGTTAAACCCTTAAGCCCTGCAGTGATGATGATGATGATGGTGGTGACACATCTCCTGATGAGAAACCTCTCCACTGAATGACTGGAGGAGAATTACTACACACATTGGTATTTGTTTGTTGGTGGAGTTAGAGCACCTGAGGAAACACGGCTGTTTCAGTTTTGTTGCCGTTGCTGCTGCACCGGTCGGGCGGGTTTACGAGCCTGCCGCCACTTCCTCCGCTTCAAAGACTCGTCACTCTGAGCACAACTTGAACTTGAACTAGAGATTAGGGATTAGAGTAAATCCAGATTTTTCAGGTTGTTTCCATTAGTGCGACTGTGTCAGGTCCACATCTAAGAGCTCCTGCAGACAGGAAGTGCGGCGTCATGGCGACATTAACTCACTGCAGTAGGAATTAGTGTGGTTCTTCTTATCCTTTATTACCCACAGTTCAGTTTGTTTCTCTTGCAGCTTTATCGACATCACACAGAGATTTCATAAAGCACACGTAGAGCAGGAGCAATCAAAGAAGAATTGATTAGCTCACGCAGCTTCATATGAGCAGTTTGAACACATTTGAACTTCAGCAGACTTCACTAGGCTACTGCATGTTTTATACAAACTTTAATTATTGATTCCCTGAAAACACTGGGACAGTTTATTAAATATAAATCCTTTGAAATTTATTAATGTTTCAAAATTAACAATTGAGGTTGTTGTTTGTCTGCTCACGTTCAGTCTCAGCATGAATGAAAACGAGTCAGAGAGCATGGAAGCCGTACAAAGTTACGTTACGCTACCTTACGTCACGTTGCGTTACGTCACATCAAATTAAGTTGAAGTTAAGTTATGTTAACCTTAGTTTCGTTTCATTATGTTACATTTCATCACGTTGTGTTACGTCACGTTGCATTACGTCAAGATAAGTAAAGTTAAACTTAAGTTATATTAAGTTTCGTTTTGTTTCATTATGTTGCATTACGTCACATTGCGTTACGTAATGTTAAGTTAATTTAAAGTTAAGTTAGATTATGTTAAGTTTTGTTTTGTTATGTTTAATTATGTTACGTCACGTTGCGTTATGTCACGTTGCGTTACATTACGTTAAGTTAAAATTAAGTTTAAGTCAAGTTAAAGTTAGGTTAAGTTATTTTAAGTTACTGTAAGTTTTTTTTTGCTTTGTTATGTTTCATCACGATACATTAAGTTAAGTTAAAGTTAAGTTTCGCTGAGTAAAGGCATGGCACCTGTAAATGAAAGTCGCTCATCACATTTCAGACAACCTTTTGCGATCTGTTTATCGAGCATGTTGATATCACAATGACGATGAAATAACATTAATTGTGCAACTTGACTCACAGCTCAACAACAGTTCAGTCAGAGATTCAGGTGTGTTTTTGTCTCCAGCCTCCAGCACTGACCTCATGCAGAGATGAAGAGGAGCAGGTTCACTTCTTTTTAACAACCAGCAGCAGAAAATTTCATATTCCACCTTAAACTCTGAGTTACTGTAGCTCAGTTCCTCTGGATGTGATGTGATGTTACATTCATGAGTGCACTTGTCTCAGAAAGAAAACGTGGCCTTGTGCAGCTTTAATCAAACACATCGCTGCACCATCAAACTTCTGTTCAGCGTCAGAATACGAGCGTTTTTTTTAATCTCTTTCACCTTCCTCCTGTTTTCTGTCTCTTCTGTCATCTCTTTTCTTTTTTTTCCATCTCCCTGTTTTATTTCAGTTCCTGCCAGTGTGTTTTTCCGTGACGACTGAAAATTGAACTGTGTGTCCTGTCATGTCGTGTGTGTGTGTGTGTGTGTGTGTGAATTGTGTGATCCGATGCCAGTTGTGTGTGGTTGAAGGCAGTTTGTCCACACTCCCACTCTCTCACTCTCTCTATTTGAATTTTCTGTCCTTTCCTGCAGCGGAGAAGGATGCTCAGATGTCATGTGTGTGGAGACAGGGATATGTGTGTGTGTGCGTGTGTAATAGTGTATTTGTGTGTGTTGAGTTATAGAGGGAGGGGGGGGCTGGTGTTACAGGAAGGAAGCCTTGCTGGAATACGATTACATCTCCCAGTAAACAGGGCAGCAGGAGGAAATGGATCCACAGAATTCATCCTCAGGGCATCTTCATGGATACACTGAAGTCACCAGAGAGTAATATGTTACTGACACACACACAAACACACACACACAGACACACACACACACACACACACACACACACACACACACACACACACACACACACACACACACACACACACACACACACACACACACACACACACAAAAACCTGGTAGATGACATACCTGAGTGTATCCTCACCTGTGGACTTTACATACTTGGAGCATGTGTCAGTTTTTCCATGAATGGGTTAGGGTTTGTATCTATGAAAAAAAAAGAAAAAAGTCAGTGTCTCTTCATTATCTGGTTCAATTGGATCAGATACAGTGTGATTGATTTTATATTGAATCAATGATTGGTCCTGGTTTAGTTTAGTGGTCTGGAGCCTGAGGGATTCTTATTGGATGTTTTGTTGGTGTTCGTGTTTAGATTTAAGACTCAACTGAATGGACACTTGATTTATTAACAACAGTTAATTTGACACTTAATGGAAAACTTACCAACCCGTCCCAATTACTGGAAGTTTTGGATCCTTTTTGAGGTGTTTATCCAATGAATCGCTCAATCATTTGGTCCAAAATGTGACATCTTCACATCTTTGTCCATCCAACAATTCAAAAACCCAAAGATACTCAATTTACAATCATCAAAATAACCAGCAAATTCACATTTAATAAACTAAACATGCATTACATTTTCTTTTAAAGCAGAAGTAAGCGGAATGTTTGTGTTAATATAAGTCTTAAATAGTTCTATCTTCCGACAGCAATCACTTATATAGAGTGTTTGGTCTGAAACACGGGTCTGTCAGTCACTCTGCTCTGCTGTAAGCCGAGGAGAAAACTTTCCTTGTATCCTACAACCTTTATCCAATGAGGAGAGAGAACGGCATAAAGGGGCGGTCCTCTCTGTGTGTGCAGCCAAGGGATGCGCGTGAATGTGGTGACGTAGGGACGAGGGCGGGGACTGCTAACTCCATCGGCTGACAGGAAGTTAGACAAAACCACCGGATCGCTTACTTCTGCTTTAATGGAATAATCAATTCATCAACAAATCAGTTCAGGAAACCACAATGTTGTGGACATAAAACATTGTCAGTTGTCTTGATTGATGCCGTGTAGTTCATTGTTGTGTTTGTTGTGGCCACTGTTGTTGCGATGTGATGACAAGTCTGGAAATTAATTCGTCCCGCCTCCTTCACAAAGCTTCAGATTCACTTCCTGGAATTAGTCTTGTCCTCAAAGTGAATGAAAGCCGTTGAGCCAAAAATAACTACTAGACTCACTCAGGAAATAAAAAAGTGGTCTCCTTGAGTTTATAACAGCAACAATTGTATTTCAGAGTAAACTAACAATGTCTCTCTCAGTCAGTGGCAGCCGGCTCCTCTCTGCAGCTCTTTTCCAGTCGCAGGGTTTCCACTAGTAATGCATTCTGGGATGGATGGATGGACGGTTTCTCTGTAGATGAGAGAGGAGCATGTAAGAACATTTTTGATGCCGTTTTCTTCTTTTCTAGTGTTTTGCTGCGGGCTGCAGCTGAAAAGTGGGTAACAGGGTTATGACTATCACCTGGTTATTCCGCCGCTGCCGGGCGAGTTTTCCATTGCCGCCACCACCGCTGCCGCCACACTTCTTTTTCTATTACGTTTTCCAGCCACATTATACAGCTCAGAGAGGACCCTGGGATTTTATAGACGGTCGCTGTGTGTTGCATATATTTTGCTTTTTATTCTGCTGTTTTTGGGACCACATATCTCTCTCTCTCTCTGAGTCGACAGAGATTAGAGAAGGTGAGAGCAACGCACACACACACCCTCACATACAGAGTAAATGACATTTTCAAGCCATGAAATATCAGGTTTATAGGAAGCAGAGAGCCTCCCCCCTGCAGCTCTGGTCAAATATTCAGCCTGTTTCCAAATTCAAATTGTTTCACCCGATAAATAGTTTTTCCCGGAGGATGGTGTAACAGCAAAAACAAAGATTTATAAAGATCAGAAGCAGCTCTGTGCTGAACAAAGACTCCCGTCTGCAAGTGTAACTTTTTTTTTGTTGCATAAACACAGTATAATTTTATCCACAGGGGTTTTTAAAGTGAGATAACTGCACCAGAGAAAGTAAATACTTTCTCCTTCACAGACACAGAAGTTGTCTTATCATAAGTTTTTCATGGTCTTTGTGTGTTTAGTTTCAGTGGTTGGCAGCAGCAGCGGCGGCGGCGGCGGCAGCAGTGGCGGCCTTCAAGTTCAGAAACTTTAGTCCATCAATACTTAATGTCCAGACTTCAGACAGACGGGATCTTGTGCAGTCAAGAAGCGTTTCTGTGTTGATGTTCAGCTTTTTAATCAGCTTTTTTTTCTTTGTGCAGACACGATAAGAGTTCAGCTCAATCTGACACCCAGAGATTTTTTTCTTATATTACTGAAAATACAGTTTAGGACGTACTGATCTGATACATGTGACTGTGTCAGTGCTACAGTTTGTTGTATTTGAAGTAGGGCTGTGATCAAACCAGCCATGCTATCGAGTTCTCTACCTGAATACCGGCAGAGTGGCGCTGTATTCAAGATGGAAATACGGGACAAACCCTGTCATCCCGTAGTAATTCATAACGAGACGCGCTATTTAATCCTCAAATACTTGAAGTTACCGTGTCTCAGTGGGCGGGTGACAACCCCAGATACAGAGACTGTATACACAGACAGGCTCTACCTAAGTCATGTGACATGATTAATTGTAGCATAAATTCATTTTTTTAATGTGTTTTTGTTTCCACATTAATAGCATTCTTTAACGTGTTAACTTTGACAGTCCTAGTTAGAAGTAAAGAAAGTTCAATAAATTATCTAATTTCTGTTCATGTATTTTGAAAAGTCATGGGGCACAGTCAGGACTACAACTAATGAGTATTTAAAGCTAATTTTCTTAATGGACTCTATGCATAGCTCCACTAGTTCCTGAATTTACGGCAGCTCCTTTATTTCCTGTCTTACATTATTGGACAAACTGATCAATCCAGGTGTGTCTGACCATTGTGACTACTCAGACACACCTGGATTGATCAGTTTGTCCAATAATGTAAGACAGGAAATAAAGGAGCTGCCTTAAATTCAGGAAGTAGTGGAGCTGTGCATAGAGTCCATTATGCGTTTGTTTGTTTTTTGCCTGGAAATGACGTTAAATGTCTCAGAGCTTCCGACGTCCATCGAGATATTTTAATCATTTTCTCATATGATAAATAAATGCTGCCAGACCTCACATTTGAGCATCTGAAATCAACTCACTTTTTGCCGTTTTATTTTGAAAAAATTAATTAAATTATTATTGGTTCTCAAAATAGTTTTTTTTTTATTGCTCAACTAACCATTAAATCCTGTGCCAACTGTGATTGTCATGGTATTTAAGTGTCATAACTGTCACTCGCTACTTCTGTGATGAGATATGATTGGTGTAACATTTAGTTGTTTGTTATGACTCATGAAAACAGTTTTAAAAAAAGTTTTTTTCATTCATTTGGAGCTAGTTCTGTCCTGTGTTTTCAGTTGGACAGTGACTTTCGTAGGCTAAGCTCAAGTTTCTTCACCATATTGGTTTAGATAGAGTTGTCTATCTACCTCTTAGAAGAGAGTCATTGTGTTGTTTTCCAGCAGTTTCTCATATTCATACGAACCTGTCATGTTTCCAACTGTGTGGTTCAGTGTTGATGAGTTTTTTGGCTGGAGGTTAGAAAACACACCTGTGAGCTCAGCTGGTCCCATAATGCAGCTAAATCCTGATGCAGTGAGTCATCTCAGTCCCACAGATCGAGTGTTAATGACAAACAAAACCACAGTGGGAACCTCCCAACACTATTAACATCTTACAGTAAACCAGCGACATGGCGGAGACCACACACACACACACACACACACACACACACATCAGCCAGTGACAAACATCTCACCACCTGTCAACCCGTGATATATGACACGCACCCTATCGACCAATGTCAAGCGGGATACACCTGATCGACTTTGTGATGTACGAGTTCACGTGTGTGTGTGTGTGTGTGAGAGAGAGAGAGAGACGCAGCGAGCACAGAGGATTGTGGGTAACGTTCGTAGACTCCCACGCTGCTGGTGCCGCAGTCACCGGAACTGTGTGGTCGTAGATCTTGATGCTGTCTGCCTTCCTCCTCCTCCTCCTCCTCCTCCTCCTCCTCCTCCTCCTGGTCCCCGGTCCTCCGCTGCTTCACCAGCTGTTTACTTAAATCCAATCCTTGTAAACAACACTGCATGCACACACACACACACTAACACACACACATATACAGAAGCTATCGACTCTCCCACCTCGGTGGTAAACATCATGGCCGTGCCCGGGGAGGCTGGGTCATGCAGGCCTGGGAGAGGTTAGCAGCAGTGAGGGAGGCCGGCCTCTTCATGTGGAGTCGTAATCAGACTCAGACTGATTTATCGCTGCGCCGATGTATTCTATTCGCCTTCGGGTGACGTGTTTTATTTGAACTCCAGTTGCAGTTGCTCCTTTTCTTTATTTTCTGTTTATCTTCCCATTCAAAGCCGCAGAAAGAATAACTAAAACCATATCAGATGTACATTTTATGGTCATTCTGCAAATAAGGGGCTGCACCTTATGATTATTTTCATCATTGATTGGGCCAATTAACAAAGCTAAGCCATTTAAAACCCATAGATAATCAGTTTACAGTCACACAGGACTCCAAAAAATGACTCAAATGATTGATTGTTGCTCATTTATTTCTTCATATTTCCCTGTACTTCTATTACTGATGTGTGTTTTCTACCCTTCTTGAGATTTATCGGAGTCCAGCTGTGGATTTTAAGTTAAAAATCAAATAAAATCGACCTTGAACAAGATGGATGGAGGGGAGGAGTGATTTAAGAGGAGTTTGTTTGACATACATCATTGTTTTATGCCTTTTTATTAGACAGTCAACAATAGATTACAGAAGGATATGCAACAAAGGCGAACTCCCCTTGTTAAATCAATTTTTCATATTACAGATTTCTCCAACAGGGTTTCACACAACATCCTCTTCTCTCCTGATTTGGATTAAACAAATAAACTCCCAAGATGCAGACAAAAACCATAAAGAGACATTGGACAAGTCTGTTTTAGCAATAAGACGTCAGATTAACAGTAAAACAATTCCATCATGGCTGCGGCTGAAAAGGATTCCTCACTTAACCACTTATGAGTCATGTTACTTTTGTTTACCAGAGCCTGGTTTGCATTTTTATGGGGCGGTGAAAACCCAAACAAACCACATAGAAAAATGCAACAAATTAAACCCAACCACCATGGTTTCACACAGGAAAACACTCAACCTTCAGACAAAACTGTCAGTCAGTCAGTTTGTCAGGATCCAGTCAGCATCATTCAGCTCATAGATTTATTTGATAAGGCCCTTTTACCTGGAATAAAGGTTTGGAAGCTCAAAAGCCGAGTTTTAATTGGATTTTATGCAGAATTCTTTTTATAACTATTCAGTCAGGTTTCTGGTCTCAATGACATAATTTGGTGTAATATTATGAAAAAAGTTGCAGAATTTAAGCATGACATTGAGTTTGAGCACAAATATTAGTGTTAACTTTCAAAAACCCATGATTTCATTGCATATTTTCCTAAAAGATAAGCAGCCTTCTTTAAATAAACAGGTCTTATTAGGCTTAAATATCTCATTGAGATCTTCTTTGGTCTAAACTAAAGGCAAGGACGTGACTAAAGCAGGGCAGGTGCTGCTGGAAAGTTTCATTATATATAGCATGTCTGTCATGTAAGCAGCCATGAAGGACACTGGAACACTGGCTGACGTCTGATTGGTCGAAAAAAAAGCTTGCACACTCTCAAACAGGAAATGACACGGGGAGGGCAAACAGGAAGCGCGAGGCAGAGTGGTAATGTTGTTCCAGTGTGTTTTCTTTCCCGTCCCGTTCCCATTCCCTCGCTCGCAGAGAGAGGAAGGAGAGAGGAAAGGGAGTGAGAAAGTCACAGAAAGAGGAGGGTATTCTGGGTAATCCCCCCCGTCCCCCCTCAGTCTCAACCTTAAAAACATGCTGACTCAAAACTCTATGCTTTATTGTCTCAAAGGACTGTCAGGCTGTTAGATACCTCAGTAAGAGTAGAGGCGTTTTAAAACATTACATGGTGATGGACTGAATTCGGCAGGTGGAAACAAACATGTCTCCAACGGGATAATGTTCCTGCATCTTTTTTGGACGAGTAAGTAGCCAGTTGTTTGTTTGCTAACATGTTAGAGCTGAGAGTTTTGTCTTTGAGAGAATCTGCAAAGGCTTTCCCAGTAGGTTGGCTGGTTTTGGCTCATTGCAGATATAGGCCTAAGATTATCCAGCGCAGAAATGCTAAACTAAGGACAAGCATTCGTCTCATTATTGTGCATGACATAAAGTTAAGTGGAAATTCTGTCTTGGTTTTGTAGTTGATAAAAAAGTCTGGAGATAACCAACACCCTGCACATACTCTCTGCCACATGAGTCCATTAATAATGGTAAATGGTAAATGGTCTGTATTTATATAGCGCTTTTACTATACCTGAACGATACCCAAAGCGCTTTACAGAACATTGCATTCACCCATTCACACATGAGTGTTAGGGGGTTATGTCGGTCTGTGGCAATATTGCACCAGAGTGTTGTTTGCCAAACGCTATAAAAACCCAACAAGTAGAAGTAGAAGAAGAGGAAGGCAAAGGATGTGCAGTCATAGTAGAGAATAGGGTCAGGAGTTCATGGAAATGTTTTCAAAATAGCACTCCATTTTGAAATTTGGAGCACCCCGATGTACTAATGGTGCTTGCCATTAGAGCTCAGAAGTCAAATTTCCAGAGTTGTCCGAACTCCCAATTTCAGTAACACAAAGCAGCTTGCAATCCAAGAAGTGTAGACATGTTAAACTGCTTTTAAAGAAAAACAAAACAAAGAAAAAACATTAAATATCACACTTGCTTGTGTTTTTATCGGTTACTAGCTCACAATGCTAACAACAACATAATCTTTAAAAAAAAAAGGGTTGCTTTTCTGATTGGTTACCAATTCATAACTTGTGTCATTCCCAGCTCTGAACTCTGACCTTTGAGGTACATTGAACGCAGCATGAGAAGAATCTGAGTCCGCATAACATTTGAGTGATTGAATTAAATGAAACTGTCATAAAATTTTAGGCTGCTGACGTTAATTAGCGTCATGTCATATTGAGGTTCACCTACAGTAGTATTTTAGATGTGCAATTTTACATCATTGAGTATTTATACGATCTTGAAAAGAAAAGAAACGGAAGGCGCATAGATGGTAAAGGAGAGGTGCTTGAAAGTCCTCATTCACCAAATCTGTGCCTCAGAAGCCAATCAGCGGGCAGGATTCAGTCACATGGTGATCTCCCACTAGCAGTCTTGGCAGCGACCATAGCACAACTTGAATGTTTACTCATTTAATGTCTCCACACTGGAGTTTAATTGAGAGTCTCTTGAATGCTCAAGTTGATAGAAAATAAACAAAAGCTTTTGTTCTGAAACGCTGTGTCCATTCATAGCAAGTAGAGTTTTACAGCATTTTTTTGCAAAAAAGAATATTATTGTCAGATTATCGTGATTGGAAAATTAAAAACATTAATCAAGACTCTTTTTTTGGCCCATATCGCCCACCCTTAATATCATATCAGACCAAACTGGACGTGCAGATGCTCTTGGACTTGCAGATATGGAGGGTTGAATTGGTTTCAATGCCAAATGATTCATCCTCTGTGGACCATGAACATCTGTACCATGTGTCATCTCCAGAGACCTGCTTCCAGCTGTTTGAAAAGCGTCTGTATTGGCGCCAAAAAAGCCGATCAATCCTGACATCGCAGACATACACAGGGACACATGTAGGTGTGAGCTAAATGAAGAGGTGACATGGCATTTGTTGAAATACGGCCGAGTCGTTCATGTTCATATTGTTCCCCGTGCATGAAGCGCTCATTGGCATTCAGCAGCAGGACTCTGAGTGCCACGGCGCATTGAAGCGCAGCAGGCAGCATTAATCAATGTGCCGAGCAATCAGCACCCAGCCTAATTCAATCCCCCTTCCAACAGAATGCCGCCATTAGGACAACACAAGAGTGTGTGTTCGCACCGCTGTTTATGTCTGTGTGATTTGTGTGTGCGCCAGTTCCTCTGGCAGTCGCTGCCACCGACCCCAAACAAAACCCCCCCACCCACCACCCACCCCGCCGTTACAGAGAGACAGAGTGGGAAGAGGAAGCAGATAGAAAGCATTATAGAGAGGAGTGCTGTGTGAAATTGGGGTTTGCTGCAGTGAAGAACAGACACAGAAGTCCAGACATGGAGCTGGAGAGATGACTTGTGTGTAGTTGTTATTGTCTCTTTTTTCTGCGGGAGAGGCAGATTAGGAGGAAACAAAGACATGGCATCGAGCTGAGAAAAAACAAAAAAACTTTTCACGCTGTCTTTCCTGTCAGGCAGCAAAAGATGCTCGTTCATTCATGTTGTGATAACTGAAGACAGTTTTGAGAATTTCTGACGGCTCTTCAAAGCTTCTGTGTCTTTCTTCTGACGCCTTTTGTATCTCACAGCTTTCTATCCTCTCCGTCTTCCTCTCGTGATGTTGTAATCTTCCCAAAGCTTTATTTATTTCTTTTTTCTTTTTTTTCCTACTTTGTTTTCCCCCTGTAAATTCTCCTGAGGCCAAACTATAAATTACACAGTGCTGACAGAAGACAACTATATCCAGAAAACACATTCACATCTGAAATCACACACATCTGTAACTTTATGTATTGATATTAAATGTAGATTTTATTTGAAAATCTATCTTTAAGGATATATATGACACATCTCTCCACTATAACTGTAATTGTATAATCACAGATACATTTATGATATCATTATGAAATTGTATGATTTTTATTATATGAACATGTTACTATACATTTTTTATGTATTTTTATTTAATAACTTGTTATTATGTAATATTATTCTATTAAAGTCTTGAAATTTTATATTTTACCATTATAAAATGACCTATAAAATGTAAAATTACATCTGATTTTATATATTTCTTAATTATAAAATTATAGTTATTATATAGTTACTACCGGTATGTACTCTGCTTTAACAAGTATTGTACAATCTATTAATTGTAATGTATTTATTATAAAATTACATGTAATTTTATATCTTTTAATCTAAAATTACATAATACAAAATATCTCGACTATATGAGATTGTTTGATGATTGTAGTATATTGATTATAATATTGAATGTGATTTTTCAATGCTGAGGTACAGGATTGTACAAGTAGAGATATTGGAGTTCTCACTTGAGAAGTCATTTGTTGTCATAATAACCAGGCAATAACGTTTCAGCTGAAAAATGAAGTCGCTTCATCACATTTTAACTGAAATCGAGTACAAAGACAACATTGTCATAAATCACACCTTTTTCACCCAATCTCCTTCCACAGTATAAATGACATCATAAAATCTGTGGCAGGTTGACAGTATATTTTGTTTCACGGTTTATAACATCGTATTGCCTAAGGCTCTAAAGCTTTAGTGGTTATTTCACATCAGAGACTAAAACTGTGGGACACATATATAAACCACATTGTTTCAACTATTTTCTTAACATCACAATAAAAACTTCAGCATTGCTACAAAAATACACGAAAACGCTCCATGCGCTGCATAGTAGTCGCTGTGTTTCTCCAGCGTCCTCCCACATAGGATAGGATAGGAATTTATTCATTAGAAATAGGGAGAATGCTCAAAGAAACATTTATCTTGTATGACAAGAAAAGATATCTTGAGGCAGGTTATAGCAGCATTTGCAATTTCCACCTGTATCTAAGGCGGGAATTATCATCTAAAGACCGAAGACCCGATCGCAGCATTGACGTCTCGGTCGTCTCGGTTGCCAGGTTGAGTGAAGAAGGCTGCCACTCGGCCGAGGCCCGTAGATCACCGAGGCGATGTCTCAGCAGCTCCTGCAGGCTTACAGTATCTGTCCGTTCTCAATCAAGTGAGTGTTAGGGCGAAGTCGGCGAGGGCCTATTGATCTGGTGTTTTCTAAGAGGGGGGGGGCTTGCCCTCTATGACTGGACCTATGGGTGCTGTCAGGAGGAGACTGAGGGCTCCATCAATATCTTTCTGCTTCCTCTCAAACTCGGCTAAAGCAGGTCAATCCATATCTCTGCAGGTGCCCCCCCACCTCCACCTCTTACATCGTACAAAAACTAAACAATTTCCCATTGACCCTCACAGCAGACGCACCTGAACGCACCGCATGTTGTGGCTATAGAGCTAACAAGACGGCACATCCTCATGTCACTTATAGCTTAGAAATTACACTTCTTGTTGCTGCTGGATGGGTTGGTTGGTCTATATAACATGGCCAACTGAACTGATGCCATTAGTTGATTTAAATTTCAAATTAAATAATGAATCATTTATGTAGAATAATAAGGGGGGGAAATGATCCAGTATTAATTTTAATGAACCTTTTTATGCCTTAGGAATTTTGATGATCTACATTTATCATTTAATTGATAGATAATTCCATCTCGGTACAATATGGGTCTTTGCAGTGGGATTTGTAAACACACAGTGACATTGCAAAGTCAAAGGTGGGACTCAAATGACTGCCACAATTACAAAAAATTACAATTTCATGAGATACTAACATGAAATGTTCCATTATTAATACCACACAGTGCAGAAATGTGCAGTGTTATAGCAGCAAAGTGAGCAGCGCAACGAAAGAAAGAAAGAAAGAAAGAAAGAGTGTAAAATGACTAGTAACACCATATAAAATGCACAATAGATGCTTAAACGTGAGGGGAAAAAAATAAAAGACAGCAGCAGATCAGTGATTTTGCACAGATGGCGTGTCAAAATGATTGCACATGCAGACCGGATAAAACTGGAATTAACCACTTCAGGGCTTTTGGAAAACAAGTAAAAGGTGCATTTACCTGCAGCACTGTGAGCTGCAGAACTGTGCACGATTTGATTCACAAAACACCAGACTGACGCCGACATCAGTGGACGATTGTCGTCACTAAAAGGTGGTCGCCTCGCTATTGTGTTTTGCAAAAGGCCGCACTTTCACCTGGTGTAGTGGGGTCACAGCTTAGCAACAGTGGGTCTGAGGCATAGCAACAGCAGCAGCCACAGGCTCGGGCCAGCTACGCAGTAATTGGACCCTCTGACTCAGACACACACACACACACACACACTCACACACACTCACACATTACAAGGACACATGTACATATACTGCAGCTCAAAGTATGTGTTTGACAGAATCTGTGTGAGAGATGTGCGCCATTACAGAAGAATGTGTGTGTGTGTGTGCGTGAGAGAGAGAGCGAGAGCGAGCAAACAGAGTGTGTTTTGTAGTGACTCCATTAGTGTAAAAAATGAACCTGGCTGCTGGTATTGCTGCACGGCGGCTGCTCCTCTCTGCATGCTGCACCGTCCTTGGGTAGGCACCGTGTGTGTGTGTGTGTGTGTGTGCATGGACATACATACATACATGTGTGTGTGGGAGTGTGCATATCTTCCCATTCAACATGCCAGTGAGCAGTAATGACATGGCGTGTTCATGTACCTTGAAGGTGTGTGAAGTCTTGCTGCTCAAGGTCATTTTTGGGGCTGTCCATCTTCTAACCAGCTCAAATACCGATATAGGAGGACATTATTCACCTCCCGGGGCTGCTGGGAAATCCAATTTGCTTTTGAAACTAGAGAAGAAGAGGAGGAGGAGGAGGAAGGGGCGATAGAGACAAGTTTTTTTTAAATTTAATATTATTTTTCATCACAGACAAACAAGCCAGTGGTTAATAAAGAGTCACGCACACGATTGACATGACCACATCCGTCACGGTAACGCCTGATGCACATGAACCTCAAACAGGATTAAATGGGAACTTTCACACATTGTCCATGTCTATGAAGATGAAAAAACTGGGAAATGCATGACAAAATAAGAGAGATCTAGAGAATTTAGAGCAGTGATTTTCAACCTTGGGGTCGGGACCCCATGTGGGGTCGCCTGGAATTCAAATGGGGTCGCCTGAAATGCCTAGTAATTGATAAAAAACTTTTTTTTTAACTAATTATTATTCTTTTAAATAAGGGTTAGGGTTTAAAAACACCACACACAATCTTAAACAACTGCATCTATACTTTCACTTTCTCAAATATAAATCGAGTTCAAATAAAATGCAGCATATAAAAATATCTGAGCTGGTGCATCTTGATAGACGGCCGTGATCACGTGACTGCACTTGATCACAGGGAAATTTGTGACGTCAAAATGGGGTCAAGAGCCAAAAAACCACCACTAATTTAAAGACCAAAAAAAAAAAGATTTTCATAACAGGGGCACATGGCTGGGAAAAGATAGTGGGGCCTAGGATTGATCCCTGAGGAACTCCAAACGAGAAACCAACGATGGAGGATGAGCTATTGCCAGTTAAAACACCCGAAAATCTGCCACTTTTGTTTCATGAGAACATGTCAAACACTTGATATGATGGCACAATAGGGGGGAACAACTTTCCCAAAAAAAAAAAAATGTAACTGGACCTTTTTCCTACACAGCAAAGGAAGAACGGACTGTGTGATCTAGTAGCTGCAGAAACGTCCAGAAGATTTAAAGGCGGCACAATCGCCTGCTCCCGTTCCTAAGAGTAAATCATCCAGGGCTGGTTGTGGAGTACAGAGATTAGTGACATTACTGCTCTGAATCTCAGCTGTAATTTGCCTTTTTTTTCTGCCTTATCTATTTTTAAAAAGATCTTAATCACAGCGCAAAAGGAGTGACGACAGAGATAATGTGAGAGGGCGTAACCTCCAGGGCGACAGAGGTGCTGCTGATGCTGATGGGTGGAGATTACCCCCCCTTTTTTACATTCAGCTCATGTTCTCCGCTTCGCAGTAAATGTACACAATAAAAAAGAAAGAGAGAGGGGGGGGAGTGGATGACCGAGACAGAAAGTGACACAGTTATAAAGGGGGAGAGAGAAAGAAGGAGGGAGGGGAAGCAGAGAGAGCGAGAGTGAGGAGAGAGAAAGAGGAAGGGAGGGACGGAGAGAGATGCTGTGGGTGAGTGAGAGGAAGCGCTCATTAATTTGAATTTAAAGGATGTGAAGAGAGGGGACGGAGAGGAGAGCGAAGCAGCCAGCGATCGCAGGACTGAGGGGAGGAGAGGATAACGGGGAAAAGAACAAACGAAAGAAAAGAAAAGAAAAGAAAGAAAGAGATGGATGGATGAGAGAGACCGGAGGTTGGAGGAGAGGAGAGGAGACGAGAGAGTTTGACATCAGTGATGAACTGATCCACGACACCTAGGTGGTTTTGTCTCTCAGAAGAAGAAAGAGAGAGGAGACTGCTCTGTTCTGCTTCTCTGCTGCCGAACGCCAAACGAGGAGCGTGTGAGAGCTACTCCAGCTGAGCGGCATCAACACACACACACACAAACATACACACATGCAGGAGATGAACAACCAATCCAGTTTTAAAAGAGTCGCTGCTATGCTGCCGGTGGATCATACTGTATCATCATCTGGTACTTTCAGCAGCTGCCGGTTTAGTTGAGCTGAGATTTACAGGCTGTTTCATGTGGACCGAAGGTGGGAATTGGAGCAGGTGAAGCTTTGTAAAAGGCAGAGTGTGTGTGTGTGTGTGTGTGTGTCGTGTGTGTGTGTGTGTGTGTGTGCATGGTGACCATCTGTTTTATGGAGAAATACCTGCAAAGAGGAGTTCAGACGCCTGTGTTGAAATCTGGAGAAAGAGCATCCGACAGATAAAAAGGAGGAGAGGAGGGAATTTAAAGAGATTTTGTTTTCTGAACTCCTCAAACGAAGAAAAAGAAGAAGAAGAAGCGCCTCATCTCATCTCATCTCGCCTTATCTCCTCCGGGATGCTGAAGCCAGCGACGTTCCCAGGATCCACGAGGAGTCACAACGACGATGAGGATGTGGATTAGGAGCGGTCGTGGTCCTGAGGAGCAGCAGCCAGGGAGGGATGAGGTTGTGGAGGCTGAGAGGGCAAGAATGGGCTGCCCCTTCGCCACCGCCGCCAACGGCAACGCCTCCCCGTGAGGATGCAGGTCCTACAGATCGTCAAGGAGCTGGTGTCGCCTTCTAGACGCAGGGCAGCAGCCAGATTCGGAGGTGTGTGTGTGTCTGTGTGTGTGTTTATGTGTTTATGGTGCATCGTGATCCATGAATTCTCTGTTCCAGCCTCTGATCGTGCTTCTTGAACAGACGTAGAGCAAAGAATTGACCTCAAAGCATCACAAGGCATTAGGGCAGTATAGTATAGTGAGCGTTGTCCAGGCTTTATGAGCCTTGTGAATGTTTGCTGTAGGGTTTGACCAGTAATAAAAGGGCACACAGACCTTTTTTTTTATTATTAAAACTGGTTATTGCCCAGTTATGTGGTTCCCTCCTTATTAAGCTGTGGTGTGGTGGAGACTAAACGCTGCAACTGCACTGGGTGGTGGTTTATCACACTTGGGAAATCTTAGTTTTGATCTTTAAAGGTTCATACTGTATGTGAGTGATGGAAACCAGCATCATCATCATCATCATAGACAAACAGAAATGGCAGCATACATACACACACACGCACCCTAAAGAAAAGCTATCACTCCCTCATTGACTCTGCTGAGCTGGGAGCTCTGTTTTCTGATTGGATTCTGATAATCACATCCGATGATCATCAGTCGATGAGCTGAAGCTCTGATCGTCACGTGTTCTCGGTGATTAGGCCACTTTGACTATTTCATCTGATTTTGCCCTCAAACATCAAGAGAATCTGTTTTTTAAAGATGTTCAATCATTTCTACAACTTTCCATATTTCAAATGTGAATGTGTCTTTGTGCTATTTGAGAAAACCAGCATTTTCAGAACATTATGTTTTTTTTCCTAAATTATGGGAAAACTGCACTTGTATGGAGTTACATTTGCTTCTTTATTATTCAGTCCAAATAGGTTTTACAATAAAAAAAAGATTTGGGAGCAAAAGTATCAATATTACAGGTAAAAAATGATTGATTCAAAAATATTTGTGAGTTAAAAGTTGAACCAGGTGGGAGGGGCCTAAGCCGAAAGCTGTAAACCACGTCTTGATAGGAATGACAGCTTGCAAAGCAACATGGGAGTTCTGATTGACAACCTCTCTCATCAGGTTATCATTTTTTTTACTTGCAATAAAACATTTTTTGATTGCAATATTGATACTTTTGCTCTCAAATCTTTTTCTTTTTGATTGCTAAAACTACTCTGATTGATTGAATAAAAAAGAAACAAATGAAACTCCATACACTGCCCCAATTTCACACTTCATGGTCACTGACACAACTGATATTTGTCTTATACTCGGAGATTTGACTTGTTTTGTCAGTGAAACAGTCTGATGATGATTATTTTGTACTGAACGTCACGGTGGATCGGGTTAAACTTCTTTGCGGAGGCTGTGTGGCATTTCTCTGAACGGGGCGGGGAGCGGGGGTATTCCCCCATGAGCCTCCACTGTAATGGTTCTGTTGCTGTGGGACGTGTGTGTGTGTGCGTGTGTGTGTGTACCCTGCAGCTGCATGTCTTTGGTGTGCGATGAATAATGAAGCATGGCGCCCGCAGTAATGGGACACGCCGTGACCCCCCGACCTCTCGTCCCGTGTCCCGATTGGTTCGGCCTTGTGTTGGTTCGCCTTGATCTCTTATCTGTTTTTTGCAGAACAAGTGTTGTATCTAAGTGTGTGTGTTTTATTATATTATCATTAAGTTTATCTAAAACATGTTTCCCCTGTGGGAGGATGAAAGCTGCAGCTTGTTGACTTCTTGCCTCAGTGCTCTTCAAATTCGAAAAAAAAGGAGGCAGATTTACATCAGTTTAACGAGGTTCGGTTGATGGACAGGTAAATTGCTGCTTCTCGCAGGTTTCTCCCCCCAAAAAAGTGTCGTAATTAGGAGGCCGATGGTAATTTATGATAATTTGGCTTAATGTTTTTTCGTCGAGTGTGCTGGAAACGTATCCAGCTGTGTCTGTGAACTTGAGGAAAATGTCAGAGGTGATATTTTTCAGCCTCTTCTTAGTCTTTTCTTTTTTTTTTAGGCCACAAAAAATGTTCACTTCAGCTTCACTTGTGCTTGAAATAACAAAACAGCTGCCTTTTGTTGATTTGTGCCCCCAAAACCACTCTTCTTCCCCCCCGGTGCCATAAAGCAACACATTACATCTGCTGCCAGTGGGCAAAAGGAGGAGGATTCACTTCTCGAGGCTTTTATTCAGGTACAAAACTCTCTTTTTTTTCGTGCATCCTGCCAGCTGGCTTTGATAACAGCTTTAATTTATCAACTAACCCCACTAGCGCACTCACGAAGGAGCAATTAAACCAGGCAGAAGCAGGCGCTGCAGTTCAGTTTGGTGCTCCAGTGGGAAGTCAATAATATTTTGGGTTGGAAATTGCTTTTTTTCTTTGCCTGAATCACTGTTGGTGAAATGATCGATGAAAGCAGATGTTAACGTTCAGGCACGCAGGAGATTTTTTTGGTGCTGTGACCAAGGTCAAATCAGTCCCTGTGTTTCATTAGAGCCTCAGTGTTACAGTTAAATTAACAAGTTAACCTCCGCTCATGGTTTTAATGGAGTCGCTGTGCAGAGGTGTCACTGCCGCTCCAACTGTGTTTTTTATTAGAACTCTACAGATTCAATCACCAGTACCAGAATTTACAGGCAGGCGTGGTATTATGCAAATTCAACAAGTATCATTAGGTGACAACTGAGTGAACAGCTCATAAAACCACATGGATTTCAAACTCAGCAGCCTGAAAATTACAGATTTTTTTGTCAATTCTCACATTTTGAGGACTGGAAGGCAAAACAAAGGTGTTAAAGGGATAGTTTTTCAACATTTTGGCAAATTGGCCTATTGCCATAATCCCTATAGTTTTAGCAGTAGGTTCGTTGGTGCAAGCTGGTTTCCCTTATCAAACTCATCAAATACACAATCCAACATTTCCAAAACACTCTGGTGAACAAGTTGTGACCTGCACATTCACCACGCTATGAGATAATAACAGAACGTTACCAGACATAGTTGTTTTAGAGGTAAATACAGAGACTACTTGCTGAAAAACTGTCCCTGAAGGCAATGCGCATCAGTGGTTTTGCATGAATTTACCTCTAAAACAACTCTGTCTGGTAACGTTCTGTTATTATCTCATAGCGTGGTGAATGTGCAGCTCACAACTTGTCCACCAGAGAGTTTTGGAGTTGTTGGATTGTGTATTTGATGAGTTTGATGAGGGAAACCAAGAAATCCCATGAGCCTCCGCAGCATAGCTCTGAGCAGCTCGCAGCTCTGCTCCACTGTTCTAAAATAGCTTGCACCTACAATTAAAGGTAACGAACCTACTCCTAAAACTATAGGGATGTTGAACTATCCCTTTAAAGAGCCTTCAAAAAGGGATATTGCCATAATATGTCCCCTTTAAGCAACAGCGACAAACTCATCACACTTTTCTGCTTTATTAATGCGTCTGTTGAACCCGTTTAAATAACAGCTCACACATCCGATCACCTTCCTTTAATTGTTCAGGTTCCTTTATCTGATGGTGTTAGGGCAAGCTTAACTGGCTGGACGTGCCAACATCAGACCATGCATGCAGCTATATAATATATTAGCCTATTAGGATAAGAGTATTTTATCATGAAGCTGCTAAAAATATATGGTGAATCATGAAATGTTTGCAGATGGGAAGCTACAGCTGCTGCAAGCCTAAGAATCTGAAGACCGGTTATAGGACATTACTGACAGGACTTCCTGTTTTTATATCAGAAATATAGTTTTCTGTGGACACTGAGTCACAAACTAAGATGGTTTTAAAGAAATGACTAAAAAATGAGGTATATTTTTAAATTAGGTCAATAAGATTTCAAAATAAAGTGGATTAGAAGAGGTGTAATGCAGATATTGGGTCTTAGTTTTGATATGGTGGAAGCTATAGGACAGATGCGAACCATCAAAATCATCATTGTGAGGTTGCTATAGGCGACCAGCACAGATGTTTCTACCTGATTCCAGTCATTATGCTACAGTAAGCTAGGCTAATCGTATGGTAGATCATACTCTGCTTATTTTCCTTGAACATCAGATAAAGGTCATTTTAAAGGGTCCAAATGAAATAAATGTAATCATCTTGAGCCTGCTGCTTTATAAAGCTTCATTTTTTAAAAATTGAATTGAGAAAATTGTGTAAAGGAGCAACAAAAAGTGTTGACAAGTAAAAGAGAGAGACTGAATCTGAAGAGAGGTTTAAAAAATAAAAAAATAAAATAAATGCTGGCACTTTGGAGTCTGAGAGAGACAGGTCAGCCAATATGGCCTTGGTCTTGTTTGTTTACAGTAACTACTTCACTGCCATCGAATTAACGTCGTAATGATTTATTGATTTCTTTATTTTTAAAAATGCCACAAGTGGAAGCTTTGCCGTGACCAAACCTGCATTTATACTGTAGACCTCCAGCTCCAGAGTGCAGCTGCTCCCTCCTCAGTGCGCCGTGAGTGTGCACACACTCGATGACAAGTGTGTGTGAAAGCTACTGTGAGGCAGGTAGGCAAGTGTGTGTGTAATCAGCACTAAAGGCACAGACACTTAAACAGAGAGAGCGTCACAGAGATTTTCAGCCACTTTATCGACTGTCCAGGATGGACGATTTCACACTTTCCATTTGGCCGCCGCCGTCGCCTTTATCTCTGTCCGTCGGCCCTGCGGAGGAATTCACCTTGGCTCTTCTCTTAGCTCGGATCAATGCAGGCAGATTTAGAGATGGCCTCCAACAGATACAGAACACACACACACACACACACACATATACACATGTATAAATCCACTGCAAGGCTGTGTTATGTTGGGATGACGAGGTGTACGGTACTAGCAGATGTTGTGAGTCTCATGATGCTGAGAAATGAGCAGGATGTGTGTTGTGTAATTCAGATTATTTTGGTTCATTAGTTACACATTTATCCCAGTATTAACGGAATAAAAAAGCGAAATATTCCTATTTTACGCAGCAGTTTCTTCATTCTCTATTGTAAAATTAATAAAGTAATATTAACATTGAACCATCTGTCCCACTTACTACGTAACCAAGTACAACAACATGACACCTTAAAGGTCCCATGTTGTATAAAAAGCTCAGTGTCCAATAGTGTGATTATAAAGCAGCTCTAGGTTCTATATTAATACTATGAAAGCATCAAAGCCTCAGTCCACAGAGAAATGCACACAGCCTGGATTCAGAAACTGAGCCTTAAAACCAGCCGTCAGGACTTCCTGTCACTTTGTGATGTCACATCAAAGCCCCGCCCCCTCACCACCACCTGGACCCAAACACCCATCCAACAACTTGCAGGATTTGGTTTCTTTAAGTGATTTAGTTTGAAATCTGCTCCATGTTTCATTGGATCAACTCAGAAAACAGCCAGCCAATCAGAAGAGACCCACAGAGCCTCCTCTGTTCTGATTGGCTGTCACCGACCTGCTATATAAAACTACCCTTGGATGGTTTTTTGGTTCTTCTTATGAACACCAACTCTGGAAAAACCTTCACATTCAACTAATGAATTAATAAATGAGTCATCACTGCTGTATAATGAATCAAAAGGTCAATTTCAGTCGTTCTATATTTTAATTTCAGAAAGTCTAAGAAGTTTAATTATCCAAGAATGTCGCAAAAACCCTCAGATATTACAGGAATGTTTCTATCATTTATGTTCTTAATAATCCTGTTGATTCTCTGGTGACCCATCGGATTTCTCCCCCTGTGGAGAAGCTCTATTTAATGGCGCGGAGGTTATGAGGTGATATTTAGGGAGCGCCTTCGGCTCAGCAGGGTCTCCCACTAATTGCACAGTCGGCGGTTTGACCCCAAGTTCCCTCGTGTTGACATGTGGCCTCCAACTTGCATTGAGATCGGCTGCTGCTGTTTGTATATAGATACAGTATATATATGGATACTTATAGTATTGATTTTTGGTTCATTTGAGGGTCGTTTTTAGTATCGATTCTGCAGCTTTATGGCTCATCAGATGGATAAAAGTTGTAGGTTCAGTTATGTGAATCAACGTGTTGTCAGGAAAAAACGTGCATCATGTTTTCATCGGCGTATCGACTCCCGGCTCAGCTACAGTAGCCTGCATGAACCCCCCTCCCACCCCTGGAGGCTTCAACCTCGGCCCTCATTTAAAGCTGTTTGTAGAGCGGCGTTCCCCCTGGACCTCATTATGACTCGACAAATACTATCAGAGCGCTCATTAATAATTTGCACTGCGACCTTCATAAACTCATGTCTGAAAGAAGGAGAAGGAAACGGCTCAGAAACACGAACACGAACCCAAACCCAAACCGCCGAGGTGCTGACTCGTGAAAAAGAGTTTCTCTAGTGTTGTTGAGGAGACGGACGCTGCTTTAAGGATGTTTCATGATCATCGTGATTAAAATCTAGATTGGACTAAAGAAAAATACATCAACCACCAACAGATGTTGGGTTTACTGGCAAATGTTTTATCAGATGCAAAACATTAGATGACAAGTTGAGATTGTATGTTCTTAGAAATGAATCTTAACTTAACAAACACAAACTTGAAAACAGAAACGTAACTCAGTATTGATTCTGGATAATATCGTAGCCTGACATATTAACATCCAATCATCCGTCTAACTTCTTCAAATTAGACCTAAATTTGTACTGAAGGATCATCTCATCTCAACTGGAAACATTATTGATCTATAAATGGATGCACTGCTTCTTTTTAAACACCAGAACAACACACCCTTGACCTTACTGAACTCTTCTTGACTCTGATTTTCGGCCATGAGATAAAGCTGAAAGCTCAGGGAAAAACAACAGCAATGCAAAATCCAAAGTTGGGATTCCCTCTATCCTTTGGACGTTTCACGAAGTCGTGGTTTATGGAGGGTTGTGTGGATTGCAAATTGAAATGAAACAGTCTGGTCTTCTTTGGTTTTTCTAGTTTTCCAGCTTGTTGTTTCATTTCTGACCAATAAGAGGCATGCAATGAATCAAATGAATTGGGATAAGTTGGATGGTAAAGGATCCACCTGTTGAAGGAAACATTTGACGGACTCCTCTGGGGTGTGACGTTACAGGACGTTGTGGACACAGCTGCTTCGTTTTATACTTGGATTGTTTATCTGGTGCAGGGAAGTTGCTCTGATAAGACGTGTGTTTGTGAGTTTTTCTTGCAGTCCTGGGGTTTATCTTTTGTGTTTGGCAAAATCGTAGCTAGTGTTCTCCTCGATCCCTGGAGGTTCTGCAGGTAAAACCGGTCCTGTACAAACACAGCTTTTCTCTGCAGCACAGTCTAGAGAAAGGGGGGAAGAGGAGAAGGAGGAGGAGGAGGAGTGGGGCAGTTTGGATTGATATCAAGTCCAGAGCCAGACTCTGCTGCTGCCAGACTGCAGCCTCCTCCTCCTCCTGGTCAGCGCCCTCGACAGCTCGGTATCTCTCTGCATTATTCAGCAGCCCTCGTACTTTCTTTCTTTCTTTCTTTCTTTTTCTTTCATTCTCTCACTCTCTCTTCATCTCTTTTTCTCTGCTCCTCTCTTCTCCCTCCTGTGGCAACATATTCAAATGCTGCGCCAGGAGCACCTAAAACAAGGACACACACACACACACACACACACACCACTTCTCGGGTGTTTAGCATACCGGCGTGTGAAACCATCTGTGGGCTTCATGTGGGAGTGTTAAGTTAAGTTAAGAGCCGGAGCTCGAAGGTAAAACAAAAAAAACCTTGCGCTGGTTGGTTAAAGAGGGCCGGTCAGGGGACGGACGGCCAGACAGCCTCGGTGGGTGTGGGGTTGAAGCTGCCTGCTGACATCCACACTGTAGCAGCCGGGCTAATTGCCTGTCTGTCCTCCCTAAAGGGCACGACTGCGGTGCACGTCATACCGCCGCCGCTGCTGCTGCTGTCAGCCTCCGTGGCAGAACAGAGCCCAGAGTTTAATCTAAAACAAAAAAAAAAAGTGATTTTTTTTTTCTTTCCCCTCCTCTGAGGTTTCAGCTTTACATTCTTCTTCGGTATACACTGCAAAAACTCAAAAATCTTTGTCTTATTTCTGGTCAAAATGTCTCATTTATAGTCAAAACTGATCTCTTTCCATTTAAAATGTGACTCATCACCTACAAATTAACTTGTTTTTATATCATTTTCACTTGTTTCAAACACATTTTTACTTAAAATAAGTAGAAAAATCTGCCAGTGAAAGCAAGTTTTTTGTGCTTGTAATAAGAAAGAAAAACTTGCCCCACTATCAGATTTTTCTACTTATTTCAAGTGAAAATATGCTTGAAAGAAGTTAAAACGTGTCTAAAAACAAGCTACTTTTTAATGCGATGAGTCTTATTTTAAGTATAATGAGATTTGTTTTGACTAGAAATTACATTTTGACTAGAAATAAGACAAATATTCTTGGTAAGATTTTGAGTTTTTGCAGTGTACTGTATATCTTTCACTGCTTGAGCCCGAGTGTATCGATCTCTCCCCCCTTGCTCGCCGATTCACACCTAGGCTGCGTTCCGATCCACAGTTTACTTGGACAGAGCCCCCTACTCCCTACTCCCTGCACAGGGAATCTGCCGTAGGAAACTTCATTTAACCGATATCACACCAATCGGAACACCCTGCAACGTCACAGCTGTTTCCGGTCGAGTTCAAAAATAAAGTTTTTAAGTTTCAAAATGTTTCACGCCACCGTTTAGACAGATCTGAAATGATTTAAGAAACATTACTATTTCTGTGTGCACAAGCAAAGCAGTTTTGTGTTACAATGCGTGGTATTTATTCAGTTTGGGGGTATCAGGATGTGTAGAAAGCATCAGTGGCTCAGCTGACAGGAAAGCTAACGGCTGTTGCTAAGCTAACGGCGGTAGCTAAGCTAACGGCGGCAGCTAAGCTAACGCAGCTAAGCTAACAGGACGTCAGCTGTTAAAACCCTCCCGTTGTCGGACACGACATGAAACTACTCTTGTTAGCTCAATCATGTTGTAACTAAGATATTCGCCGGAAAAAATATTTTTTCATGGACCGTTTATTGAGCCACTGAGCTATTAAAGTTAGACAGGTAACCGTTAGCCCTACCAATTTACGTAACGCACGTAAACGGACCGCAATGGCTGATGGGTAATATCGGTTGTCAACATCCGGTGAACTGGGCGAAGTGAGGAACCGTTGTTCACTCCTTCCCTGCACAGTTCACAGTTCCCTTCAAACTGCTCCCTGCGGTTTGGAACCACACTGAACATGGCGGCACACCCTGTGTAGTCCACTGCGCAGGGAACTTCAGGTCGATCGGAACGCACCCCTAGTCTATTAAATTATGCATCAAGCTGCTCTAAAGCCCCTCAAAAATCATTACTGAGTTTAAGCTGACACACACACATGCTCATATAAACCATGCTGCTCACTGGAGGAACCAAATGTGGATTAATCTTGGCAGAATCTGACCAAATAGATCCAGATCCTCCTCCTCCCTCCCGCTCCCCGCTCCCTTTCTCTTTTTGTTTCACTTATCAGGCATGCAGTTATTTTTTTTGTGCGTGCCATCCGGACGTGTCCTGTCTTGTTAATGGCAAACTGGTGACAGTCATGATGTTGGCACGGTGACGCTGGTGATAACGGCCTCTGTGCTGCGTTTGATCAAAACTGGTTCTTGTGGGCCGACATCAGATTAGTGGCAGATTTCAGAGCTGAATGCAGTTGTGTTGTTGTTGTGTTGTCTCTGTAGAAATGTGTTGGTTATTGCACAGTCATAAAACAACATGCATGAGGGTTTGTTTACTGGAATCTGAAACCTTTCTTTATCAATTTGTCAATTTCCCGTCCATAATCAGGAAGCCACAGTCTGAAGTTAAGGCGTTTCTGCTCAGTGTGAGAGGACGACCGCTAATTTAAAGCCTTTAAATCAGGCTGAGGCTTTTATTTTGACAGGGTTTAAAGGGATAGTTCACCCAAAATTCAAATTTCACTCATTATCTACTCACCCTCATGCTGACTAAGGGCTGGGAGAATTTTCAGAGTCCTCCGTGCCTTCTTTGAGTTACGGAGGGGGTCAGCGCAGCAGTATTTGTCCATATAATGGTTGTGAATGGTGCTCACTTTTCTTCATCCAAAAAGACACACCAGAAAACATCCAAATACCTCCATACTGCTCGTCTGTAATGTCCCTCTTGTATTTTTTCGGAACAATTTCTCATGTTGGGGCTTCAATACAAGAGGGACATTACAGACAAGCAGTATGGAGGTATTTGGATGTTTTTTGGTGTGTCTTTTTGGACGAAGAAAAGTGAGCACCATTCACAACCATTATATGGACAAATACTGCTGCGTGGACCTCCCCGTAACTCAGAGAAGGCACGGAGGACTCAGAAAATTCTCCCAGCCCTTAGTCGACATGAGGGTGAGTAGATAATGAGTGAAATTTGAATTTTGGGTGAACTATCCCTTTAATAATGGTAGGATTGATTACAGAAGAGAAAGAGCAGGAAAAGTGAAGCACACTCAGGTCAGTGTTCATATATTATTAATAAGAGGCAGTTGAAGTGTGTGTGTTGTTTGTAAAACCAGCAAAACAAGGAAGTGACTTCCGAACTTTCAACCAGGGAGGAAGTTGGACCGGTGACCTTTTTTGAGGAACAGCGACTTTTTTTTTCTCCACTTACCGTGATGATAACAGGTTTATCTGGCCTCCGACGTTAGAAAGGAAATGCAGCTCACGGCGCATCAGTGATTGAACACAAGTTGAAAGTGAGCAGGTAATTTAAACAGCAGGTACAGTGTCAAAAAAACCCCCAAAAACAGCATCTCAAAAAGAGGAAAAAGTGAAGGAAACGACGATCTGAAGATGATTTCTCTCCCGGGACGACGTGTACCTGTATTTAGCGCCGTCTGCCTCTGATCTGTCGCCACATTTAGCCTCTTTGAACAATGAGACTGCATCTAATTATGTTCCAGGCAGCTGCTCCGCACGCCGACACACACTTTGATATGGATTAATATTTGCCTTGTGGGAACGTGTGTGCCACTGCCGGAGCTTCAGTCCTCAGCTGATTCTGAGAGCAAATAATTCCTCACAGAGGTGTGGTCATAGTGGATTGGATTTAAAAATGTAATAATTAACACAAATTAATGAATGGGCATATGCATTAATATAGATTTTATCTACCAAAATATATGACTTCCACAGTTGTAGTGCTCATGTATCACCTTGTCATATTTCCAACTCATGCTGATGCAAACGGTTTTTCCTGCATAAATGCTCGTAATTAGATGATGCATATGTGGCGTTTGTGCTGATTACATAATGTTTGCATGCTAAAATGCAAATCCTAGATGATAAACATACAGGTAAACGTTACAGCAAAGATCCACAGTGCAGAAGTGATCACATGTCATGCAGCTCCAATGGTTTAATACACTTCCTGGGGGCGTGGCCATGATCAGGTTGAACTAGCTTAATATCAACCCGGTGCACGATCGTATCTGTCTGGTTTCACTTCAAAAACACTTCTGAGATGAGATAACAACAGCTTCTGAAAGTTTAGGAAAGTTTGGTCTGCAGCAGTGAAACCGAACCCAGCAGAGTAGGGAGGCTGTGAGAGTTTGATGCTGAGACAGAAGCAGGTTAAGTTAATTTTCTCCTGATTCATGGCTCTGACGTCGCTCTGTGGAGGATCTGTGGCCTCTGATAAATGGACCTGATATTTATTCTGTTGATCTGTGATCTCGTTCCCTCCCTTCCTCGTTTTTCTCTATACTGTCTCTGATTATACCTGCGAGCTGTCAACACATTAGTGTTTAGCATTTAGCCACCACCGTGCTGATTGAACAGCCTCACAGAGCTGCTGTAGCTGCACTGTTGTGGACTCTTCAAAGGGATAGTTCAACATTTTGGCAAACTGGCCCATTGCCATAATCCCTATAGTCATAGCAGTAGGTTCGTTACCTTTAATTGTCAGTGCAAGCTGTTTTTAGAACGGCGGAGCAGAGCCGCAAGCTGCTCAGAACTACGCTACGGAGGCTCATGGGATTTCTTGGTTTCCCTCATCAAACTCATCAAATACACAATCCAACAACTCCACAACGCTCTGGTGGACAAGTTGTGACCTGCACATTCACCACGCTATGAGATAATAACAGAATGTTACAAGACAGAGTTGTTTTAGAGGTAAATTCATGCAAAACCGCTGATGTGCGTTCCCGTCGGGGGCATTTTTTCAGCAAGCAGTCTCTTAATTTGCCTCAAAACCAACTCTGTCATAGCGTAGCTTTGAGCAGCTTGCGGCTCTGCTCCGCCGTTCTAAAAACAGCTTGCACCGACAATTAAAGGTAACAAACCTACTGCTATGACTATAGGGATTATGGCAATGGGCCAATTTGCCAAAATGTTGAACTATCCCTTTAAACATTTAACTTTATAACAACAGGCACATCTGTGACCTTTAATTAAAGCCACAGAACGATATAATCTGAACTATGTCCGATAATAATTACAGACTCGGCTCGTCAAGGCCACAAAAACAAGACGATATGATGATGAATGTTTTTGAAAAAAAATCAACGTCACCAGCGTCACCTCGCTGAGTCACGTTGATCAAGTGGACTTCCAGAAAACGGTGACTGGTGACACTTATCTTTGAGAACGGTAAATATCCGCCCCCATCTTTTCTTTTTTTTTTCCTGTGGTTGACCCCCGGAGCCAACGAAGTGATAACAGCACTTCAGCCTCATCCGCCGAGCGCTCCCCTCACAAGCACAGATACTTCCTGTACTGATGCAGCGGCGAGATACAGGAGAGAGATGACAGGACGGCTTCTTTCTCTTCTTCCTTCTGCTTCTTTTTTTTTTTTACTTCTTTCTCCCTGTCTCTCTCCACCCCCCACCCCCCCTCCTTTTCTCGATGTCTCTGATATGCCACATCACAAGACCCTTCATGGCACATCACGTCCACCACGCCGTAATGAAGTTTTAATGGAAACTGTTTATCATCAAACCGTCATCTTCTTCTTTTTCTTCTGTCTGCCCCCTCCCTTCCTCTCCTCCTCCCTCCTCCCTCCTTCAGCTTCTCCTGCTTCCTCTCACACAGAAACTTGAACGCACACCAGCAGGTTGTTTGAATGTTGTGAATTTGTGCCACGAAGGATGAATCACAACATCTTCTTTCTAAAAAACTTCACTCTTTCACTTTTTTTAGGAGACTTGTGTTGTGTGGAAACTGTGGACAGTCCTGTCTGTGATGTGATGAGCTGAATGGAGCTTGTTGTGTTGTTGTTGTGTTTGGGTGGGGGAATGTTGTGAGTGGGACTGGAGTCAGACTTCTGCTTCTCTCTCTCTCTCTCTTTCTCTCTGTCCATCCCTCTCTCTGTCCGTCCGTCCGTCTGTCTGTCGTAGCCACAGTAACAAACAGCAGCATTGTTGACAGCAGCGTCTCTCTCTGATCTCACTTCTCTTTGCCTCTCGCTCGTCGTGTTTCCTCTCCGTCTCTCTCTCTCTCTCTGTTGCGGGTGTGTGTGTGTGTGTGTGTGTGTGTGTGAGTCACAGTGATGGGACGAGCTCGTTCAGGTTTTCTCTGTTGTTCTGTGTGTCGGGACCCGGTTGAACTGTGACACCGATGCGGACTAAAGCTCTGACCCGTTTGGAGGATCCGCTGGATTTCCTGAAACGAGGTACAAAGACGTCAAAAAAGTCCAGTTTATAGGAGATGGAGATCTTTGTGTGTGTGTGTGTGTGTGTGTGTGTGTGTGTTTACATATTTACTTAATACTCTGGTATGTGACTTCCATTCTTTGGTTCAGAAAGTGTTTGGTTCTTATAAGCTGATTATTTAAGGGTAAAACATGTGATGGTTGTGTGTGTGTGTGAGAAAAACAATACTCTTTATGGACATGGTGGATTTTCCTTTTGGTCAGTTTTGTCTTTTGATTTGTTTGTTCATTTTGCCCAAACTTTAAAGGGATAGTTCAACATTTTGGCAAATTGGCCCATTGCCATAATCCCTCTATAGTTTTAGGAGTAGGTTCGTTACCTTTAATTGTCGGTGCAAGCTATTTTTAGAACGGCAGAGCAGAGCCGCGAACTGCTCAGAGCTACGCTACGGAGGCTAATGAGATTTCTTGGTTTCCCCCAATACACAATCCAACAACTCCAAAACGCTCTGGTGGACAAGTTGTGACCTGCACATTCACCACGCTATGAGATAATAACAGAACGTTACCAGACAGAGTTGTTTTAGAGGTAAATACAGAGACTGCTTGCTGAAAAACTGCCTGAAGGTCCACCAGAGTGTTTTGGAGTTGCCAAAAATGTTGAACTATCCCTTAAAAGTGTTTAAAGTCCATAAATATCTGCACTGGCCTTGGTGACAGTTCACTGGATGCATTTCCACATGTTTTTCTTTCCACAAACTTTTTAATTTGATTTCTGCACAACACAAAAATGTCAAAAACAAAGTTGCATTGTTGTGTCAGATATAACAGTGACAGTTTACAGGACTAAACGCACACATTTATAACCAGATTATCATCATAAATACATAAATTAACAGAAAATAAAAGTGAAATCTGATGATTCATAACTTTTCTCGGTGCCTAATCAGATTTCTAACATGTTCCAGTGCTAATTTCATGTTTCACTTGTAGTTTGAAGCTTTGAAAACAGACGATCGTCAGACTCTGAGCTGTAAATGACGTCCTGACGCTCTGCCTCTAAATATAAAGCCCTGGTATGAGAAGCGCTAATATTAGATGCACATGGTCGATAATGATGTGCTGTGAAATGTCTGCAGTTTTTTTTTTTCCTCCTCAGCTCTTAAATGGTCCTCACTTCTTCACTTGAAGATGCTGCACTTTAGCAATTTAACAGATGCAGAGCCGTTAACAGTATCAATACAGTGTTAGATGTTAAGTGAGTTAAGTTAATTATTCATCTGTAAAGCCTCTGTGGGATCAGGACGAGTGTGTAGAAGAGTGTAGAGGTCGATGCCGGGAGGTCGAGTTCAGGTTGGAAACACAGACTGGGAGAGACGGACGGTTGTTTTGGAGGCGCAGTAATAACATGTAATAGTGAAACGTCTCCAGTTGCCTCATCAGCTGTTTGTTGTGAAGTGGGTGACATCATCCAGTGAGTCACTTCTTGTAGAGGTGCTACTGTACATGCTTCAGTTTTACTTTAATTAGTAAGTTAGTGATAATAAGACACGTGTTTTTTCTTCCTGTCGGTGTTGTGCATGTACAGCTCAGGTTTATTTCCAAACGCTGACAGAAGAACAACAGTGTAAAGTCAGGTTGCAGGCGGTTGCAGGTGGTTGCATCAGTCTTTTCAGGTGATTTGTTATGTAGCAACTTGAAGATGCGTCTCATTGTCTCTCTAAGCAGCTGCAGCAGATGTGTCAGCGCTGACTCACCTGCTGCTTATTTCCTCTGGGTGACTCTTGGTGATCCATCATTTGATCTGATGCATAAAAAGTCAGGAAATAGTTAAAACGTGTTGTTGTTTTTCAAGCTGCTCGTCACAAAGAGTTTCAATCAACTAACATGAAAGACTCAGATTTGAGTTGATTTGAGATCAAATTTGGATTTATTTAGGTTATTTGCTATTATTTCAGTGTTGATAAATGATTATTTTTAGTTCTACATACAACTAAGAGAAAAACCATGTAATAATACAGCTAGTCTTTCAGAGAGCATGAGTCTGTCATATGTTTTTGGCTTTTTAGAGACAACTTTATTCTGTGAGAATAAATTGAGAATATATGAAGAATACATTTAGAAATGTCCACCTTTGCATACATTACAGTACATTAATTCATAGTATTTTCAGCTCAATGTGCAACCATCCAGTCAGTTTCCATCCTAGAAAAGTCTGCAAAAGTCAGAGTCTAGATTTTTTTTAAATGAGTCCAATCCTGCAAAGTTTGTGCAAAGTACACAAACTTTTTTAACGTCGAACTGACACAGACTGGCAAAAGTCTGAACCATCACTGCACTGAAAACTCTGAAAAGTTAAAGTAAAACTTCCAGCTCAGTTTTAATGGAAACTTAAAATATTCAAAACTGTTCCAAAAATATTCAAATATCTCATTATTATGGAGAAATTCAAGGTTAGAAGGAGGACTGTCCTGTTTTTGTGTGTGTGTGGAGGTCAGGTGTGTGTGCAGCTGTATCTGAACTGTGATTTCTCGGTTCAGCTGTGGAGTTTCTTCAGCTGCAGAGTGTGAACACAAGAACAAAAGACAGGAAATGAGTTCCTCTCTGAGCAACCTCTCCACTGTTATTACTGTCTCTGTCTTCATCATCATCATCATCATCATCATCATCATTATTATTGTTATTATTAGTACTATTCGCTGGTCTGTGCAGATACAGTAGCATCCATGAAGGAGCAGAGAAATAGACAAAGAGCTGGTCGGAGGTTTTTTTTTTTTGCAAAGAGCTGAAAAACAGGCGATGACTCTTTAACAGGAAGAACAAAGAGGTGCTCATTACTACGTCGGCTTCAGGAGAGCAGAGGGAACAAGAAAGGCTGTGATTACGCTCGTCTTGTTGTTCGTTGTCAGCGGCCGTAATGAGGAACAAACACACAAACACACAAATACTCAAATGCAGTCCGACCACGCTGCTCCATCCTGACAAGAATAAGAAAACAAAATCCAGAGGTTTTTTATTTTTGTTTCCATCCTCGTTTTAATGACTCTGAATGTTTTATATTCACCAGCTGCCGGTTATTCTCATCTCACAGTTTCTTCTTCCACTTGTTTTCTGGATTATTCAGATGCTTGTTTTGGACGGGCAGAAATCAAAGATGGAGATGTAGAGACCTCGAACTGTCTAACTTCTTTTATCTGTCCAGAGCCTCTCTTACTGTATTTAAGTCACCGTCTAGTGTCTTTATGCAGATTATGAATAGTTTTTCCACTTTATAACATTATATAAAGAGCAGTTTAGATTGAAAACTGGTCAAATGTTGCAGGTTTATAGCATCGAAAACACAAAAAGTAGAAAATTAAACAACATATCCAAATATTTTTTCCCTCTAAACTATTAAAAGACGACCGTCTTTGCAAATATTCATAATATCCCGATTTTGTCTCTTTTTGTTCTGCAGAGACATACAAGTGCACTGATAAAGCTGTAAAAAAAAATCCTCCCAAACCTTCAATTTATTAGTTTATCTTATTTATGTCAATTAAATCAATTGAAATGGATGAAAAATAATAATTATTTTTCTTTATTCACACAGATGTAAAATAAAACCATGATTTCCATCTTTATTTTCTTATGTGTCCACATTTTTTTCCATTAACGGCTTTGAGCATGCAGGTTTTGAATCACACGCTGATATAAAACACGATGAGCTGCGTTCACATCACCTGGTCGAGTGGTCATAAAAAACCACGGGGTGGGGGGTGGAGGGAAGTTAACAACACATAACTTCCTGAATTCTTGATGTATTGTGCTGCTGGTTTCAGACGAGTTGTCATGCGTGAACACTTCTGACTCCTCCGGCCCAACAGCCCCAGAGAGAGTGCTGCGGACAGTAAAATTCCCACGTGACCTGAATGCAGCGTGAGAGGGGAGTGAAGGGCAGAGAGAGACTGGGTTTGGTTTGGTGTGGGCGGACAGAGTGGCGTCCAGCTGGAGGGGCGGCGGACAGGCAGGCGGGGGGGTGACGGACAGGGACATTTTAATCACAGCAGGACAGGGACAGTTAGCCAGAGCTGACACCGGCCTCACCGCTGGGGGAGTGACTGTCAGAGCAGAGCAGAGGAGGGGAGGAGGGAGTCGGCTGCAGCCTTGTAATGAAGGATAAGCAGCAGGACAAGTGAGAAAGGTCTTTTAAAGGAGTAAATCCAGCGTCAGATCCTGTTAAACTCTTTGATGTGACTTCATTTCTCGTGTTTGTTGAAACTGTTTCCACCTCATGTGATGACTTTATGATTTAATGACTGAAAGAAACACATTCCTGAGCTTTTTTTCATTTCATTTTGTGGTTCAACACAGAAGCGACTAAAGATACGAGCTGGTGGAGACCAAAAACAGAGCTAAAAGAGAGGAAACACTGAGCTTAGATCAAAAACAGAGCTAAAAGAGAGGAAACACTGAGCTTAGATCAGCCAGGTGGCCAGGAAGACATCTCTATATGAATGCTAATGTTGCTCTATGTGTCACATACCAATACATGTATTCATTTATATAAGTACACACACATAACATTTCTATAATGTCAGTATATCAACTTAAATGACTGCGTTTACAGTGTTTCTGTTGCCTCCAAGTGCCAAAAAATACCAATACTAAAACTTTGCCTCAATTCAATGGTCTAAAATTATAAAATATTTGATTGTTGAACAAGCTCACAGATCTGAACATATTTCAGAAATGGACCATTTGAATGCTCAAAAGCAACACAACATCATTATAACAATGTTGGATACAGAAGTAAAGCAGTCGACGAAACTCTCTCAACTCAACATTTATTTTCTTTTTCTGCAGCTTCTTTGTTTTGTTTTTGTTTTGTTTCCTCCTGAGACCTGCTGCTCTGGATGTGTCACCACTTTCCAAAACCAGTTTCAAACTAAAACTAGAATGCACATTTATTGTTTTACCTTTTACTGTGAAGTGAACCTCCTGTGTGCAGTGGACATACAGTAAATCCTCTTTGGAGGCACGTGAACGTATATAATTCCTCCTTCTTCTTATGAACACACTCCCAGGCGTCAACGTGTTGCTCCAGCCGTGAATAAAAGGGGGTCTAATTGCATTTAGCTTAAGTCAGGCCGCTGTGTGAATACTAATATGGCGTTAAAGGCTCAGAAAAGGACCGAATCCCATTTCCTCCCCCAATTCCTCTCACTCTCACTATGGGAACCACTCGGCCCCCCGGGGTGAACTTCCCAGCAGTGAGAGGGCTTTTACTGTATTTGTTTATTTACCCCAGACAGTTTGCCTTGTTGGGTCCTCTCCCGCTGTGTGTGTGTGTGTGTGTGTGCTCTGGACAGCCCACAGTGACATGCCTTTCACTAACACACACACACACACACACACACCATCCTGTCATAAAAATGCCAGCCGGGTTCAATAAGGAGCGCATTTGTTTCGGAGCGTTTAGGAATTCCAGTCGAGCCGTTCCTCCCGTCCGAAACCCCGGAGACCCGGAGAGGAAGTTGGAGAATGACACGAGTCAAAGACTTCCTTCAAAAAAAAAAAAAAAGTGGGGGAAAAAGAGAAAGGAACTGGGAATGTTACATAACAGCTGGGACTGGAACAAGTTGGGAGTTTTGAAGGCCAAAGTGGTTTTAGATAACGGCTCATTACAGCTGATAGAGATCAGTGTCTCCACAGATATTATACACACTTTATTTATATTTATCTGCATTTTGTACAGAGAAGTTAAAAAGTTTCAAGTTTCAAATGGAAGTGTCTCATTAAAGGGATAGTTCAACATTTTGGCAAATTGACCCATTGCCATAATCCCTATAGTCATAGCAGTAGGTTCGTTACCTTGTCGGTGTTACATTGTCGGTGCAAGCTGTTTTTAGAACGGCGGAGCAGAGCTGTGAGCTGCTCAGAGCTACGCTACAGAGGCTAATGGGATTTCTTGGTTTCCCTCATCAAACTCATCAAATACACAATCCAACAACTCCAAAATGCTCTTGTGGACAAGTTGTGACCTGCACATTCACCACGCTATGTTTTTTCGGCAAACAGTTTCTTTTCGGCATGACACCGGCTTTGCATTTACCTCGAAAATCTGTCTTGTAACATTACATGATTATCTCATAGCGTGGTGAATGTGCTGGTCACAACTTGTCCACCAGAGCGTTGTGGAGTTGTTGGATTGTGTATTTTATGAGTTTGATGAGGGAAACCAAGAAATCCCATTAGCCTCCGTAGTGTAGCTCTGAGCAGCTCGCGGCTCTGCTCCGCCGTTCTAAAAATAGCTTGCACCGACAATTAAAGGTAACGAACTTACTCCTAAAACTATTGTGGCAATGGGCCAATTTGCCAAAATGTTGAAATATTCCTTTAAAATGTCGGACTTCAGCCAGTTTTACAAACCTGTCCATCTTCGTTGTGCAGATACTTCAAATAAAATTGCATCGGTGTAACAGTGAACCTGGCGCTCCCTGAGGACGATCTTGTTTAAAGTTGTTTTCAAGATTGTTATTGGAATAAATTGGCAGCTGAGGTTCTAGAGAGGAGAGTTGTTGTGATTCAGTGTGTGTGTGTGTGTGTGTGTGTGTGTGTGTGTGTTGAAGTCCAGCGCCATGTTCAGTGTTTCCCTCTCTCAAGCCTGGAGCTGTGAGTCATCACACACCTCCATTAGGCTACTACAGTACGTGCTGCACACTGCATTCAACATAAACACAACCTGACCCCACTTAATAGTGTGTTTGTGTGTGTTTGTGTGTCTGCCAGCTTTGTTAACACGCATCCGATGCTTGGAACCTCTCATGTGTGTGTGTTAGTGTTCTGGTAGATAAGAGAGTGGAAACTGCCGTGAGATATTCAGATTGACAATCCTAAGGTGCACAGAGAAGTGCAAAGTGTCTGTTGTAGTGTGTGTGTGTGTCTGTGTGTGTGTGTGTGTGTGTGTGTGCGCGTGTGCATCCATCAGCTACACACTGTCGTACGTGGGCTCAGAAAACAGAAAACCTGTGTGTGCCAGTGTGACGTCTCTGTCACAGCAGCTCTCTGTTTTCAAGGAGCTCCTCTCATCATCGGCCTGCGTCCTACACACACACACACACACACACACACACACATACACACACACTCTAAGACACACACATTATTCACTGAGGCTGAGGTCAGGCTGGCACGCTGGCTGTGCTGCAGTGAAGTGTTCCTGCTGGCCTCACCAGGCTTTCTCTGACTGGTCTGAAGAGTGTGTGTGTTTGTGTGTGTTGAAAAGTGTGTGTGTGTCTGTGTGTCTGTGTGTGTTTGTTCTCCACGTCAGCTCTGGGGCCTGACGCACCGAGGGAGAGTTGGAGCAGCACAAAGCGAGTCTCTCATGCCTGTCGAATCATCTGAGAACACAGAAAATGTCTTTTTTTGTTCATATTCAAAAGCATTAAATTCCTTTACTGTTTAGTTCATTATGTATGACAGAGTATTAGGGCCACATTGACAAATAAAAAAAATCACAAACTTCGACAACTTTATTCTCAAAGTTGATTTTTTTTGTGAAAATCGTATAGGTAATGTAATGTAATATTAAGACTTTTTTCTCATAGGAAATGTACTTAATTCTCGTAAATTTACGACTTTATTCTCGTAATGTTATGACTTTTTTCTCGTAGGAAATGTACGACTTGATTCTCGTAAATTTATGACTTATTCTTGTAAATTTACAACTCTCATAATGTTATGACTTTTTTCTCGTAGTAAATGAACGACTTTATTCTCATAAATTTACGACTTTATTCTCTCTTTATTCTCTTACGACGTCTTGTTTTCTGAATGTGGCCCTAGTACTCCGTCGTAATTATGACATTATTTGTTTTTTTTTGGTTTTTATACGTGCTAACATTATTAGCCTCATTCTAGCGCTGGTGATATGACATCGGTCAAAATGCCAGTCCAACACTTTCAGACGTTCGGAGGGAAATGTCTCCACAGTTGTCAAATTGAAAGCCATGAGAAACTCCATCCAGATGTGTTGTAGCAGCCTACAGATGTGCTCAAACCTGTTTACCCCCACTGATAATAAATCTTCTAATCTTCATCACCCACTGACGTTAACAACAGTTGGACAGTTTTCATTTATGCGACATTATCACAACATACAGAGATTGAATAAAGCTTCGGATTGATGCTAAACTAGCATGCTAACAGGCTAACGTAGCACTGGTAGTAGCCTAACTTATTATAACCTGTGTTAAACTGTAGGAAAGTTGTAAGTTTGTGCATCATCACCATCATCTTAAATCAGAATTAAATTTTAATCAACACATGAGAAGGAAAAAGTGGTCGCAAAGTGTGCTAGCAGCATGCTAATAGCCTACGTACTGCTAACATCCACTGTAGCCTCTCGATGCAAAACCAACTTTCTTTCTGCTCTGCTCTGCTCTGTCTCGCTGTAGTTAATTGTCGGTCCTGTCAGTCTGACTGTGGCTGTAACTACTGTTTACAATGGAAAAACATTTATGGAGAGAGAGACACAGAAACACCAGCGACAGCAGTAATTAACGTCAACCATAAAATGTCAACCTGATGTTTTTTTTGTCGTTGTCTGAGCCGTAAACGTCCACGGTCACAGCACCAGCATGACACCATCGAGTCGACCACCACAACTGCTTGAAAGTGTGTGAACTCTGTTGCAAAGTTTAAACGGGAAACTGTTCTTTCTGGAGCAGAGGCTTCCTTCTCGCAACCCTTAAATGAATATGACATGTCTATTCACGCATGTTTATTCCTCTTCTAGTGCTTCTTGGTGAAGGTTTTGATGGCTTTCTGTCCACGCGTCTGAGTTGTGACAATGCTCAGCGTCCTCCATGTGTAACAGATCTTACAAAACCATTTTCTGAATAGCCTATGTCTCATTTGATTCGTCTGCTCATGTGTTTTCACTTGATTCTATTATAGGCCTACTTGATTTTTTTTTCAATGCTGCTCACTCAGGTTCTGTGTTTCTAAAAGTTTGGACACACTTTCTCCTTCAATGGTTTTTCTTAGATTCATAATGGAGACATCAAAACTAAGGAATTACTTAGTGAGAAAAAAAAAGCTAAACAAAGCAGAATATGTTTTATGTTTTAGATTCTGCGAAGTAGCCACCTTTTGGTTTGATGACAGCTTTTTGCAGCCTCTTGACCTTCTGTCATCAGCTTCATGAGGTCGTCACCTGTTGGAGCGTTTTTTGTTTTCCAACAAGGAGTTCCCAGAGGTGCTGAGCACTTGTTGGCTCATCCCAAACCATCTCATAGTTGGGTTTAGGTCAGGTGACAGATAACTCGATATGTGCTCTTCTAGTTTTGATGTCTTTAATATGAATGTAGAGAGTAATAAAAAATAAAGATGCACACTCAAAACAAGGACATGAAATTAAATAATAAACATAAACCATATATAAAAATAAATAAAATGTAAAAAAGCATGAAAAAAAAAAACAGAAAAATCTAAACTAATCAAGGAGTTCAAAAACGTTTCCAGCAGCACTGTACATGTATGATGACAGATGATCTAACTTGTCTTCTTGTTTTGTCTCTGCAGCGTCTGATCAGGATGCGGCGGTGAAACTTGACCAGGAGCGAGCTGAGATAGTCGCCAAATATGACAAGGTACAGTACGCTAACACAACACAACAGCAGCAGCAACAATAGTTTCCTTTTCTTTTGTTTTTTTTCCCTCCGTGCGGTCGTCCGCAGCCAGATTCCAGTCACTCACTCATGCTGAGACCGACTCCACGGTGGTGAAATCCCTCTATAAATCTCTGCCTTATTGCCCGTGAAACACAATAATAACAGCGTACGGCGCGCGGGCCGCAATCTGCTGCTCCAGTGTTTTTAAAGCGTTTTCATTTTGGTGAGGCGGCGGCGGCGGTAGTGATGTCAGCGTGAAGAGCCACATTTCAGATGCAGCGTTGAAAAACTGGTTGAAAATTAAAATGTTAATGAAGGTTTGTGCATTTGAAAAGCAAAGCAGGTGATGACTCAGTGTGTGTGTGCACGTCCAGACAAGTGTGTGTTAATTATGCATAAAGGGCAGAGAAGGGAGGATAAAGAGTGTGTGTGTGTGTGTGTGTGTGTGTGTGTGTGTGTTCATTCATTCATTCATTCAATAGTGTCGGTGTGATGTCATGGACATGAAGTGGTTTTATTGGCTGAGATCCAGAGGTGACATTTCATTCATCAACAGTGGCAGCCGATCACAGATACATAATATTGATACATGAATGAATATTAAAATGCCTCAGCGTGTGAGTCACACAGGAAGTGCCAGTCACAACTCAACCGACGCCGATGATGTAACGGTGATGATGTCATCAGGCTTGTCTCGGCTCGTGTTGTAATGTGGACGACTCACTTCGTTGTGTTTTACAACCTGTACGTAGGTGTGGAGGTTTGGACGACGGTGGTTGTTGTTCAGGCAGGAAGGTTCAAATGAGGGACATAATCTCTGATGCATTATGGGAAATGTAGTCTACAAACTACTCTGCTGCGGTGTCTTCATCCTATAGGTCCAACTAACAGTTATTTTCATTAGCAAATCAATCAGTTGATTGGGTTTTTTGTTCTTCTGGGTCAAATTGACCCAATCTGTTCCCTTCCTCCATCCTTCCTTCTTTCCTTCCTTTCTCCCTTCCATCTTTCCACAATCCTTTTCCCCTTCCTTCCTTCCTTCCTTCCTTCCTTCCTTCCTTCCTTCCTTCCTTCCTTCCTTCCTTCCTTCCTTCCTTCCTTCCTTCCGTCCTTACTTCTTCTTCCGTTCTCTTTTGATCCAATTGACCTGATCTGTTCCCGCCCTACATCTTTCTTCCTTCCTTTTCCCCTTCCTTCTTTCCCTTCTTCTTTCCTTCCTTCCTTGAACTAATCTGTTCCCTCCCTCCATCTTTCTTTCCTTTCTTTTTCCCTTCCCTTCAATCCGTTTTCCTCCCTTCCTTCCTTCCTTCCTTCCCCTCATCCTTACTTCTTCATTCCTTTTTGACCCAGTTGACCCAATCTGTTCCCTCCCTCCATCTATCTTTCCTTCCTTTTTCCCTTCCTTCTTTCCTCCCATCTTTCCCTTTATCCTTCCTTCCTTCCTTCTTTCCCTTCATCCTTCCTGCCTTCCTTCTTTCCTTCCTTCCTTTACCCAGGAGGACAACAGGAGTATTAACTGATCAATTATGATATTCAGAAAAAATGTGACAAAAGTTTGCATTTACATTTACGTATATTTGGAAAAAGAAACCGGAAATACTGAATCACAGAATTGGCAGCTTAACTGTTTTTTTATTTGAGAAATCAAATTGTTTTCTTAATTGATCATTCTTTCGATCAAATAATCAATTAATTAACCAACAGCAACACTTGTTATTTTGACTTTAAATAATAATATTCCCTCCTCCTCATTTCTCCTTGTCTCTACCTTCATCAAACATCTGTACAGAGAACTCAGATGATAACACTCTAGTCTATAGTTTCTCATTGTGTGTGTGTGTGTGTGTGTAAATTGACTGTATGTGTATATGTGGCTGCTCCCTGAGTGACACGTCTATTTCACAGCTCGACGGTATCAGTCGGACCAGCCCACCACGCTTGGTTTGTAAATTAGTCTTTTTAATTTAGTCCAGCAGGCTGCATAATCAAGCTGCTGCCTCATTAAGAGTGAAGAGACCATGGAGAGGAGAGGAGATGATGGAGGCGTGTGTGTGTGTGTGTGTGTGTTAGAGTGTGTGTGTGTGTGTGTGTGTGTGTGTTAGAGTGTGTGTGTGTGTGTGTGTGTGTGTGTGTGTGTGTGTGAGGTGAAACGAGACACAATCAGAGCTAAATCAGTGTCATTGTCGCTGCTGGAGATGGGTGGAGTTTAATGGAGTCAGTTATTATCACGCTGACCACACATACACACATACACACTCACGCTGTGCACAGAAATGAAGAGTTTTGTTTCCGGATGACACATCCTCATCCTCCTGGCCTGACTGCTGTCTGTTGTCACGGCGACGACTGATGCTGATGGGGGGTTTTTTTGGATGGAGGCCACTGATTGGAGAATATTTGGAGCCGGTACTTAATAACTTTGTGCTTTGGCTGGTGAAGAGATCAGATCAGAGATGATGTCAGTTCAACATCATGCATACTGTAATGCAGTATACTATGCATACTGATGCAGTGCGTGAATTTCGACGGTTAGTGTTGTAACGATCGCAACGATTGCCAATATTTTCTTTTTTTTGACCGCTATCATCGCCCGTCAACACATCTACCGGCTTGTTTTGTTATTTCAAAAGTTCAAAAGTGTTTATTGTCATCATTTGCACAGTGGAAAGGTGAGTTTCCCTGACAATGAAATTCTTACTTTGCCAGCGTCCACATCACAAAATAAAACGCCAGCAATTATAAAAAACTAGGTATAAAAAATACACAATTAAAAGCAATCACTGCAGCAGGAGAAGCGGAAAAACAAAAAAGAAAAGAGAAAAAGCCGGCATTCTGGAGCGGAGCGAGCAATATCTCAACATCTCCTCCAGGGATCACGGTGAAAGTTTGCCCAGACATACATCAACATCTGCTCTGTGGACTTTCCATCAGCTTTGGTTTGTTCTTTGTGTTTTTTTGCAAATTAGCAAACACCTGCTGCTGGACAGTGGACATGAATGCTGATGTTTAGCATTCAGCTGAGAGCAGCGGAGCCTCACAGAGCTGCTGCTACTGTTATGTAGCATCAAACATCACAAATGAAATGATAATAAATCAGGTTACAGCTCATATATCTGGGTAACCTGAAGTGTCTCTCTCTCTTTGAGTAGCTGAAGTCGTAAAATCTCCACTGACTTACGGTGTTTTATGTGTCTATTATTCAACCTAGATGTTTTAAATTTAAACTTGGTACCAGGCAACATCTGGCTATGAAATACTGATGCATTCAGGAGCAGCTGGGACGTCCCGTTTTTCATTTTTCTGGACTTTTTTTTCCCAAATTTTACTGGAAATGGAAAAAGCACAGATTTATTAGCATGAACCAGCACCAGTTATGTTAATAATAAAGTGCAGAGAGAAAGCACACATACGTCCATCACAGACTGGCGGTGGTGGTGACACACAATCACAGACGCCATGACGGAGCGAGCGCTGAGCAGTCGCAGCGCCGCTTTAATTTCCCCCTCCTGAAATTGATTTGAGAGAAATGATAAATGTGTCGGCCGTGATGATGTGAAGCCGTGGACACACACGTGGATAAAACACCGAGGTCTTCTGTGTGTGTGTGTGTGTTTGAGTTATTTATTTTGAGTGGTGTGTTTCTGCTGAGGGAGCAGTAGGTGGAGGGAGATGGATTTCAAAAAATACTTTCACCTCAACATCTGGTCGACCCGGTGGAGCGACCTGAGAAACCACAGACTGGATCTGATACCGGGGCGAGGCGAGGATTATTTTTTAAGACACGTTGTTGGATCGTACTGTACAGTACACTGTGTGGACACATCACATCTGGGCGCAGATGTTTTGTTTTTTGGTTTTTTTGCTGTAACTTTGAAGTTCTCGGACTGTCAGGTGGAGCTGTCGACACATCTGTATATTTCCAACCTGATTTGATGAAGTTTGAAGCTTCGAGTCGAAATGAAAAATAAAAAAAAGGCACATTTTTGAACATTTACAGTGTATGAAAAACAACCAGACTGTGGAGTCAGGAGCCATTACACACACAAGCTAATGGGAGCTTGGTTAGACACTCATTTATATTGATTTGATATACACTGTTTAAAATATAATTAAATCAAATGGGTTTAATTAGGCTTTTCCTATAAAAACCCATCTAAGTGAAACATCCGGCTCATAAATCCACTCTTCTCTTTTCCTGTTATTATTCCACATTCCTCCTGTTTTTATTTTTGCCTTTCACCGAGAATTGTTTTACACAGTCGAAGAGCGTAATTTTGATTAAAGGACGAAATAAACAAACAGATGCAATTTTCCAGTAATTTGCTTTTGTAGTTAATCAACACAATGAGGCGTAAATTACTGGTTAATTAAGTACTTGTAAGTACTCGGAGTCACAGCAGATAAAACTGTCTGTGACAACACACAGACGAGAAAGGAAAGGCTGCACGATGAGTCATAATCATGTGTGTATATTTATTTATATAAAGAGAATATAGATTTGTATTTACTGTACTAGAGGTGCAGAGGTTTTTAAAGGGATAGTTCAACATTTTTGGCAAATTTGCTCATTGCCATAATCCCTATAGTTTTAGGAGAAGGATCGTTACCTTTATTTGTCGCGAGCTGCTCAGAGCTACGCTACGGAGGCTAATGGGATTTCTTGGTTTCCCTCATCAAACTCATCAAATACACAATCCAACAACTCCAAAACGCTCTGGTGGACAAGTTGTGACCTGCACATTCACCACGCTATGAGATAATAACAGAACGTTACCAGACAGAGTTGTTTTTGAGGCAAAAGAAGAGACTGCTTGCTGAAAAACTGTCCCCGAAGGCAGCGCACATCAGCGGTTTTGCATGAATTTACCTCTAGAACAACTCTGTCTGGTAACGTTCTGTTATTATCTCATAGCGTGGTGAATTCTAAAAATAGCGCACGTTTAATAGCTTGCACCGACAATTAAAGGTAACGAACCTACTTCCAAAACTATAGGGATTATGACAATGATGTTACCTGCAGAGTTCCTCTTTAAACTGAAGTGAGGCGTTTGGGTGCAAAGAAGAAAGAAAGAAACATCAGGCTAAGATACAGTATGAACACACGGACATGAAACTGTACATCATATTTATACTTTTAGATTAGCATCACTTACTCTTCACATGTTTCTAATTATCTCCGGTGTAAAATTGTAACTAAATGTCCATAAACCAAAGAGAGAGAAAAAGACGCTTCTTACACGTTCAGGAATCTCCATTTCTCCCACAGCAAAATGACAAACCTGAGTTTCCTTCTCCTTCTGCTCTCGGTGTCAAAAAAAGTAAATTCAAAGTCATCAGCAACATCTGGCGGCGTGGTGGTCCGTCTCTTTTACAGATGTTGTGACCAGCAGCAGAACTCGTTTTCTACACTCAAACTTTTGTTCATTTCGGTTCGAGCTCTAAATCGACTCAACTTCTTGCCCTCTATTGTCTCTCTCACACACACACACTCTCTTTGATATTCTCCCCCTGCTCTCCTCCACATAATCCCCCCCTGACACACACACACACACACACACACACACACACACACACACACACACACACACACACCGTCTGGCTGTAGGATTTCTATTTCATCTCTCCGTGATGGTGAATTAACTACTTTTTTCTTTCTTTTTTTTTTTTCCCGGAGACCCAGAGTCAGCCGGTGACACAGGTGCTCACATAATCACACTCTCACACACACACACACACACACACACACACACACACACACACACACACAAACACACACACAGACACAGTGTCCTTGTGTTTGGTAAACACACACTCGCGCCAACACACTTTCCCCAAGGGCGTCGCAGGAGTCGCAATCTAGCAGCAGCAGCGCCGTCAAAACACGACTCTGTGCCCCTGAGAGTGGTGGGTGGTCATTTGGAGCTGAGTTCATTTCAGAGCTGAAGCAGCTTCACAACCTGCTGCTTCATCAGAGTCATCAACTTAAAGGGATAGTTCAACATTTTGGCAAATTGGAGTTGTTTTAGAGGTAAATTCATGCAAAACCGCTGATGCGTGTTCACGTCGGGGGCAGTTTTTCAGCAAGCAGTCTCTGCATTTACCTCTAAAACAACTCTGTCTGGTAACGTTCTGTTATTATCTCATAGCGTGGTGAACGTGCAGGTCACAACTTGTCCACCAGAGTGTTTTAGAGTTGTTGGATTGTGTATTTGAAAAGTTTGATGAGGGAAACCAAGAAATCCCATTAGCCTCCGTAGCGTAGCTCTGAGCAGCTCACGGCTCTGCTCTGCCCTTCTAAAAATAGCTTGCACCGACAATTAAAGGTAACAAACCTACTGCTAAAACTATAGGGATTATGGCAACGGGCCAATTTGCCAAAATGTTGAACTATCCTTTTGATCGTTTAGTTAATGAAAAGTCAACTTGGTGATGTCTTTAAATTGCTTTTTTTGTTTGTTTGTTTGACCAACACACACACAAACCAACTCTCAGTCCACCCTGTTAGAAGAGATTTACAATCTAGAAAAGTACAAATATCATTTTTTATTGTATTTTTCCTTTGTTGATTATCACATGAATAAAAAATTAGGAGAAATACAAATGATTACTGCACAATTCAGAAGCTGCAATTAATGCGTTTGATGATTAATCTGCTTACTTTTATCCCAGTCATTAGTTCTGTCTGTAAAATGTCACAAAAAAGTGAAAATGCCCTTTTCCTAATTCTTCAATGATGCATTGGTTCATTAAGTCCCAGAAAAACACAGTTTACAGTCACAAGTAAAGTTTGTTTGTTAGATTTGAACTTTCAGCAGAATTTCTTTCAATCTTTTTGTCTGTTTCTAGTTTCTGTGCTGATTTACAGTCACTTATATGAGATTTTTGTTGTTTTTGTATTGTCAGTGCACATGAACAAGCTTCACAGTGAATCTGCCAATGCACCCAGTTATCAATCAAGTGCAAAATGCAAATTGATTGAAACTTTGATTTGACTCTTGATGTTCAGCAGTTTGAATGTTATTGTTGTGTTGTGTGTCTTCTGCAGGGTAAAGAGGCGGTTGTGGAGCCGTGGGAAGACACCAACTTCCACCTGTACAAAGTCATCGACCGCTTCGGCTTCGTCCAGTAAGAACTCACATAATCACAAACACACGCAGCTTCACGTCACAGCCCGTTTATCATTATTATTATCATCATCATTATTATTATTATAAAGTAAATGAAAAAGCTCCAAAGTAAACCTCCAGTATGAGGCGAAGCACCACGCTGCAGAGGAAGAGGGAGAAAATGAGAGGCTGCTGCTGAGAGAAGACTGTGTTTGTGGCTTCGGAGGCTGTGAGGCTCTTTAACAAAACGCCGTGTTGGAGGGTTATATATAGGCTGGCACATGCAGGCAGGAAACAGGCCGGTTAGCCACAATCACAGGCATCAGTGTTAGGACAGAGTGGTGCGAGCCAGACCAGACCAGACCAGACCAGAGGCGGTGGAGGAGCGAGGGATGGATGAGACGATGGTGGAAGACGAGGAGGAGCAGAAAGAAAAGAAAAGAAAACCTCAGGGTTACATGATTGTTTCAGACAGGGACAGAAGTATCCTAAGGTGAAGGTCAATGGCTGCGGGCGGGAACTGAGGAGGAGGAGGAGGAGGAGGAGGAGGAGCAGCAGTGATCTCCATGTGATACAGGAAGAGGAGACGTGAACTTTACAGATGTTTTCACACTCGCTTCAGATATGTATGAAAATCAGAGCCAGGCCTGAGTTTACACAGATGTTCAGAGCTGGACCACAGATGTAAACAGATGTTAAAGACGACCTATTATGGCCATTTTCACATTGACACCAGTCTTTCTAGGAAGTGAGATAGATAGGATGGAAGGAAATGACTTATTCTTGAATCTCTGTAGAGCAGTATTTGATCCTCTGCTGATTTTTGCCCTTATTTCACTTGATCAAACGTAAATTAATGTAGAATTTTTATATGATGACGTTGTTTCTGGATGTTAATCTGTCTCTCTCTGTTAAAATAACCTTACCGTAAAAACTATAGACCGTCCATTTCTCTGTAGGGGAGCAAACCCAAATACAAAATCAGCAGGGGATCAGATACTTACTTTCCTCACTGGCTACACAAAAAGCTTCAGGACACACATTCAGAGCGGGTAAACTCAAAAAGTGTGATAGGTTTCCTTTTTAAATAATAGAAACATTATGGAGATATGGAAGGCTTTATTTTCTTGTGTTTTTTTGAATAGTGTGCTAATTGAAAATGTGCATTAAAACCCACAGACTGTCAGAAGAGGTGGTAGTAGCTGACCTCCTCATTAACTCTAGGATAATCCATATATGGGCAAAGAGGAGGGGCCCAGACTCACTCAGCTGTCACTCAAACGTGGCCCCGCCCCCAATTAGACTCAACTTTAACTAAGCCATATGCTGCGTTCACTACAACTTGGAAGTAACTGAGAAGTTGGAACTCGAACTTGGAGGTTAACTCAGAGGAGAAAAACAAAACATGGATGCCCGAAATAAGTTTGGCTGATTGTGGAAAACGAATAGCAGCTTTTTCGAAACAGACGAAGATGCATGAAAACACTAAGAAACAACTTGTTTCGTTGCTGTCGCTGATGTCAAGACGGAAAATCGTAGCTCTGAGATGAATTTCCGACCTATGATGTCCGAGTTTGACGCCGTTCGATTGAGTCAGAACTCGCTTCTTAAATAAAGTTGTCGTTAATAGGAGTCTATGAGCATTTACCCGACCTCTAGTGGCCATTTGAGGAACTGGCGCTTCAGTTTTGGCTTCATTCATTACAGTAATTCCCCTGAATCTGAATCTTTATTTTTACTACTGGAAACTTCTGTAGAGTTACATCCAGAAAGATTTAGATTTTTCCTCTTCGTTTTTTTTGTAATAATCCTTAAAAAGTGAAAGATATACAACATAAAAACATGAACTGTCACTTTCCGGCTGTATTTTGGGCCTTAATTGTTGTCATGCAGGGGCGGTTTTGTGATGCCCTTGTTAAAAAACTCTGTTTATCCTCTGTTCACTGTTTATTGTGCTAAACGGCAGGTAGCATTCAGAGCTGACGACCAGGAGATGAAACCTGAATATTCATCAACTCCTGTCTCTCGAGGGGGAGGGAAGGGAGGGAGGGGGAGGCAGAGACTTTGAAAACGCAGGATAAACAAGAGCAGAAAAATTGAGGAGTGTCTAATCTGTTATTTCCTGTTTGTGTGGCTGCTTGACATGTTTGATGATGTTCCCTCTTTGTGATAACGGTCGGGGGAGTGAGACGAGTGCTGACCCGGATATCACTCACTCACTCACTCACTCACTCACTCACTCAGTCGCTCCGCCACTCACAATTTTTTTTATTTTTTTTTCTTTGGAAGAGGAATCTGACTTTGAACATTGTGTTGAGCATGAAACCCGACAAACTGTCAGAGCGGCTGCAGCGCGGCGATGTTTTCCATCCTGACAGGCTTGTTTACGAGCAGGCGGAGTTCGACTAAACTGTGATTCATGTATGACAGAAGAGACACAAGCAAAGACGTCAAAATAAATAAATAAGTAAAGAAACAAACAAACAAACTGGAGCTTCAGAGATAAGTCCAACACTTTTCATCTCTCTCTCTCTCTTTCTCCTCCTCCCATCAGTGAGAATGAACTTCCATCCTACGACTCGGTGGAGGAGAAGGTGAGTGACGTGACCTCTCTTTCACTTCTGCACCTCCAACAAATAAATATTAAGGGTTATATTGTGATATTTTTAAGCTTTACCTTGAGATACAGTATATATTTAGATATTTTTAAGGCCTAATGAATGCATCATTTAACTCTTTGATGCATTAAATGGACCTTTAGACATTTACATACTGTAAATGCACATTCTCCCATTCATATTGCACATCATTGCACATACTTTATATTTTAAAGCGTAAATATTTTATTATAAAAAGCTTCTATTGAGCTTTTTGTCCCGCAGAACCAGATTTACTCTATCTATCTTATTAGTTTTTGTCTTATTGTGTTTATACTTATGAATAAAAGACCAAAAGAAAGTATGATTTGCATACGAAAACCTAAAAATAGTGTAAAACAACCAAAAAAAAGTGAATCATTGGACCAATTCATCCACCTCCATCTTGAATATAAACTTCAGGAACTAATCTGGAACATTTAAATCCTCTTTTTTGGGATATAAAATATGTGGAAATTTTTAAATTAGAAAGTAAAAGTCCACCGACAGGACTCAACGTCCCACCAGACTTCTGTGTTTTTACTTTAATTTAACTTTAATTAGAGCATCTTCATCAATCGACCTTGATCACGTACATATACACACACACACACACACACACACACACACACACACACAAACACACACACACACAAACACACACAGGAAGTTATTAAAACGTGTCACTTCTGCTTTCCATCGCAGCAAAAACACACGGAGGTGGAGCGAACCACCAAGTGGCTGAAGATGATGAAGAGCTGGGACAAGTACAAGAACAGTGAGAAGGTGAACGTCTTCATTTGTCTCGTCCTCCTCCATCTGTTCCTCTCTCTCTTCTCTTTCTCTCTCTCTCTCCCAGTGGATAAAAATAGTCCCATTGAACAATAATGAGTCTCAGCAGCTTCACTCGGAGCCATAAAATGTTTATTTTGAGGACTGATTCCAGCTCATGTGACAATTTTTCACTAGATTCATCGTTTAATTAAGAAAAATGAAAAATGTCTCTTATCATTTACCACCACGAGCCAAGATGGCGTCTTCTGAGGACTTTGTTTTGTCTGATCGACCCAAAAATATTCAGTTTATTATCATGTGACAAAGAAAATGCATCAAATCCTCACAGTTAAAAACAATAGATTACAATAGAAACAAAAAATAAGGAGCAAGTATTATAGTAGATTCAAGCTCCAAAATCCGTCTACAACAAAAAAATAAACAAATAAAGACATTAAAGTCCAGTAAATAAGTGTGACATCATCAAATAGAAAATGTACTCTTAATCAGAACAGTGAGTTTGAGCTAAAGTCTTGTAATCTGATTTCATTTCCCTTTGGAGTCTTTTGCTTTTCCAATAACCAACAGAGAGTAATTTTCTAATCCGTCCTGCTCAGTTTATAGAAAAACTTGATCGATGCTGCTTTAAAATAATTTACTCAGGGACACATCACACGACGACGAGTGAGTTAAAACCAAGAGGGTGGATCGGACTACACGCAGGCGTAGCTCACAGTCGGCCATAATGGAACGGGCAACTTGCTCTGACTCTGGCTGCAGTTACAGTGCAGTAGATAGGTGATCCAGTCATCTTCACTAAAAAAACTATTCATAACTCTGTGAAAAATAAATCAGTATGTAGCTATTACTTTAACTATTTGCATAATGTCACTATAATGTTACTTTTATTTTTTAAAAAGTACATGATTAAAATTATCTGTGATTTTAAGTATGCTGCATCATAACTGCATAGACGTCCATAAAAAAAATTGGACAAAAACTGAGCAAGTTCTGGTCATTATAGCAGAATTATGCGCCATAGGCTTAAAGGGATAGTTCACCCAAAATTCAAATTTCACTCATTATCTACTCACCCTCATGTCGACTAAGGGCTAGGAGAGGTTTCAGAGTCCTCCGTGCCTTCTCTGAGTTACAGCAGGGCTCCGTGCAGCACTGCATGTCCATATGACGGTTGCGAACGGAGCTCACTTTTCTTCGTCCAAAAAGACACACCAAAAAAACAGCTTCCGCTACAAACAAGCTTAAAACATATACTTATTTAATTTTCTTCGGAACAATTTCTCATGTTGGAGCTTCAATACAAGAGGGACATTACAGACGAGCACTATGGAGGTATTTGGATGTTTTTTGGTGTGTCTTTTTGGACGAAGAAAAGTGAGCTCCGTTCGCAACCGTCATATGGACATGCAGTGCTGCACCGAGCCCCGCTGTAACTCAAGAGAAGGCACAGAGGACTCTGAAACTTCTCCCAGCCCTTAGTCGACATGATGGTGAGTAGATAATGAGAATGAAATTTGAATTTTGGGTGAACTATCCCTTTAATGCTCTGAGGGAGAGAGTTGTCCTGTCCCACGATGGCCATTGGGCAGCAGCAGCGAGTGAGTCATCTAGGCTTCTTATACAGTATACAGTATATCTATGGTTAAAACATCTCTGATGATGTCGTCGTATCAGATCGGTCTGACACACAGAGGTCACATCTGTGTGACTCTGCTGCAGCCGTCCTGTCACTCACAGCTGTGGACCAGTGTCTCTCTCCCTCCCTCCCTCCCTCTCTCCCTCTCTCCCCCTCCCTCTCTCCCCTACAAGGACACTGAGAGCTGGTCAGGTATCAGTTATCGCTGCCTTCATTAGAGCCTCTGCAGGTCCAAGTCCCAGGGTTGATGCTGCTGCTGCTGCTGCTGCTGCTGCCTGGAGGCTTCACTGTGTCCTTCATTTGTATGTGTGGTTTCTGCAGGGATTTAGTGTGTGTGTGCGTCCGTGTGTGTGCGTGCGTGTGTGTGTGTGTGTGTGTGTGTGTGTGCGTGTGCGCGCTGGTGCTTTGAAATGTGAAATACACTCATGGTTTTTGCAGTGAGAGCACAGCCGGACTCTGCTGCTTTGTTTCAAAGAAATGTTTACGGCGAGTTACATCCAAGGACACAGAGGAGCTGTTACCACCCCTCCTCCTCCTCTTCCTCCTCCTCCTCTTCTTCCTCCTCCATCACATCACTCTCCATCTCCTCCTCCTCTTCCTCCTCCTCCTCTTCTTCCTCCTCCATCACATCACTCTCCATCTCCTCCTCCTCTTCCTCCTCCCTCTTCCTCCTCTTCTTCTTCTTCTGTGTCTTTCTTCTTTAAAGCTTGGGGGATTTTCTATCTCTTCTCCTCTTTGTCAGTCGGCGGTGAGCTTTCAGCTCAGCGAGGAAACGGGTCACGCTTGATGTGTCTCTTATTTTGTTTCCTCACTTGCCAGCTGCTGAGAACATTTAGCCCGCAGTAGGAAAGTACGAGAGAGAGAGAGAGGAGCAGATGTAAAGCAGTGATCAGCTTTTTCTTTTTCTCTTTTCCCTCCCTCCCTCCCTCTTTGCACCACACATGACGACTTTGGCTCGGTGGTTGTAGTGTTTAGAGGATCTGTAATAATAACACCGTGCTGCATCTTAAAGCTCAGAGTTGTGACACAATGTTGGAGGGAGGGGATGTGGTGTCTTTGAGGTGACCCCCCACACACACACACACACACACACACACACACACACACACACACACACACACAACCCCCTCCATCGTGAGTAAGACTGAAGCTCTGCCTGGTCACAGCTGAAGGTGGAAACTGCAGAAACGACCGTGTTTACAAAAAAAATGCTGCTGAAATCAGGAATTCAGGATGTAGAAATTACTTTTATATACACATAATCACAAGAGAAACCGTTTTCCCACATCTTTATGAATTATGAAATTGTTGGATTTTTCGACAGGACAAAGTTTGAGACACTGAGGATCAATCCATCACAATGATCAGCTTTCTAGAAGTTCACAGACAGCTGTTAAAGAAGGAGAGAGGCTTGAAGGCGTTAACACCTCTGTTGTGCTGTGTTACCGTGACAACAGGCTGCAGTCTCAGTAACAGAAAGCAGCATGTTACCTATTTGTACTTCAGTTAAGTAACAAAGAAGAAAAACATCAAAAGAACTTCCTCCTCTTTTTATTTGGCAACAGAAACTCTAAATTCAAGGACGTTCGGTCTTTAGTTTCTCCAGAAACGACTTTCGACTTTCTCCAGTTCACCAACTTTCAAGGACGTTTGGTAAATGTGCAGAGCACTTTGTTTTTGGTCAAAGCTGCAGAGACGACAGAGTTTCATTGAAGGAGGATTCAGTTTGCACACATTTAATTCAATAAGATGTTATTTGCAAATTAAAATATCTATTATGGACTTTTTCTTTTTTAGCCAGTTTCAGTATTTGAGAATTAAAGCAGAACTGAAAATGATGTATAGACCAGTTTTTATGTTTTTTTTAATGAAAACTAGCTTTTTTCTTCTTCTAACTCTTTGCATTTATGAATCTCCAGGTGAAACTTTATTTAAAGGGACAACGAGGAGTTTTGGAAAGCAAACTGTTTTCACACTACATTTCCCATGAGCCTCTGCGTGCACGGTGAAATTCTTGGACCGGCGCAAGACGGATGAAAGCAAAAACATTTGCCAAAATGTTTTCATTCATCAAGAATTAAAGTCGGAGGTTGGAAGATGATCAGATACCGTTGTAGTTCCGACCATAAACTGCAATTCGGCGGCGTCCGGGAAACCGAAAGTAGGAAATGCTGACCACTAAATAATAGTAACAAAATAACCATAAAGACAAAACGATATATTTATCGAAAATTTACCTATTAACAAGTGTGGGTAACGTAGATTCATCCACATTAATATGAGACTTTTTTATAACCAAAAAAAAACCTCCTCGTTGTCCCTTTAACTGTAATTTTCATTCTGACTTTGTTTTGGATAAATGAGGATAAACAGGTGGAAATGAGTTAAGATCTGTTAGAAAAACAAGCTGTATGTGTGAGTGTGTGTGTGTGTGTGTGTGTGTGTGTGTGTGTGTGTGTGTCAACTGTACATGCAAAGTCAGGTTTAGACTGCACAGATTCACTGTATGTAAATGTTGACACACACACACACACACACACACACATGTTCAAATATACACACACACGAGAGACACACACACACACACACACATAATCAAAGGATGATTAGCCTAACAGATGCTCTCATTGACTCGCTCATCAGAGTCTAATTACGAGGCTGTTGCACCAGAAACAAGTGAATCCCAAGTGTGGTGGTGGTGGGAGGCTGATGGTGTGTGTGTGTGTGTGTATGTGTGTGTGTGTGTGTGTGTGTGTGTGGGCTCTAGTCTGGACACACACACACAACCAGAAATGTCATTAATTCTGAGAGGACACACACACTGACAGGCAGACGAGCTGATTTATGACTCGTCCTCAGTCTCTTTGAACCTTTAACTCTCTGCTTCAGGAATATTGTAGATATACAAATATCAACCAATTGATATATTGATAAATAGATAGAAGTTAATCAAAGATCAGTTTAAAATGTCGTCTTTTTGTCCGATCAACATTATAAAACCTAAAAATATTCAGTCTGCAGCAAAGAAAATTTTAAATCTCTGCATCCGACCAACAAATCTGACATTTTTCTAATGATTTCTTAACAATTTGATATTTCATGTTTATTTAATGATCAATTATTGATCAGTTTATCTGTTTATCAACTTGTTCATCCACTTTTTTACCAAGTCTTCCAGCTATGGTCATGAAATTATCTTCACTTATTGACTTTTTATTATCATTTGTGATCAATTGACCAGTGAAGAGCTGTCATATCTGCTCATATTGATCATATTGGATCCTTCACCCATCTTTAAATCTTGTTGTTGTAGCAGTAATTCATATTTCATGTGGTGTCTGATTGAACATCTGGCTAGAGGAGGATCAGAGCTATAACTCCTGATCAATTGGCATAACAATGGATGATCAGACTCTGGGATTATGGGATTGATTTATGTCGTGTCACAAAATCCTAATGAGCCGTGACCAGATGTGATATTACTGGCTGAAGTGAATCAGTGGAGTCGGAGATTTATTTGCACAAAGTCAAAGTTTTGTTTTCTCTCCTTTGGCCCTTTTTAAGCCTGAGGACACATCGTTTTATCTTATCTGAATAAACTTTATTGGAAATGTCAGCAGACAAAGGTGGACGACCTCCAACACCTCCCAGAGAGACACTTGAGTTTTATTCTTAGCACCAACACTCACTGTATTTTTAGAAAAAGTCGCAGAGGAGCCGAGTTTAGCTTCAGGGAGGGACTGTCCTTTTTATTCATGTGTCGTCGTAGTTGTCGTCGTCCACACCCCTCCACTGAACTGAACCTGTACAACACACACACACACACACAATCAAACACACACTTACAACCGCAGCACCTCCCTTATCTGCTGCATGTGTAACTGTTCTGGCTGGTCGAGCTTTAACGGCTGTAGACAGAGAGTTTGCTGCTTTGCTGTTTCTGCACTTTGGGTTTTAGGGACTTAATCTTCCTGTGCCGGAGTCCCACTGATTTTCCGTCTCTTTGTGGACGACGCTGAATTACTCCGTAGCACCGTTCTGCATGCATAGCACTCTCTCTCTCTCTGTTCACAAGCTCTCCTGGAGCTGGTCCAGCCAGATGGTCACGGTTCACCTTCCCAAAGTCCTTTTTTTTGCTCAGAGAGACAGAGGAGCGTTCACTTCATTAATGCAAAACACTGTTTGTAACTCCTCTGACACCTCCGACACGGGGAGGTCACCTTCAGCTGAACACCACTCAAAGAAAAGTCTCATTTCATTCATTAAATTAATTTATTCACTGTTAGAAATCCCACCTATAAGATATGTTTTTAGAAATCAGACCAAATGGATAATGTCTCAAGTTTTGCGCCATTAACTTTGGCTATAGAATTTTCCAACAGACAAATACCATAAAACAATACAGCGTTGTTTTAAATTGTTGGGACTAATGTATTTTCCCAGCTTTTATTCTGAAAATGTTAATTTATCCCCTGATTTAAACCAAATTCATGTCCAAAAAAATCATTATTTAATGTAATGATGACTCATCCTGCATTAATGGGCAGTCCTAACTTTGCCATCCAATTAAAATCAAGTTTTGCATCCCTCCCTCAAACTATTTTAACTCCTGCTAGTCACCATAGCAACCTCAGTGCAGGACCAGGTAGCACAGGCTCCAAAATGCAGCAGCGTGTGGCGAGTTAGAGATGTTATCTTCAGCATCGGAATGAATAATCAGTAAGAGCTGGTGGCATTTTTTATCTTTTCCTTCTTCTACTTAAGTAAAAAAAAACAGAAAAAATGCACTCCTTCCTCTTCCTTCCTCGTCTTCCACTTACCACACAGATTAGAAACATTTAGCGATAGCTAAGTTTGATTTTTTCAAAAAAGAAAGGTAGAAAGAAGAGTAAACTGTGACCTGTTGACCTCCAGAGTCCAAGATGGCGCCTTCAAAGGTTTTGTTTTGTCTCCACAGATTCAATAACTGTCAAACACTGAATGTTTTTTTTTTTGTTTTTTTTACTTGAACAATGAAACATGATCATGGCTCTCATCTCCTCCAGCTTCACCTGGTGAGGTGTGTTTGATCTGCTGTGTCTGACTCTGTGGTCAGGTTTAAAAAGCCGCGGCTGAGGCTCCTCCACCTGATGTTTAATGAAAGGCCCTGATGTCGAAGCCTGTTGGACTTTGATGTGAAGCTGGGAGCTTTTTTTCTCCAACAACAATGACCTCCTGTCGCTCTGCTTCCTTCCAGCTGGTCCGGAGGATCTACAAGGGAATCCCCCTGCAGCTCCGAGGGGAGGTGTGGTGTCTGCTGCTCGACATTCCCAAAATAAAGGAGGAGAAGAAAGATTTCTACGAGGTAACACACTCGTCTCTTTTACAGCCCGTTTATAAACTCTCCTCCTCTCCGTCTCGTTACGGCTCAAGCCTCATAAAGATTCATAAGCGCAGCCTCGTCGGCTTTATTTGATTTTCATGTTGTGGAGGCTTAATTGTGAAGAAGAAGTTTGCAGGAACAAACTTTTTGGATCTCGTTAGAAAGTGATCGATACGTCGTTGCAATGATTAGTATGATTTACAAGCAAACAAAGTGCGAAATGTCAGGTGTTAAAGAGGCGACTCCCCCCGAAGCTGCAGCCGTGATAATCGCCCATCTAATGTTGTGAGGAGTGGGAAATTGAATTTGAACAAAACTGTTCATGTTCAGCTCTTTTAAAAAAGTTTTTATCATCAGATTTCATGATATAATGCAGGATTCTTACAATATTCTGTCATTTTAAATTTCATTACAACTTTTCAAATCAATAAAATGTTTAATTCTAGCTCAAGTAGTCGCCACATAAACTGTTTTGTATAGATTGTTCCAGACTTGATCAGTTCTTATTAGATATTTTCCAATTTATATCAGCAAAAACTTGTTTTAAGTCTTAATTTGTCATGTTTAGTTATATTCTCACTCTGTTTATAATTTGCAGACAAGAATATGAAACCTTCTGCCTTTATTCTTTATTCTGACCTTTTATTCTCTGTTTTCTCCGTCCTCAACAGAAATTAAAAGCCCGAGCCAGAGGAGTGTCTCCTGACATCCGGCAGATCGACCTGGACGTGAACCGGACCTACAGGGACCACATCATGTTCATGCACCGCTACGATGTCAAGTGTGTATCTGCACAACACAACACAACAGTAAACAAGATAATCTGCCCACTTTAAAGCACAATGTGATAATAACACTCAACAGAAACAGCTCAGGCTCGTTGTGACATAACAACAGAACTGTTTTAAAGTGATACGCCAACATTTTTTGCCTCACTCCCGAGTCCATGACAAGCAGATAGACACCATCCTTTCGACTGTGCGTGCAGTAACAAGGGAGATAGAGCCGTATCGCCTGTAATTAGCTTAGCTCAAACACTGGAAGTGTATAGGTAGTGTTAGCCTGCCTCCTACCTGAGCCATATTCAGCAGTCAGAAGCTGATTTCATTTTAGCTCTAAACTCTGTAAATATATCACTTTATCGACATTTCAAACATTTTTAGGCGAGAAGGAAGCCGTTTAGATCAGCAGTGTGTCGTTAATTTGTCTATACCAGCTGTTTACAATTTTGTTCGGACTAATTTGACGCTACTCAAGCTAGCCGTTGTGACCAACGCACTTCCGGTTACTTTCACAAAATAAAACACCCGTTGCCCTTTACATACAGAAGTGCTTTTACTTTGAAATAGGAAGCTAACCTACCCTCGATGTAGCTAGCTTGAACCAAAATAAACCGTCTTTGCTTGAACCCTCCGTTTTGACCGATCTTGTCCCATTACCGGCATTTGACCGCTCAAGATGCCTTACCGGAGAGTTTTGAGATGAAGATCGGTCCGTTTAGAGTTGCTGAAGAGTTTCTCTGATGACTTTAGGTGGAGGCAGGCTAACACTACCGATACACTTCCAGCGTTTGAGCTAAGCTAATTACGGGCGATACGGGCTCTATCTCCCTTGTTACTGCACGCACAGTTGAAAGGATGGTGTCTATCTGCTGGTCATGGACTCGGGAGTGAGGCAAGACACGAAAAAAAAAAGTTGGCGTATCCCTTTAAACATCACTGCCGCTGCATTTAGTTAAAATGTTTCTACATTTCATCCTGAATCGGCAGCAAAAACATGAATGTGAATGAGGAACAAACAGATCATCAGCTGTTAAGTGTGAACATCATGCACACAGGAAGCTGCAGGAGAGACCTGAGTGTTGCCGGGCAGAATTCGTCACACTGACACTGACTGACAACAGGAGAAGGAGAGTCGGTTCCTGTTCTGTTTATTCTAGAAAACAAACACATACATGCATCACTATATTTATTTTATGTAGCAGATCGATTTTCTCTCTGTAGCTGAAGAATCTCTGCTCGCACCACAGGAGGCGGAGAAACTGTAGATAACACCTTTGAAAGTATTTTCACACTTTATGTAACTTTATAGCATCAGACTAGAACAAGATGTTTCATGGTTTATTATTTAACTGCACATGAAAACAAAAGTCTGAATCGTGAGCGGCCGCCGGTCAGAGGTGAAACTCTCAGGTAGCTCTGCAGTCTGGAGCTTTTCCACTGTGGAAGTGAGAGGAGTCGTTTCCTCTTTTCTGAGCTTTGACGTCCTGCGTTTTTCAGCCACAGAGACTCGGCTCTGACTCTGTTACACCTGATCTAACACTTTCTCACACACGTACGCCCCCTTCCTGTAGGAGCTCAGTCCTGCACGTGAGGATTTTTAATGCATCGTGCTCATTGACATGTTTTCTCTTGTGACGTGCAGCCGCTCGGCCGCAGCTCAGTCTCTAAAGTGGAAGCCGAAGTCGTCGAAGCAGAACCAAAACCGTTGTGTGACGATCTATCTGGGCTCTGGGCTGTGGAGCGGTTGGTTGGTTGTCTGTGTTTTTTTTTTTTGTGGCTAATTGTGGTGTTTGTGTGTTTGTTGTTCTCAGGCAGCAGGCTCTCTTCCACGTCCTCACGGCCTACTCCATGTACAACACGGTGAGTCAGCCGCTGTCTGCACACAGCTGCACAGCTTTCTGAGCACTTCTATCCTTTTTTGTTCCCTGAGCTTCTCTATTTTATTTCCCGACCTGCTGCTGCTTTAAGCTCTGGATGCATTTTAACAAAGATGAGGGCACAAGTGATCTCTATAAACTTTCCAACTAAAACCAGAATCCAGGAAATTTACAAGCATTTTGCAGCATTTCGTGAATAAAAACAGTCACTTATAATAATAATAAGAAGAAATGAACTTCATACTAATGAGGAGTTCTGTTTATTTGCTCTAATTGGTTTTGTGTTATGGCAAGCAGATTTAACATTTAAAAGTTTGATTATCCGGAATTAACATTGTAGATATCAACGTCTTCCTATCACATTTTGAATAGTTGGATTTTTCATGCAAGATATCTGTAATTCAGTTTTTCCTAGTCAAAAAGGATATTTCAGATATCCACCACTACATTCTTCCTCGGACAAATTACGTCACTTTTGCCATTCATGTGTATGGGGTTTGTCATTACAGATATCTATAATTCAGTTGCAGATATCTGCTATGTGAATTACGGATATCTGTAACTGAATTATGACTAGTAGTAATTCCAGTTTGACTAGTCAAAACTTAATTTAAGATATCTGAAAAGGGACATATAGATATGTTTAATTGAGGTGAATTAAAGATATCTTGAACTGGAATTATGACTAGTCAGAATCAAATTGTAGATATCTCAAACTGGAATGAACAGTTACAGATATCCATAATTCACATAGCAGATATCTGCAACTGAATTGTAGATATCTGTAATGACAAACCCCATACACATTAATGGCAAAAGTGACGTCATTTGTCCTAGGAAGAATGCAGTTGTGGATATCTGAAATATGCTTTTTGACGAGGCAAAACTGAATTACAGATATCTGCAACACATATCCAGTCTGGCATTTAAATGTTAAAATGGCTTGCCATAATCTTCAGCATCAGAATGAATAATCAATAAGAGCTGGTGGCATTTTTTACATGCAACATTTAACATATTGCAGAAATACAACAATACGACCAACAGCATAAATACATAATAAAGATAACAACATTGTGTTTTTGTGTGTGTGTTGACTGTGTCTGCAGGAGGTGGGCTACTGTCAGGGCATGAGTCAGATCACAGCTCTGCTGCTCATCTACATGAACGAAGAAGACGCCTTCTGGGCTCTGGTCAAACTGCTGTCGGGGCAGAGGCACGCCATGCACGGTAACACACACACAGACACACACACATACACACACACACACACACACACACACAGCTGACTTTAAAGTCATATAGATTGTATTTCCCTCCTCAGGCTCCATTAGCGTCTGGATCAGATTCTGGTAACAAGTCAAGTGGAAAAGCAGAGATCTGAGTTTCTCTCATCTGAACATCCACAATATTTAGATTTGCAGAGTTCCCTGTGGGGAGAGTGTGTTTTGTCAACCGGCTCTCAGAGTTTTTCCTGTTTGCACTTTAAACTGTTGAGAGGTGCAGACGGACACTGATAAATATCACTGAAGCATCAAAACAAGCTGCTTGTTTAATAAATAACTTATTACATTAGAAAAGCTGCTGTTTGTGGAATAAAGTTGTAGCTACGATCTTATCAGAACCACACACACACACACACACACACACACACACACACACAGTGGACACAGTTTGTCCTCAGGCTGTTTGAGCTGCTGCCGTCATGAAGCTCAGCTGCACCAACACTAACTGACCCTCCTTCACGTCTCTGTTGATGCTGTCGGCAAATGAATCTAAGAGAACAAGATGGTGAAGGAGCTGCAGAGTTTAAGATCCAGTCTAGTCTAGTCTAGTCCAGTCAAGTGCAATCCGGTTCAGTCCAGTCCGGTCTAGTCCAGTCTAGTCCAGTCCAGTCCAGTCTGGTCTAGTCTGGTCTAGTCCCGTCTAGTCCAGTCCAGTCCAGTCCAGTCAAGTCTGGTCTAGTGTAGTCCAGTCAAGTCCGGTCCGGTCTAGTCCAGTCAAGTTTGGTCCGGTCTAGTCCAGTCCTGTCTAGTCCAGTCAAGTCCGGTCCAGTCTAGTCTAGTCCAGTCCGGTCCAGTCCAGTCCAGTCAAGTCCAGTCCAGTCTAGTCTGGTCCAGTCAAGTCCGGTCTGGTCCGGTCTAGTCCAGTCAAGTACAATCCAATCCAGTCCAGTCCAGTCCAGTCCAGTCCAGTCTAGTCCAGTCTAGTCCATTTAAGTACAGTCCAGTCCGGTCTAGTCCAGTCAAGTCAAATCCAGTCAAGTCCAGTCCAGTCCGGTCCCGTCTAGTCTAGTCCAGTCCAGTCAGGTCTTGTCCAGTCCAGTCCAGTCTAGTCCGGTCCGGTTGACCTCTTGTCCTCTCTCTGTCTCTGCAGGGTTCTTCGTCCCCGGTTTCCCGAAGCTGATGCGTTTCCAGGAGCATCACGACCGCATCCTGAAGAAGATGATGCCCAAACTGAAACAACACCTGGTCAGACACAACAACACAACAACACAAAAACAACACAACAACATCACAAACAGCTAGAAATTAATTAATTTCTGTGAACAAACTGTATAGAAAATCTGTTTCTTTGTAGATGATACTGTAGATTTACTGTTGTGTGTGTGTTGCTGCAGGACAACCAGGAGGTGTTCACCAGCCTCTACACCATGAAGTGGTTCTTCCAGTGCTTCCTGGACAGAGTGAGTGGATCAAACAGGAAGTTCAACACGTAATAAAGAAACGGTTTCTCACATCCAGATGTTCTGATCCTCTTCACAGCTGGAATCATGTTCTCTGTCTTTAAAAACAAACTGTAGCTGAGCGAACCTAACCTAGTTCCTTTTATTTGAGTTGATTAAAAAAAAGAAAAGAAAACTACAGCACCCAGATGTTTTTGTAGTCTTAATAAAAGCTAAAGGAAATTATTGATATGGGATTTTAGAAGCTGTATTCCTCATGTTAACAACATTTCAAACGCTGTCGAACATGAAATAACTTTGCCTCAGTGCAGCTCTGCAGGAAACTCTTGGAAAACAAGTAGAAAAAGATGAAAATGAACAAAGACACACATTGTTTTTTTCTGACAGTGTTGTGTGAAGCAAAACCTGAATGAACCGCAGCACTGTGACTTTATGGATCAACCAATGACAGGACAGCATTTCTAAATGAAACTCAGACCCCGAGGATCTGTTGCTAAGTCGTCTGTTTTATTCTGTTGTAATTAATGTGATGTGATGATAATAAGAAGCTCGTGTGTGTGTGTGTTTGTGTGTGTTTGTGTTTGTGTGTGTCCAGACTCCCTTCACCCTCACACTCAGGATCTGGGACATCTACATCCTGGAGGGGGAGCGGGTGCTGCCTGCCATGTCCTACACCATCCTCAAACTGCACAAGAGTAAGAGCACGACGAGCTCACCGCGCCGCCAGCTGCTGCTGCTCCACACCTGTACACGGGGAGAGTCTTAACCCCTGTGTGTGTGTGTGTGTGTGTGTGTTTGTTTGTGTGTGTGTGTGTGTGTGTGTAGAGCACCTGATGAAGCTGTCCATGGAGGAGCTGGTGGAGTTCCTGCAGGTGTCTCTGTCCAAAGATTTCTACTTCGAGGACGACGTGGCGGTGGAGCAGCTGCAGGCGTCCATGACGGAGCTGAGGAGAGCCAAGCTGGAGCTGCCTGCACCAGGTAACACACACACACACACACACACACACACACACACACACACACACACACACACACACACACACACACACACAGCACACAGACACACACACAGCACACAGACACACACAGCACACACAGCACATACACACACACACCACACACACACACATACACTGCGGTTTCTGTTCTCATAGTGAAGCAGCTGCAACTTTAAAAACACAAAACACTGCTGCAACAAGTTTGTTTTCATTAGTCAATACTTCATTAAGGGAGTATTTCAGCTTTTTCCTTAATTCTATCATTTATATATAAGAATATTTCAGTCACTGAACAATAAAACAATTAAAATACCAACACAAAGTCTCAGAACTTGAATGAAAATGGGCAGAAAGAAGATGAATCACAATCACAAACCATCAATCAATAACAATGACACACACGCTCTATTACTGTAGATCCAGTTTACAGTGTTATTTAATTTGAGTGTTAGTTAGATTAAAAATAACTTTTAAATCATCATTTTGGGGCATTTTATAAACATTTATTAGTCTATTAATCCAAAAATGTTGTTTAACCATGACATATTGGTTGTTTTATACATAAATATGCAGACATTTATAAACAATAAAAAATTAGTCATCTGAGCAGTCAGATACCAGTCAGTAACAAAAAATACTCTTCCAGGTTTCAGTGTTGGAGAAAATATTGGTTGTTTTATACATAAATATGGGAAAAATATATAACGGTAGATAAAATATAGCTTAAAATTGGAGAATTGGGGGAAATTTTCCTTTTTTTAATACACAAATATGCACAAATTTATGAATAAGAATCAATAAGTTTAAAATGTAGTCATCTGAGCAGTCAGACACTACTCAGTAACAGAATATACTCTTGCAGGTTCCAATACTGGAGAAAATATTGTTTATTTTATACAAAAATATGCACAATTTAATGAATAAGTGAGTAAATAAGTTGAGGAATGAGTGCGACTCTGCCCAGGTATCATGAGACTGAGACTGTTTGTTGTATTGTAGTAGAGCGTAGACTGACACACCTGTCACCTGTCCAACGTGAGTCCCGGCTGAGGGGGCGGAGCTTCCTGTCCTGTCGTCCTGTATCTGCAGCTGCTGCTCTGTTTCTCTTGTTTCTTCTCTGCTCTGCTCATTAATCTGCCTTTTCTCCCTCTTCTGTCAAACAATGTTAGCCAACAACAACAAATCTGTGGCCGTGAGCGGGGGCCACATCCCCTCCTACAACAGTAACCGGTGGGCAACCCTGACTGGTCTTCTTCCCTTTCTTACGTGTCTCTGTCCATCTGTCCCTCAGTCTTTCCGTCCGTCCGTCAGTTCGTCCGTCCGTCCGTCCGTCCTGTCTGTCCTCTGTCTGTCCAGCAGCACTCGGGTTTTTTCCTTCTCACAAACTACGTCTTCCAGATGTTTTTTTTTTTTTTTTTTAACCACCTCCTGCATCGCTTCAGTCCTGCAGTGGCTGACTCTCCTCCTCCTCCTCCTCCTCTTCTCCTTTTCTTCTTCTCCTTTGAGTTTTTCCTCCTTTTTTCTCTCATGTTTTGATTCCTGAAGTGGCTGCAACTGTAGAAATGAAAGAGGGTCTCTCAGTCAGGTGACATGAAGCGCCCTCTGGTGGCCGTTTAAAGGCACTGCAGACACAATAACTTTTACCTGGGACGTCAGATTAGAACATCTGACCAATACAGAGACGTATTTTTCACATTTATAATAATGAACCTGGTGTTTCTCAGGATGCAGCCTGCAGCTCATGTTCAACTTCAAAGTGCACACTTGTATGTGTAATGATGGGTTGATGCATGACAAAAATATAAAAGGAGGGGAAAATAGTTTGAGACAAGACAAGGATTTGCTGCTTCAATATAACAGAAAATATTACACAATATGTGCAAAACATGAGTTTGTATGAATGACTGTGCAAATTACAAATGACTTTAGTTTGTACCTGAGAAGTTAATGAGTCAATTTACACCTGTCCCGGACAGTTTGCTGATCGTTGTCTTCCTCCGGTGTTTATTCATTATTTATTTCATGGATCAGTCGTCACATCAGCAAAACACTTTCTTTTCTTTTTCCTTTTTTTAAACTTTTTTTATTTTTGCTTTCTTCCTGAGCCCACACACCGAACACAGTAGCTGTCTGTTCGTTTCTCTGCCCGCTGACAAGATAATGAGCCACTTCTCCAACACTGGAGGCTTTTGTTAAACTTCCCTTTTAACAACCGTCTGCAGCAGCACGGCGCGGCAGGGAGGGGATTTTTTTGGGGATTTTTCTTCTTTTTTTTAAAATCTGACATTTCTGCATCTGAACTTGCTGAACTGTGAGAAGTGACAGTGATTTCACTGTTGTGTGGTTTTTAATTTTAACTTTAAACATTACGTAAAAAAAAAGATTTGTCCGAGTCTGGATTCGTCTCTTTCAGCCTACTCTGGGTTTGTTAACTCTGGGAGCTGAACATGTGTCCAGATGTTCAGTATCAGTCAAATCTCTTCGTGCCCTTCAGGACAGGACACCACGATAAGAAAAATCTCTCTGCCACCGCCTGAGGCTCAAAACAACAAACATTTTATGAGCAAACAGAATTATTTAGAAGGTGGATTCTCCTCACCGGCGGTCGACACCTCTGCCTCCGAGCTCCCCTTCAAAAGAAGAAGAGGAAGAGGAAGAATCGCATCTTTTATGTGATGTAACGACCTTTAAAACCCCAAAAACAACATCACTTGAGTTTCATTGTCTTCACACCTTTTGTAAGAGAGGGAGAGAAAAAAAAACAACACAAACAACCACAAAAGCGTTTCGACTTTCCATGGTCGAGAGTCAGCACCTGAAGGCAACGTTAGGACTTTTCACACACACACACACACACACACACACACACACACACACACACACACACTGAAATAACTTCCTCTGTGTGAAATAAAATAAAACAAAAACACAGCCTGCAGCACCGAGACCTTTCAAAGTAAGACGGAGGACAGAAAGAAATCTGGAAGGAAGTTCAACTAAACTAAACCTGAACTCAGACTTGTACCTTTCTACTTAATATCATTGTGGCTCCTTCCAAAATCAGGGCTGTCAAAAATAAATCAATAATAAGGCGATGATGCAACTTCCCTCTCATGCACATTCCCTCATATTGGCCTTTATCCTGTAGTTTGAATCAGTTGCTAGAAATGAATATGTACGCTTTTTACGCTAGATGCAGTGATGCCTCCCTATATCCCTATAATCATAGCAGTAGGTTCGTTACCTTTAATTGTCGGTACAAGCTACTGTATTTTTAGAACGGCGGAGCAGAGCCGCGAGCTACGCTACGGAGGCTAATGGGATTTCTTGGTTTCCCTCATCAAACTCATCAAATACACAATCCAACAACTCCAAAACGCTCTGGTGGACAAGTTGTGACCTGCACATTCACCACGCTATGAGATAATAACAGAACGTTACCAGACAGAGTTGTTTTAGAGGTAAATTCATGCAAAACCGCTGATGCGCGTTACCGTCGGGGGTAGCTAGTTTTTCGGCAAGCAGTCTCTGCATATGCCTTGAAAACAACGTTATTATCTCATAGCGTGGTGAATGTGCAGGTCACAAGTTGTCCACCAGAGTGTTTTGGAGTTGTTGTATTTGATGAGGGAAACCAAGAAATCCCATGAGCCTCCATAGCGTAGCTTTGAGCAGCTCGCGGCTCCGCTCCGCCGTTCTAAAAATAGCTTGCACCGACAATTGAAGGCAACGAACCTACTGCTATGACTATAGGGATTATTGCAATGTGCCAATTTTCCAAAATGTTGAACTATCCCTTTAATGTTTTGTTTTTGTTTTATCTGCTATTAAACTCTTGAAAAATTATCCCAATAAAATACATTGTCAATATGAAATAATGTGCAATTAGCTAGCAAATTAATTATGAAAACTATGGACTCTCATGTGATTAATCACTATTAAATAGCCAGTTGACAGCCCCACTGTAATTAAAAGACAGTAAAGTCATTTGTTTGACTACAGAAAACATTATATCATGTTAACATGAGCAGACCCAGTGTAAATCTGCATTTTTTTTAGTTTTTTATTCACTCTTGTTTTCAAAAAGATGATATGAAAACTGACATTAGTTTTGTTTTCAGCCACAAAAACCTTCAGTTTATCTCATTGAAACCTTCATGGACTTGACGTGTTTGTTGGTTTTTCAAAATAAAAGCGGCATGATAGAAAAGCTTACAAAAAGTTCAGTCGTACAGAAGCTGTGAGCAGAAAGAAGACACAAACTGAAAAGTTTTTTTTTCTCACACTCACTGACGAGGAGACACTGACGAGGAAGAGGAGGTTAGCGACCCCCCTTCCACCCCACATCCCCCCACTCTGTTGCTTTAACCCAGTTAGAAAAGAGGGGGGAAACACACGAGGTGAAGGTCGGAGGAGAAAGTCGTCATGGAGTCGGTGCCAGTCCGTTGGTTTCCTGGATCACTCCCACAGCACTTCCTCTTCCTCCAGCTGCTGCCCGACTGGTCATCACATGTCCGCCCCCTCACCACCCACACCCCCTCCCACCTCGACACCATCACCACCGTGTCACCGTGCTCCTTGTTTCCTGTTGAAACATTTGTTGTTGTTTTATTTTGTTTTAAAAAGAAGTTCATTAATCCAGAACTGTTTCTGTGTGACCTCTGGAGTCTGGAGCGTCTTCGTCTTCTGCTGCTGCTGCTGCATCTTCTCAGTGCAGCTTAATGAAACAAAATGGAGTCAGACTCAGTTTCCGGCAGCGTTCACTCGACTGTCACTTGTTACTTGAATTAAAGAGGAACTAAGCAGGATTTCTCCCATGGCTATGCTACATTTTTACCTTAATTAAAAAGCTCTGGAGTAATTGTGATGGTTAACTACATGACTTTTGACTTGTTATGAGTGAGAACGGAGGCTCTCTGCCTTCACCTGGCGTCTCATGGCTGAAAACCAACCTTGCAACCCCGGTGTCCCAGCTCTCACCGCAACACAAACGCGCTCCGTAACCCGCAATCTTTTGTTTATGACGGTTAAGACTACACAAACACACGCGCCGCAACATCGTATATGTTATGTAACGTTATCCACCGCTCCATTTATTGATTTTCCGCCGGCTTCGTTGTAAACAAATGCACATGGAAAAGCGAGCGGACTTGCATAGTTCCCCTTTAATATCAAAAGGAGTGTTTCTGTTCCGTCCTCTGCTCTGTGACTCTGTGTCGTCATGAGTGTAATGCTCCTTTATTTTGACCTCTCTATGGCGGTGTGGTGTTGCATGACTCCATGTCCCTGTTGTGACTCCTCATCGATGTGAATCAGCGCCACAGTTTGTCCAAACCATCACCTCCTCCTCCTCTTCCTCCTTCTCCTCTTCCTCCTGCTCCTCTAATGCCGTCTCCTCTTGTTTCTCCTCCTGCAGCTAAAGACGACGAGTTTCCCAAGAAGCCGCTCGGGCAGCTTCCTCCTGAGCCGGGAGCGGCGGCCGTGGCCAACCACGTGGCCAACGGCGAGAGCCACGCCGAGCCGGCCGAACCCCCCCGAGACCGAGACCGAAACCCGAGCCCCGCCGCCGTGCCGCCGGACCGCCAGCGGGACAGTCGCCCCCCGAGCCGCGCTCGCAGGGACTCGCTGGACAAACCGATCCGCCACCACAAGGCGCGCTCCAGGGGGTCGGGGGAGATCCCCGGTGAGCTGCAGAAGTCCACGTCCACCACGCCCGAGCGGGGGGCCACGCCCACGTCGTCGGCGTCTGCGCTCTCCCCGACGCCGCATCACCTCCTCGCCACAACGGACGGCGGAAGGAGGAAGCCTCATCAGCAGCCGCCGCAGAGCCACGCCACGGCCAACCACAACTCCAACGCGGCGTCCAGCAGCAGCTCGCACAGCCGGGACATCGTCGGCCCCCGCTGGTTCAAACCCTCCGAGACAAAGCTGGAAGCCGTCAAAGCGGCGGCGGCTCGGGAGATGAGCAGGGGGGCGTCGCCGGCCCCCTCCAGCCCGGACGACCCCGCCGCCGCCGCCGCCGGCGCCGCTCTCCTCCACCGGCGACCGCACTCCAAGGGCTTCGTCCCCGGCTCGGACCGCGGCTCCAACGCCTCCCAGTACGACAACGTCCCCGGGCTGCCGGAGCTGCAGGACTTTGAGATCCTGGAGCTGGACAGACCGCCGTCCAGGATGAGGACGCCGCGCAGCGAGACGCCCTACAGCGCCGCCGGCAGCAGCAACAGCCCCGGCGGCCGCGTAACCCCCGCCAGCCTGACGGGAAGCGTCGTCTCCGTCGCGTCGGGGGGTCGGATAATCCCCAAACACCCGCTGCCTCCGTTCTCCCACAACAGTCCGACCGGATTCCACGCCCACCACGCCGCCGCCCACCACCACACGCCCACGCCGCCCAGACACCCGTCCCCCGGCCGCACCACCGAGGTGCCCATCCTCCATCCGGCCTACAGCGTCAACCTGGACCAGCGTGGCGGCGAGGACAGACTCTACACCTCACCGCCGCCGCCACTACCGCCGCCCTCTCGGTTCCAGCCTCCGTCCTCCAGCGTGGCGTTCGGCGGGGAGCAGCAGGTGTACGCCACCACCCAGCGGCATCATCATCATCATCATCACCTAAACAGCCTCTCGTCCCCGGAGAAGGCGCTCATGAACAACTCCTTCGCCACCTACCGCAGACAGCCGCCGCCGCCGCTACAGCAGCAGCAGCAGCAGCAGCAGCACAGCTACCTGCAGCACGGCTACTCCGACTACCGCTTCGATGGCGCCACCGTCCATCGGAGAGGCGGCGGCAGCGATCTGCACTTCCTGCCAGCAGCGGAGGGGCTCGCGTGGTCGCCAGAGGACGAGCGGCCGCCGCCACAATCCCCCGCAGGAGGGATGCCGCGCTCGCCGAGCTTCCAGAGAGCCCAAATGTCTCCGGTTCAGGAGTTCACATTTCCCAGCGTACCGGACAACGTCAGTGGCGGCGGTGGCGGTGGCGGTGGCGGGATGCTCCATTACAGGACACAGTTCCAGGAGCAGCAGCAGCAGCCGTCGCCACAGCAACAGCAGCAGCAACAGCAGCAACAGACAACGGTCATAAGGCAACAGCTCCCCCAGCTGTTCGGAGGACCACACTACAGGCACGCACAGGAGGCGTTCGCCCTGCAAGAGTCCATGCTGCTGTAACCGAACTTTACGGAAAAGACAAAAGACACAAAACTAAAAACAGACAGAGCGAGCGAGACACTGTAAACAAAACAACTAAATGAATAAATAAAAAGGAAAACGAGGAAGTAGAAGAACTGAGGTGTATGTAGTCACCGACACTGTGGTTTAAAGATGACGAGACGAGCAAGTTGAAACGTTTGTTTGTCTGTTGTTTCTCTGTTGTGTGAAGTACTGACCTTCTTGACTGTCACGCTGCATCGTACAGTACGTAACGTTGCAGGACGCACCAGCCTCTGACGTTTTTACTGATCACTTTAAAAAAAAAAAAAAATGAAATAAAAAAAAAGAGAGAGAAGAGAAGAGAAAAGACTGAAGATTTTATTTTATTTTTGGATGTAAATCATTAACGAGAGGTGACAGTATATATCTTTTTAGAGTCTGATATGTACAGTGGATTTTTTTTGTTTTTGTTAATATGCTGAGTTGTTATCAACACACACACTGCTCCCTCCCCTGAGAGAGCAAAAATACAAACTCTGATTTATTTTCCATCTTTATTTTTTTATATGTTACTTACAGATATTTACATTAGAGATCGATTTACTCTATATGCTCGTGAATGTTATTTTTCAAAGAGAATAAGTTAAAAAAAAGTTTAAAAAAAAAAAAAATTGTGTCCAATGAAATAATTTAGAGAGCAGTGATTGACAGGTCACAAAGTTTTTTTGTTTTGTTTTTTCCATTTCACTCAAATCCGGATTGTGTTTGTTTTTAGTTTTGCCTTTTCAGTGTCAGTCAAAAAGATGTTTCCCTCCATTGTGCAATGCATTATTATTATTATTATTGTCATTATTGTTACCTGTCACACGTGAAGTACAGTACAGTACAGTACAGTGGGTATTTACACATTTTTGAGGCCAGTGTAGTTTTTTTGGTTAAATTTCAACCCTGATTAGAAATTCAAAGAGTAGAGAGCTAATTTTTGAGGGCTAATAATATATATAAATATATATATATATATTTTGATTTGATGGCTTTAAGTCATCTGATTTGCGATGTAACTAGAGGTAACGTTTCTTTTTCTTTCTTTTTTTAAATCACTGTACTGTAGCCACCACATGTTGAGCACATGCACCAGGAGATGGATGTCAACTAGTCCCAGTAAAAAAAGAAAAAAGAAAAAAAAGAAAAGTTGCTTTAGTTCAGTTTGTCTAATTATTCTCAACACTGTCATATCATCGACTACTGTTCAGCTGCTGGCACTTCCACTGGCATACATACAGTCTTCTGACACACACACACACACACACACACACACACACACACACACACACACACACACACACACACACACACACACACACACACTCACTCACTCACTACATTTTAACCTTTAATCGGTCACATTCCCTTTGATTTTTCCTCCTCACTGTTTTTGGTTTCGATGCAGTTTATTCTCCAACAGTATTGATGTACTGTTCATTACATTCCCTAAGTTATCTTTGTTTTTTTGTTAAACAACTAATTACAGACCATTCTGATACTTTGCTTAATAAAATAAGGTGGGTTGAAAAATGAATCTTTTGACCTGTTCGATGTGTGTTTATTTCCACAGGTTTTTTTCCCCTTCTACCAACAATGAAACTCTGCCCCCCAGTGGTGCAGTGTAGTTTTGCAGTTTCTGCTGGTAATAAATAAATAAATAAATAAATAAAAGTAAGTAGTTTTAAGATCTAGAAAGATGATGATGCTGAAGTAAACACAGTTTATGATTTATGAACATTATGTTTTATACAAAAAAAAGCAACATTTTACTGCATTTTTCGACATCCAGACCACATTAGACCAGCAAAAGATTCTGCTCAGGCTTGTCAAACCTGCTAGAAAGCATAAAGATTATGTCAGTTTCTAATTTGGTAAAAAAAAAAAAGATGTTTCACAACCCACTCACCTCACTGCACCATCCGGGCTGTATCACACCGGCTTTAGAACAAAATCTACCATGCCATACAAGCCAGAGCTCGTCAGGTCAGGTCTGGGTTATCTCAGTGTTTGACAGGTTCTTTATGCTCTCTGTTTGTGATTTGTGAAATTTAAATGGTTAAATTGTGAAAATACAACAAAAGGAATGTCTCACTGCATGCTTAGCCGTCTGGGCTGTATCACACCAGCTTTAGATCAACATCTACAGTACCATGCCATACAAGCCAGAGCTCGTCGGGTCAGGTCTGAGGTTATTCCAGAGAGCATACTGTAAAGACCATGTCAAACACAGTTTCTGGTTTGCAAGACTTTTATTTGTGGAAGTGACAGAAGAAGTGACATTTCAATGCAGGTTTCTGCATCTAGACCAATGTTAGAACAGAGCTGGATCTAAATCAACTGTGCAAATTTGCTCTAGATTATTCCAGGAAGAACAAATATTATTATTTGTGAAAATACAAAAAAGGGACAATACTTTTTTCTGCATCTAGACTGTATATGAACAGGTCTAGATAACAATACTCTCAGACTTGTCACATCTGCTCTAGATTCAAACACTTTCAAACACTGTTTCTGATTTATGAAAGCTTTACCTGGGGGACAAAAGGACATTTCACCATGTTTTTCTGCATCTAGACGCCATTGAACCAGATCTAGATAAGGTCTCGATTTGGTCTAGAGAGCATGCTAATGGAAACATTGTAAGATTTAAATTGAGTTGCTATCATGTCACTGTCCTTGAGTAATGTCTTCAGAATACTATCAATACATACAGTAATTATTCTGACAACACTTTATGGTTATATTCTTACCATTAGTTTGATACAATCATTTCTGCAAGAGAAAAGAAGCAAATTGCATATACAGTATCAAGTGCAACAACAATTGTCAAATGATTCACAACCACACAAAGAGAAACAATACATCCCCACCATAGATACAAAATTAATTCAAAATTGACCTATAATCCAAAAGAAATTCTCTGCTTGGAGTTTCAGTGTTTCATGATGAACTTTTACTTGTAAAGTACAAGTGTGTGAGTGTGTACCTTTGACATTTCATAAAATAACCAGTTCCCTTATCTCCTAACACTGTTTTTTTTTATCCTGCGTGCTGACAACATGAAGAAATAAAGAGCTTAGACTTTCACCTCCAGGGTCATGGACACTGTGAACAGAGCAGCATCCTTCAGCTTTATGAGTCTGAGTTTCCTCTCGTCTCCACGCTGCAGCTTTTTAAAGGCACACGTTGGTTCAACTACTGGTCATAAATGAGGAAGGAACTTCACTCCTCATCATTGTTACACATCTACATTATAACACCTCTGCAGCCCGATCACCACTGGTGATAATTACTCCACACCAGTCGACTGTGAACCGCTCAAATCACTGCAGCGATCACCTGTAACCACGCTCTCTCTCTCCTTCTGTCCGTCAGTCGTGGGCTCGTTCTGTTCTGTTGCTCCACACTGGTTTACGTTTCTCGATGAAGGCTCGGATCCCCTCCTGTCCGTCTCTCAGCGCCAGGTTGTCGACCATCACCTTGGAGGCGGTGGCGTACGCTGCATCTCGGCCCTGAGCCATTTGTCTGTGGGGGAACCAAACTTTTTTTATTTAACATTTTATCTGTCCTCCTTAAAGTCTGCTTTTGATTTCATGTAAAACCGACAGTGGTGACATTATAAATTTACCTTAATAATCTCAGGTAGGGGTGTCACGATTACTTGTTTTCATAATAAACGCCACAATTAATAATCAATTGTGAAGAATCTTAAAATACCGTCACTTTCCAAAAAAATACGCAAGATACTGGGTTCCCTAATGTCAATTTACCTAACATAACATTGAATTAGTAGGAATTTAAATGTAAAAAACAATTAAAATAAACTTAAACATTTGGTATAGATGACAATTATAGACTTGAATATGTCAAACATTTCCCCTGGAGGATTAATAATTGGTCCTATATTAATAGATACTTAAAATATTTAGTGTAAATAATTAGTAATGTAACTATATTTTGACTATATTTGATTTTACACATTCATATTGTTGTGAAATTAATTAATCGCGATAATCGTAACACTGTGATTATTTCTTATTACCAAGAAAATCTGTAATCGTGACATCACTAATAGGTCAATCCCACCGAAGGCTTCTGATTTTTCAAGTTAAATCATTTGTTTGGAACAGAAAAATAACTAAATAAAGTAAAACTAATAATTAAAAAGATGTTTCATTGTTGGTAAAATGCTAAAACGGTTCCTGGACTTTAAAAAAACACACTACAACCACAGTGATGACGGTGAAAACGAGTGTGTGTGTGTGTGTGTGTGTTTTTCTCTCTGACCTCTGGAACGTGGCTTTGCCGAGCGCTACGACGGGTCGGCTGGCCTGACACACCCGCTGGGCGATGGCCATCGTCTCCTCCTCCAGCCGCTCCTCCGGCACCACCTTACTGACCAGACCGTGCAGCAAAGCATCATGGGCCGAGATGGGAGTTCCTGTGAAGAGCATCTCCATGGCAACCTGGTAAAAAGAGAGAGAAGAGCTAAAGCAACTGTTGGAGCTACTAATGTAAACCTGGCAATATTTGAAGATAACCTCCCCTATTTATAAATAATCAATAATCTACTGTCATTTTCTTGACAACTATCACATTTATTATTGATCAACTATTGTTTTTTTTATTTTTTATGTTCCTACTCTTCCTCTCTCACCTTCCTCGGCACGGCTCTGCCGATGGCCACCGCCGGCGTCGAGCAGAACAGACCCACGTTGACGCCCGGGGTGGCGAAGGTGGACTTCTCCGTAACCACGGCAATGTCGCAGCTGGCGACGAGCTGGCACCCGGCCGCCGTGGCAACACCGTTCACCATGGCAACCACCGGGACAGGTATGTCTTGTATCAGAGTCATTACCTGAATCACAGGAAAAGTAAATATGTCAATTACTCACAGCTTTTTTTTTTTTTTAAGAGGCTGATCACAGTGTGGGAAGACAAGAAAAGAAAGATGTTACTGTTACTGAAGACATAATATGTTACTTAAACAACAATATCAAAAATAAGTCAATGTATTATGTGGGTTTTTTAAAACTTTTTTATTTTGATGAGAAAATTCTTTATTCATAAACACAAATTCGTAGGTTCCCAACTTTCATTTCCTCTGTTTTCTGTAGAAATTAATTCAATTGTCAAAATTGTTTTCTCTTGATAAACAATAAAAAAA
>NC_140929.1:6428576-6514361 GCF_045865225.1 Trachurus japonicus
AATAGATAGAGAGATAGATAGAGATTATAGAACATACATACATTACAATATACATTATAAAAATATATTTGTTTAATTCCCTTGAGACTTTGTAAATTTATTTGTGTGTGTGTGTGTGTGTGTGTATATACAAGGTATATACAGTACTCAAAGTACTGTATAGTACTGTACTGTACTTTGAGACAAGTATGGACATATGTATTGTTGAAGCTCTCTGTCATTATTTCTTGTCAGCTGACATTGTTTGTATACCGGTACTTTGTTAGCCTAAATGAAAAAAAAAGAAAAGAAAGATGGAGGAGGAGGAGAGAGGTAGAAGAGGAAAGAAAGCAACAAACTCACCTCAGAACAGGTGTGAAACACCTTGGTGTGATAATCTCTGCCCTGAGCCGACGTCAGCTCCTTCAGGTCGTGTCCAGAGGAAAACACTGGACCTTTGGCTGATGAAGAAAAAAATAATAAAAATAAGAGGTCAGAACAACATCTTCTCTAACACACACTCACACACATTAAAAACACCGACCTGATATGATAATAACTCTGAGATCGTCACTGTCCACATCAGTCAGGATGTTTTCTCTGAGAGACTCCAGCATGGACAGAGACAGAGCATTTCTCTTCTTGGGATTGTTCAGGATGACTCTCCTGAAAACAGAGAAGACAGACAATAACATGTTGGATTTATTGTAATTGTCTTACTTTATGCATTCACGTGCTTTATTTATTGTCTTGCTTCATCTTATTCCAGTGTAATATGGGTTTAGTCAAAAGCTTCATTGACAGTTTGCAACTGCAACTGCAACTGCACAAGAACTGGCTCCTCTTTTAGGACAGGGTCAAAATGAGAATAATTACTACAAACTGAGCAGCTCAGACACTGTTTAAAAAGTACATTTTAATCTATGTTTTAGTCACACACAAAAAAATCACACAACCTGATAATATATCTCATAATATTGAGTGTTTACTTTTGGTTGTGGTTGTGCACCTTTTCCTTCACTGACAGTCGACACTGCAAAAATGTCGATGTACGGTATATGTTTAATATTTATGCCGAATTTATCTTCAGACAATATAATATGAAACAAAGTATTATATTAACCGCAATAACACACTGTTGTTGTTAAAAGCTACACACTCCCCCTAAATCCACAGTTGTAGCTTCAGGCAGCCTACATTGTAAAGGTTTAACACACGTCGGACATGTTTCGGTGCTGCACCTTATTCCGTTGTTTTGGTGTCTCACCGTCAGCGGCTCCGGTTCGGACTGAGAGTAGAACCGGGTCCCGGTGAGCAGCGGTGTTTTCCTGCTGAGCTGAAACACAGCGACGGTCCTGCTCAGTAAACTACGAGCCATGATTCACCTTCTGTGCTCTCCACTCTCACTTCCGGGGTGACGTCAACCGTACGTACTGCGACGTAGGAACAGGTGACAGGACAAAAAAATAAATAAAATAAAAATAAAAACCAGGTGACAGGACAGGGCGGAATAATATCATATCATATAACACAATTTTTGTGCTAATATCACAAAATACCAGAGCAATTTGTAGTTATCATATATTCATTGAGAAATCTATTCGAGTAAAAATGAAAGTTTTCAAATGCTACATTTATATATGTTAAGATAAATTTTAACTTTGCACAAAGTTTTAATAACTCTCTTGAAACATTTTTTAAAAGCACTGGTGGCAACATACATGTGAGGGAAAAAAAAGGTCCGTGCCAAAAAAAAAAGATTTATCTTAAAACTGCATTCACTCCAACTTAATATAGCCTATAAAATGAATGACAAATAAGAAGAAATATTTTGTGATATCATAGTTTATTATATTGAGCAGAAACGGAAACACAACAAGTAACAGTATAAGTAACAGAGTACGTCCCCTTGAATTTCAGTCTTAAAGTTTCAACAAGCAGTTAACAATAATAATAATAGTCACATTTGTTCATGAAATGCAAAGCATGAGATTAAAAACAATACAGGCAGTTTTTTCCTCTTGACAGATAAAAATCTGAAAAATAGGGAACACAAAAGTAAAATGAAAAATAAATCTTGACTGTGCAATTGTGCCATGATAATAATGATGTAAAGCATACAAATATTTTTAACTAAAGTGCTAAAAAAGAGATATTCACCATTTTTAGGGGAATCATGCAGTTGTTACAGTACTTGAAATGGAATATAAATATATAATTATCAGTAGTCTGTAGTCATGTGAATCATTAGTAGAAAATTAAAAGTTTAAAGTGATAATAAACAAATGAGTTCAAATTAATGTGATAACAAAGGACATTTAGCCTATATGAATATATATATATAACACATTTCCCATAAAGCTACATTTTAGCAATGGATCATTGTTTAGGTTTTTCACTCCCTCTGTTATCAGTGTGTTTTGTATCAACAGTTTGTTTCCAAAAGAATCAGTGAACGTGGCTGAAAACAAATCAGTGGCTCGTGAACCTGATCTCATCTAAAACATCTAACTGTGATGCTCCACTGCTACTGACACCTGTGACGGTACAACCTTGATCAGGTCGCCGCTCCAGGTGCTAATATACGGAAACATCTTGTCGGTGAATGTGTGTGAGAATTTGTGGATGTGTGTGTTGCTGTCAGGATCAGAAAACGAAAGACATCCTCCGTCCCAGTCCAGGTGGACTCTGATCCTCCTGGGCTTCTTCTTTACTGACAACTCAGATCCTGTGTCAGAAGGCGATAGTGGTTTGTACTCACCATCACAGAGCATGAGTCTCCACAGACCAGATGATGGGACTCCTTTCCTTGAGGTCGACTCTGCTAACACCCCCAAGGAGAAGGCTTCGTTGTCTCCGACCTCCAGGTCCCAGCTGTGAGACCCTGAGTTGAAGCCCTCAGAGCCCACGATGGAGTATAACTGGTCCATCCTCTCTTCCATCTTACCCCTTTCAGGAAGCTGCTGCTTCGTCTTCCCTTGTCTCACACTGGTCAGATCTTCAGACAGGTTCAGGTCTGGATGAGCACTGTTTGGATCCAGAATCACAGGACTGTAGGAGACCATCTTCTTCATCTTCTTCCAGATGTTGAACCTCAGGTTGCCCAGATGTTTGGCCTCATCTATCAGGGTTCCTGAGTCCAGCTGTGGATCATCAGGCAGATGTTGCTGCTGGACTCTGTCCACTGCAGCCTTGTAGTTCTGCAGCAGTGAGACGTCTTTAGCTCTCAGCTGCTTCTCTGTTGCTCTGATGGTGTCTGACAGAGCTGTTATGTCTCTGCTCAGAGCCTCAGTCTTCTCCTTCATCTCCTCAATCTTCTGCTCCTCCTCCGCCCTCAGTGCAGCCATCCTGGCCTCCTCTTCCTCGTACAGAAACTCATGAAGCTTCTTGAACTCCTCCTTGATCCTTTGAGCTGTGTTGTCTGCTTGGTCTCTAATGTGCTCAGCTCTTTCATCACACTTTCCTTTTTTTTCATGAATCAGTATCAGTGTCTTTCTCAGGGGCTTCAAGAGCTCCTGAAGTTTTCTCGCATGGTCCTGCACAGCTTCATCAACAGGTTGGATTCTGTGGCTGCTGTGTGTTTCTGAATCCTTGCAGAAGCTGCAAAGCAGCTGTTCATCATCCACACAGAAGAAGTTGTGTTTCTCAGAGTGCAGACAGAGGTGAGGAGGTAAACGCCCTAATGAGGACCTTCTCCTACAGGCTGGACACTTAGGAGTTTTTCTTCCTGCCCTGTAGCTGCGCAGACAGTCTTTACAGAAGCTGTGTTTACATGGCAGGAGGACTGGATCTTTTAAAGTATCACTGCAGAGACGACAAGGGAGCTCCTCTTCTGATCCCGAAGCCATGCTCTCCACCCAAAGTCTTTGTTTTCTGTGCAGCTGTAGGTACAGTATATAAACCCGCAGCTGTATTCAAAGTATTCCCAGTATTCCCAGCTCTTGTGTAGTCGTTCCTCTCCAGGTGAAATTGTTCGTTTGGTGTAAAAACAAGTGAACAAAGACGTCTGCTGTTCCTCGTCCCACTAACAGATAACATCAATAGACTTGTTTCCTGAAGATTTTTGTTGTGGGCGGGGCTGGACTTTACTGTGCAGTTGAAATCTGAGAGTACCACTACTTTACTTTTTCTTACTTTAGTTCAGTTTTAGTTATGAAACCATATAACTATAAAATACATAACTCATTAAGACTGGTGTCATTTACCTCACATGCACTAAGACATAAGAGCAGGTCTGACTCTCTTTTACATGACATATTGTAAATGATGGAAAAAGATACTTACAAATAAACAAGTAAACAAACCAAGAGATGCCACATTAATGTAAAAAATAAAATGAATAGTTTGTGGAAAATATCACAATATATAGTATTATAGACTTATCATTAAAAAAAATCGTCCAAACATCAGTGCATGTTCACAAGTGACCTTTATTTTGCATTTGTGACATGAACAAAATATGTTTCAACCCCAAAATAATAAAAAATACCAGAGTTATTTGTAGTTATCATTTATATTCATGGAGAAATCTATTCGAGTAAAGATGAAATACAAAGTTTTTAAATGCTACATTTATATCCTGTATGTTAAGATGAATTTTAACTTTGCAAAGTTTTAATAACTGTCTTGAAACAGTTTTTTAAAAGCACTGGTGGTCAAGCAACAAACATGAGAAAGAAATAGATTTATGTTAAAACTGCATGCACTCCATATTAATTTAAACATATAAAATGAATGACAAAAAAGAAGAAATATGTTTGTGATATCATACTGTAGTTTATTAAATATTGAGCAGGAACGGAAACACAACAAGTAACAGTATAAGTAACAGAGAAGGTCCCCTTGAATTTCAGTCTTAAAGTTTAAATGTTTCAACAAGCAGTTAATAATAATAATAATATGAGTCACATTTGTTCATGAAATGCAAAGCATTGAGATCAAAAATAATATATAGGCAGTTTTTTCCTCTCAAAAGATAAAAATCTGAAAAATAGGGAAAACAAAAGTAAAATGAAAAATAAATCTTGGCTGTGCAATTGTGCCACGATAATAACGATGTAAAGCAAATATTTTTAATTAAAGTGCTATTCACCATTTTTAGGGGAATCATGCAGTAATTACAGTAATTGAAATACAAAATGTATAAATATCAGTAGTGAACTGTTAATAGAAAACTAACATTAAATTAAAATTTTAGCGCAATAAATAAAAAAAGTTCAATTTAACATCATAACAATGGACATGTATATTTATGAATATATACTATACTATAACTATACTATAATATATTTCCCATAAAGCTACATTTTAGCAATGGGTCATTGTTTAGGTTTTTCACTCCCTCTGTTATCAGTGTGTTGGGACTCAGCCCAGTCAAAATGGAGTATAAGACTGCATGGCTTCTTTGTCTCCCAGACAAAGGAAAACCATTGAACTCAGCCTCCCAGCGTCCTTCACCTTTTCACACCTAGGTGTGAAACCTCCACTACTGACCCCCCATTGGTCAGGTATGGCCCCAGGACCTGTGAGGTCACAGGCCATATAAAAGGAGAAGTGCCCTTCTCTTCTCTCTCTCTTCGCCCTCTTCTCTTCCCCGCTCTTCAGCAGGAGCTGCCGCTCCCCTCAGCTCCTCACCTGGAGCTACTGCTACAGCTCTCCAATGATACCTCCACTGGTAGCGCCGCAAGTGCCTACCAACGGATTAAAGAAAAGGAACCAGCTAACACGACGCAAGCTCTGCTAGTTGAGCTACGGAGCCACAAAACAAAGCAACCAACTCTGCAAGGAGAAGGACTCTCCTCAACGGAACTCAAACTACTCAGCCAGGACGGCTGTAGTTCACTGGACAAAGACACAATCACTGGACTTGACAAACCGCAACAGGACCGGCAAAACCCTGCAACCGCAGGAATCCCCACCAGCACCGGATCTTCTCACCTTCATGTGACTTGGTAACGTAACTGGGCCTAGTTAGGAGGATTACCTTGCACCTTGAATAAGCATAGAGTACTTCAACCATGCCAATGTATGTATTGATTGAAATCAGTTAAAATACTTGAGCTTTGTTGTTGTTGCTTTGTCGTTGTCAGCTATAGTCTCATATTTAGTGAACCTATGTTTAACATGCAACTTGAGCGTTGAACAAAGGACACACCTTTGTTCACCTCCCCCACATCACATGTGGTTGGTCTTAGAGGCCATCTTGGAGGCCATTTGGTTGTAACCCCCTTTGTCTCAGGACAAGGCAACCATCCTCCATCTTTTCCATTGTCTGAGGTCACACTTCACACCTCACAGACACATGGTCATTCACACTTAGTCACACTCTCACCAACACACACACACACACACACCAACACACACACACACACACGTATACATAGTGTATGTAGCTTGTCTTAGTTCCATGTTTTGTTATTCCGTTTTCTAGATGTGTCCAATAAACTTCCTTGAAACTTTACTTGTCTGTTAATGTTGTACAATAGTGAGTATGCCAACCTCTACGCAGTAGAACTTCTAAATCCTTCAACTTTGCAGCTATTGATAATGTTAATTTGTTTATAATTATTAATTTAATCATTAAACAAGGTTCTATATTAATAGTTAGCACACCCTTATGAGACTGACTTTGGTACATTGGCTGTCTGGTGCCCCGAGGTGGATTTAATAAAATTAAATCCCATTAATAATTTTTATAGTAATTATTAATATTTTGGTATTGATATTTTACTAATTTGATAGCCAATAACCCTCTTAATAATAACTTTACTTATAGTTGGTATAACCCCAACATAAATGGTGCTTCCATTGTGAGGCATCTAAATAATCTTAATAAATTACCTATAAGTTGTGTTAGAGCACAACATTAAATGGTTTCCCCGTGCGAGACATAATTACACTTTCTCTTTAGTTGTGCTAGAGCACAACATAAATGGTGCCCCCTTTGTGAGGCATCATAATAAATCTTAAATACATTTTCTTATAGTTGGGATAACCCCAACATAAATGGTGCCCCGTCCGAGGCTGTGTACTGTTGGCATTTATTCACATTTGTACAATATTAATTTTGAGCAAAATTTTGGACATTACTGAAAGTGAAATCCAAAACTGAACTAACAAAAAGTTCACATAAAACAGAGCTAGTCTGCTACACGAGTAGACGTCTGACTTTACATGCAGAAAGTGAATTGTGCTGAATTTTGATTTATTCCTGAGTTTTGCGAAAACTCCATGAGAATTAAGCCCATTGTGCTGCATCAAGAATTTGCGACTGTTGCTAGTCTTTCCAGTTGAGTCTTCTCTGTAGGAACTTTAAGAATTCCTGTCCCGCATTTGAATACCATGTATTCAATGCTACTTTGTTCTGTCAAAATTGGTTGTTAAGCTAAGTGCTCCCCTTACCCTTAACTTTAAGACACAGCGTGCCGCCGGCCCTGTGTAACCTAGAGAGCGTGTACTGGTTGTCACTGCCATGCATTTCAACCTGATTAAGAATAGAGCTTGAAGATAGAGCCACAGTGTGCTGCCAGCCCTGTGAAGTTTTGTACCTCGCTGCCACTCCCAGCTTGAGTTACTGTAAGAAACCACTGGAGTAGTGCATAGCCAAAGCTACACTACTACAAGGTGTCTGCCAAGCAACACCACTGCAAACAATTTGCTTTGCTTTATAGGTTTCTCAGATTTGCTTAATCTCACCTCTCAGAGTAACAATGGAGAACCCCTCTGTAGAGCAGTTCATGTCTGCCCTGGCTCAGAGCCTAAACCCCGGCTACTCTGAACTCATCAACAAGTTGAATCTCAGTGAGTGTAGGAAAGAATTGGACTTGCTACTTAATGACAGATGGGATGCTCAGAGAGCATCCAAGGGCCCGTTGTTACGATGCATGCTTCTGATCTGCCACAGACAGGCCAGTCTTTCAGCTCTTACCAAAGCAACTCTGGAACAAGAGGTAGAGTCCCTAAGAGTGCAAAATGCTAGTCTACTTCAAGAAGTGAAGACAGCAAATCACAAAGCCTTACGTTACCTAGAAAGCTTGCACTCAGCAGAGTTAGATCTCTGCTCACAGAAGGAGGAGTGGTTTAAACTTAGGTCAGAACGCTCTGACTCTCCACAGTCTTTCAGACAAAGTGATTCAGGTTACTCTGATTCACACTCCTCCCATGGAGAAAGGTTAACTCCTTCTCCATGCAGATGGGGACATTTCCCACCTGACCTGAAGTCCTTGGGAACTAAGTCAGCTCCCCAACCTCCACTAAGGTGCAGAGGTAACAGCCACCTGGCTTCCCATCTTTCTCACGTAGATAGTGAGGAGACATGTAGCGTATCATCTAGTGTATATACTGCACCTCATTCTCAACCAGGTAACTATGCTTTCACCCGTGCTCAGCCCTCCAAAGGGGGGACTAGAGCATTTCAGGACTGTTCATCCTCTTCCCTGCAACACCAGGAGAGTGATGACAGGTGTTCAGTCCCTGTCTTCCCACCTGTAAGACCCAGAGCACAGGCGGTAGATGTCCAGGATAGCTTAGTCTCGCCTTCATCTGACAGGACCACCCAGTATCCCCGCCTTGAAGTGCTTGAGTTCCTAGCTAAGGACTTACAATTCTTTGATCCTGACAATGGTAATCATAACATTGATGATTACCTCAGTGAACTAGACCACAGCCTAGTTGACTTACCAAGCGCTACCCACAGGGAGAAAGTCAAACTTGTGTGGAAAACCAGCTCAAAAGCTGTTCACAAGTTCATGCAGTCACTTCCTCCCAGAGTCAGAGACAACTACCATGATCTTTGTCAAGCACTGTTAGATGAGTTTTCTTCCCCTGTTGATGAGGTCTCAGGAATAGTTGCAGCTTCTCAAATTAAACACTCCCGTCTTGAGCACCCCAGAAACTTTTACAAACGTTTCAGACATGCATATTTTCAAGGAAAGAATGCACCAGGCATGGAGGAAAGCCCCCTTTTTAAGTCTATGTTTGTGAAAAATCTTCACCCCTCAATATACATGCAGGTTGCACTCATGACAAGGAAGGGTGAGCTCTCAATGCATGAAGTTCGGAAGATGACATATGTGACCTGGGAAACTCTAGTCTCTTTCAAGACACAGGGGAAAACAACTGAGCCCAGCAGCTCAAACACCCATGTGTCACACAGACCTGCAAGCTCAAGACGTCTCCCTCGCAACACGCCAAAGGGGGGTGACAGTCGGCCACGTCCAGACACTGAGCGCAACCGCCGTGTCCACCAGCTGCATAGAGATAGGCATTCACACGGTAGAAGCTGTAGGAAGCCTTATGCTCAAATTGTGGCCCAAAACTATGAGCAATCAGATGATAGCCCCATCATCTCTGACCACAGTGTAAAACATGGTCAGCACCTTTCAGATAGTGACAGTTCTTCTGAATGCCTCTCTGTCTCCAGCTACCAGGAGCGTTACAGCCCTGAGCCAGGTGTGAGGAAACACCAAAGACACAAAAGCTCCAGAGCTTCCTCCTCACACCACAGACAATTAAACAAGTACTAGTGCAGGATTCCTTGATTTCCTTACAGTTAGAGCTCAGCATGGTTTTGTTAGCAACAGCAGCAAATTCTGATTTGATTCAGCCATCACTGTGATTTCTGCAAGTAATCTTGGATCGACTCCTCTGCAGTATCTTATTAATGGCATTGTATTCACTGTTAGACACCTATAATGACATGTCATTCCAGGTGCCACACCCTTTCTCACCATAGCATCACTTACACTTATGAATAACTAGAAGATGTTATTTGTTGTGTGTTATGTTTAATTCTGTATGTATGTGGATTGTGTTCTGTAATCTGTCTATGCTTAGCCAAGATAGATAGCAACCAAATGCCCAGTTGGTTTGTGAACTGCCCAGATATCATTTTGAATGGACTATGGACTATGGTGCTCACAGGATCACACATCACGTGGGATCCTGAGACCAAAGGGGGGATGTTGGGACTCAGCCCAGTCAAAATGGAGTATAAGACTGCATGGCTTCTTTGTCTCCCAGACAAAGGAAAACCATTGAACTCAGCCTCCCAGCGTCCTTCACCTTTTCACACCTAGGTGTGAAACCTCCACTACTGACCCCCCATTGGTCAGGTATGGCCCCAGGACCTGTGAGGTCACAGGCCATATAAAAGGAGAAGTGCCCTTCTCTTCTCTCTCTCTTCGCCCTCTTCTCTTCCCCGCTCTTCAGCAGGAGCTGCCGCTCCCCTCAGCTCCTCACCTGGAGCTACTGCTACAGCTCTCCAATGATACCTCCACTGGTAGCGCCGCAAGTGCCTACCAACGGATTAAAGAAAAGGAACCAGCTAACACGACGCAAGCTCTGCTAGTTGAGCTACGGAGCCACAAAACAAAGCAACCAACTCTGCAAGGAGAAGGACTCTCCTCAACGGAACTCAAACTACTCAGCCAGGACGGCTGTAGTTCACTGGACAAAGACACAATCACTGGACTTGACAAACCGCAACAGGACCGGCAAAACCCTGCAACCGCAGGAATCCCCACCAGCACCGGATCTTCTCACCTTCATGTGACTTGGTAACGTAACTGGGCCTAGTTAGGAGGATTACCTTGCACCTTGAATAAGCATAGAGTACTTCAACCATGCCAATGTATGTATTGATTGAAATCAGTTAAAATACTTGAGCTTTGTTGTTGTTGCTTTGTCGTTGTCAGCTATAGTCTCATATTTAGTGAACCTATGTTTAACATGCAACTTGAGCGTTGAACAAAGGACACACCTTTGTTCACCTCCCCCACATCACATGTGGTTGGTCTTAGAGGCCATCTTGGAGGCCATTTGGTTGTAACCCCCTTTGTCTCAGGACAAGGCAACCATCCTCCATCTTTTCCATTGTCTGAGGTCACACTTCACACCTCACAGACACATGGTCATTCACACTTAGTCACACTCTCACCAACACACACACACACACACCAACACACACACACACACACGTATACATAGTGTATGTAGCTTGTCTTAGTTCCATGTTTTGTTATTCCGTTTTCTAGATGTGTCCAATAAACTTCCTTGAAACTTTACTTGTCTGTTAATGTTGTACAATAGTGAGTATGCCAACCTCTACGCAGTAGAACTTCTAAATCCTTCAACTTTGCAGCTATTGATAATGTTAATTTGTTTATAATTATTAATTTAATCATTAAACAAGGTTCTATATTAATAGTTAGCACACCCTTATGAGACTGACTTTGGTACATTGGCTGTCTGGTGCCCCGAGGTGGATTTAATAAAATTAAATCCCATTAATAATTTTTATAGTAATTATTAATATTTTGGTATTGATATTTTACTAATTTGATAGCCAATAACCCTCTTAATAATAACTTTACTTATAGTTGGTATAACCCCAACATAAATGGTGCTTCCATTGTGAGGCATCTAAATAATCTTAATAAATTACCTATAAGTTGTGTTAGAGCACAACATTAAATGGTTTCCCCGTGCGAGACATAATTACACTTTCTCTTTAGTTGTGCTAGAGCACAACATAAATGGTGCCCCCTTTGTGAGGCATCATAATAAATCTTAAATACATTTTCTTATAGTTGGGATAACCCCAACAAGTGTGTTTTGTATCAACAGTTTGTTTCCAAAAGAATCAGTGAACGTGGCTGAAAACAAATCAGTGGCTCGTGAACCTGATCTCATCTAAAACATCTAACTGTGTTACTCCACTGCTACTGACACCTGTGATGGTACAATCTTGATCAGGTCGCTGCTCCAGGTGCTAATATATGGAAACATCTTGTCGGTGAATGTGTGTGAGAAGGTGTGTATGTGTGTGTTGCTGTCAGGATCAGAAAACGAAAGACGTCCTCCGTCCCAGTCCAGGTCGACTCTGATCCTCGAAAACTTCTCTTTCACTGACAACTCAGTCCCTGCGTCTGAATCTGAAGGGGAGTGTGATATGTATACACCATCACAGAACAACAGGATCCACAGTTCAGATGATGGGACTCCTTTCCTTGGGGTCGACTCTGCTAACACCCCCATGGTGAAGGCTTCGTTGTCTCCGACCTCCAGGTCCCAGCTGTGAGACCCTGAGTTGAAGCCCTCAGAGCCCACGATGGAGTATAAACGGTCGAACCTCTCTGGGTTTTCAGGAAGCTGCTGCTCCATCTCTCCTCGACTCACACTGGTCAGATCTTCAGACAGGTTCAGGTCTGGATGAGCACTGTTTGAATCCAGAATCACAGGACTGTAGGAGACCATCTCCTTCATCTTCTTCCAGATGTTGAACCTCAGGTTGCCCAGATGTTTGGCCTCATCTATCAGGGTTCCTGAGTCCAGCTGTGGATCATCAGGCAGATGTTGCTGCTGGACTCTGTCCACTGCAGCCTTGTAGTTCTGCAGCAGTGAGACGTCTTTAGCTTTCAGCTGCTTCTCTGTTGCTCTGATGGTGTCTGACAGAGCTGTTATGTCTCTACTCAGAGCCTCAATCTTCTCCTTCATCTTCTCAGTCTTCTGCTCCTCCTCCTCCCTCAGTGCAGCCATCCTGGCCTCCTCTTCCTCGTACAGAAACTCATGAAGCTTCTTAAACTCCTCCTTGATCCTTTCAGCTGTGTTTATTGCTTGTTCTTTAATGTGCTCAGCTGTTTCATCACAGTTTCCTTTAATTTGATGAATCAGTGTCCGTTTCTTTCTCAGGGGCTTTAAGAGCTCCTGAAGTTTTTTCTCAAGGTCCTGCACAGCTTCATCAACAGGTTGGATTCTGTGGCTGCTGTGTGTTTCTGAATCTCTGCAGATGTTGCACAGCGGCTGTTCATCATCCACACAAAAGAAGCTGAGTTTCTCAAAGTGCAGACAGCACAGTGGCTCAGCTGTTTTCTCCTGTGCAAAGTCAACGGGGAAAACCATTGAAGCCCTTCTGCTACAGACTGGACACTCAGGAGTTTCTCTTCCTGCCCAGTAGCTGCGCAGACAAACTTTACAGAAGCTGTGCTTACATGACAGGAGGACTGGATTTTTAAAAGTGTCACTGCAGAGACGACAGGAGAGCTCCTCCACTGACCTGGAAGCCATGTTCTGTCTGTGTCCTCTTCGTCCAGGTTAGTTTCACTTTTACCAGCCCCCTCCAAAAGTGTGCAGCTGTTAGTATATTTACCCACTGCTGTATTTCCAGTATTCCCAGTATTTCCAGCTGTAGTGTAGTCGTTCCCTTCAGGTGAAATTGTTTATTAGGAGTGAAAACTGAGGCGCCTGCTGTTCACTCGCTGTTCCTCTTCCCACTGACGGATAACATCAACAAACTTGTTTCCTGAAGTTTTTTATTGTGGGCGGGGCTAGACTCAGAGTTGTTCCTGTTTTTGTTGCGCAGTTAAAATTTGAGACAGACAAAGGAGTCCACTGTACCAACTAGTGACCAGACTTTATCTTTTCTTACTTTGGTTCAGTTTTAACTATTAAACTATATGTAATTCATTGAGACAGGTGTCATTTATCTCACATGTACTCTCACAAGACACAAGAGCAGGTCTGACTCTCATTTATATGACATATTGTAAATTACGGAAAAATTAAATATAAACCAGTAAACAAACCATGAAATGTCACATTAATCTAAATAAGATTTAATAAAGTTTGTGGAAAATATCACAAAATATAATATAATAGAACTACAATTAAAAAAAATTGTCCAAACATCAATGCATGTTCACAAGTGACCTTTATTGAGCATTTGTGACACAAAACATTATAAAAATACATTTGTATTTATCCTGACTTTTTTTCTTGTCAATATCAACATTGATATGATTCATAATGTATTGTTTATCGGTAGAAATTATCGATTTTATGTTTGTAAATAAGAAACACTAATTTGGTATTCAATACAAACAAGCAAATTAAATACAGTTGTTTTTAAAGGATTACGTTTGTGAAATAGTGGGACATCTGAGCACATGAATGAATATTTATGATCTCATATACATTCTCCATACATTTTCAAAACAACTGCAACATAAGTCACAAAAAAATCTCATTGTGAGTCTCATTGAGAGTCTCATTGTTTGCACAAACAGTTGAAAAATAATCGTAGTTGATGAAATGCAGAGACAACTTTAAACTTTCTTTGTCTATGATGAAGTTAAAGCAGAAGTAAGCAGAATGTTTGCGTTAATATAAGTCTTAAATAGTTATATCTTCCGACAGCAATCACTTATATAGAGTGTTTGGTCCGAAACACGGGTCTGTCAGTCACTCTGCTCTGCTGTAAGCCGAGGAGAAAACTTTCCTTGTATCCTACAACCTTTATCCAATGAGGAGAGAGAACGGCATAAAGGGGCGGTCCTCTCTGAGTGTGCAGCCAAGGGATGCACGTGCATGTGGTGATGGAGGGACAAGGGCAGGGACTGCTAACTCCATTCGCTGACAGGAAGTTAGCCAAAACGACCGGATCGCTTACTTCTGCTTTGAAATAGAAAAATCTGAAGTTTCATAGCTAATTTTTTTGTGTAATCAATTATTCTTTTTTGAGGTTGACTTTTAGACACACACATCTATCCCTGTAGAATAAAAATAAACATAAGTTGTAGCATGATAATAATGATGTAAAGTTTATAAACATTATGCACATCAAATTCATACATAATTAGTTTTACACTTATAAACACGTTTTACACATTGACTTGGTGAGAGGATATAAGTTAATTCCACTTCATTCCTGTGTTGTTTTAAAGGAGCAATTTGTACATTTTAATGGCCACTGAAGACAGGTGGTTTTACTTTGCCCTCTACAGACTGCTACATCTTCCGGGTAGATTGGATACACCTGTTTGCTGTTTGCATGCTAACTCCAGTAGAAGAAAAGACATGATAAACACAAGAAGTAACATTGGTAATGATTTCAACCTCTGGAAACAGCTGCTGGAGGGAAAAGTATTAGGATTCATCATCTACCTGTGTTACTCCACTGCTACTGAAACCTGTGATGATACAACCTTTATCAGATCGCCGTTCCAGGTGGAAATGTATGGAAACATCTTGTCGGTGAATGTGTGTGAGAAGGTGTGTATGTGTGTGTTGGTGTCAGGATCAGAAAACGACAGCTGTCCTCCGTCCCAGTCCAGGTCGACTCTGATCGTGGAGAACTTCTTCTTCACTGACAATTCAGTTCCTGCGTCTGAATCTGGAGGTGAGTGTGATCTGTATTTACCATCACAGAACTGCAGTATCCACAGACCAGATGATGGGACTCCTTTCCTTGAGGTCGACTCTGCCAACACCCCCAAGGAGAAGGCTTCGTTGTCTCCAACCTCCAGGTCCCAGCTGTGAGACCCTGAGTTGAAGCCCTCAGAGCCCACGATGGCGATGAAGTGGTCGATCCTCTCTGGGTTTTCAGGAAGCTGCTGCTTCGTCTTCCCTTGTCTCACACTGGTCAGATCTTCAGACAGGATCAGGTCTGGATGAGCACTGTTTGGATCCAGAATCACAGGACTGTAGGAGACCATCTCCTTCATCTTCTTCCAGATGTTGAACCTCAGGTTGCCCAGATGTTTGGCCTCATCTATCAGGGTTCCTGAGTCCAGCTGTGGATCATCAGGCAGATGTTGCTGCTGGACTCTGTCCACTGCAGCCTTGTAGTTCTGCAGCAGTGAGACGTCTTTAGCTCTCAGCTGCTTCTCTGTTGCTCTGATGGTGTCTGACAGAGCTGTTATGTCTCTACTCAGAGCCTCAGTCTTCTCCTTCATCTTCTCAGTCTTCTGCTCCTCCTCCTCCCTCAGTGCAGCCATCCTGGCCTCCTCTTCCTCGTACAGAAACTCATGAAGCTTCTTGAACTCCTCCTTGATCCTTTGAACTGTGTTTTCTGCTTGTTTTTTAATGTGATCAGCTGTTTGATCACAGTTTCCTTTAATTTGATGAATCAGTGTCCGTTTCTTTCTCAGGGGCTTTAGGAGCTCCTGAAGTTTTCTCTCATAATCCTGCACAGCTTCATCAACAGGTTGGATTCTGTGGCTGCTGTGTGTTTCTGAATCTCTGCAGATGCTGCACAGCAGCTGTTCATCGTCCAGACAGAAGAAGTTGAGTTTCTCAAAGTGCAAACAGCACAGAGGCTCACCTGTTTCCTCCTGTGAGAAGTGAGGAGGGAAAACCATTGAAGCCCTTCTGCTACAGACTGGACACTCAGGAGTTTCTCTTCCTGCCCAGTAGCTGCGCAGACAGTCTTTACAGAAGCTGTGCTTACATGACAGGAGGACTGGATCTTTAAAAGTGTCACTGCAGAGACGACAAGAGAGCTCCTCCACTGACCTGGAAGCCATGTTCTGTCTGTGTCCTCTTCGTCCAGGTTAGTTTCACTTTTACCAGCCCCCTCCTAAAGTGTGCAGCTGTTAGTATATTTACCCACTGCTGTATTTCCAGTATTCCCAGTATTTCCAGCTTGTCGTTCCCTTCAGGTGAAATTGTTGATTAGGAGTGAAAACTGAGGCGCCTGCTGTTCCTCTTCCCACTGACGGATAACATCAACAAACTTGTTTCCTGAAGTTCTTTGTTGTGGGTGGGGCTAGACTCAGAGTTGTTCCTGTTTTTGTTGCGCAGTTAAAATTTGAGACAGACAAAGGAGTCCACTGCACCAACTAGTGACCAGACTTTATCTTTTCTTACTTTGGTTCAGTTTTAACTATTAAACTATATGTAATTCATTGAGACAGGTGTCATTTATCTCACATGCACTCTCACAAGACACAAGAGCAGGTCTGACTCTCTTTTATATGACATAGGCTATTGTAAATTATGGAAAAAATAAAATATACTTACAAATAAACCAGTAAACAAACCATGAAATGTCACATTAATCTAAATAAGATTTCATACAAAGTTTGTGGGAAAATATCACAAAATATAATATAAAAGAACTACAATAAAAAAGATCTTCAAAACATCAGTGCATGTTCACAAGTGACCTTTATTGAGCATTTGTGACACAAAACATTATAAAAATACATTTGTATTTATCCTGACTTTTTTTCTTGTCAATATCAACATTGATATGATTCATAATGTATTGTTTATCGGTAGAAATTATCGATTTTATGTTTGTAAATAAGAAACACTAATTTGGTATTCAATACAAACAAGCAAATTAAATACAGTTGTTTTTAAAGGATTACGTTTGTGAAATAGTGGGACATCTGAGCACATGAATGAATATTTATGATCTCATATACATTCTCCATACATTTTCAAAACAACTGCAACATAAGTCACAAAAAAATCTCATTGTGAGTCTCATTGAGAGTCTCATTGTTTGCACAAACAGTTGAAAAATAATCGTAGTTGATGAAATGCAGAGACAACTTTAAACTTTCTTTGTCTATGATGAAGTTAAAGCAGAAGTAAGCAGAATGTTTGCGTTAAAATAAGTCTTAAATAGTTATATCTTCCGACAGCAATCACTATAGAGTGTTTGGTCCGAAACACGGGTCTGTCAGTCACTCTGCTCTGCTGTAAGCCGAGGAGAAAACTTTCCTTGTATCCTACAACCTTTATCCAATGAGGAGAGAGAACGGCATAAAGGGGCGGCCCTCTCTGTGTGTGCAGCCAAGGGATGCGCGTAAATGTGGTTAGAGCACTGGAAAAGAGAGTAACGACATGCATTGGTTCAATGGAAGCGCCTCCTGATGGCGGAATATGGGTATTGCAAAAGCACCCAAGAACTGACATCTCTGCATTGTTGGTGAATGAGCAAGTGTGGTATTTTCAATAATCTAAGGACATTTATAGATCACCCACGTTAATAGCATCATTGAGGATCCTTTACAGATAAACATTAACACATAGGCGAGTAAAAAAAAACAAAAGAAAAACAGTTGTCTACATTAATGTTTCAATCTACATTTTGTAATAAACAAATTATAAGTGCAATTTGATATGACCAAGACACCTAAAAACAAAAACATGGCCGTTTTCATCAATTTATAAGCAAGTGGGCAACACACATACATTGGAGTGAATGAGTTTTCTGGGCGCTTTTGCGATACCCATATCCTGCCACTCGGGGCGTGTAACGCCACAATATGTAATAATGACGCATTATGTAATAATGTAATAAATCTTCACGTCATTATGTAATAACGCCGCATTTTGTAATAATCTGCCGCATTTTGTAATAAAAATCTTGAACGCAATATGTAATAAACTTTGCCGCATTTTGTAATAAGTTGTTACATTTTACATCACTTATTACATATTGCGGGTGTTACACTTTTTTATGAAAAAAATGTAATAATTTGGTGCATTATGTAATAAACCACCAAAATGGATGCCTTAATTAGAAAAAAAAGACATTAGGACCATCAGAATAACACTGACTTTAAGCATACCAGCATGCATGAATCATAAATATGAATTAATTTCTAAAACCAGTAGGACGGTCAAATCTAACTATCTATCTATCTATCCCACTGACCAGGTTGAGCAGGGTGCTCAACCTGGGTGCTGAGGGGCACGCCACCAGATGCGCTTTTCTCCTTGCCGCTCGGCAGGCGCCTCGGCCCCTCAGATGTGTGTGTGTGTGGGTATGTGTATCATGTGTAGCCCGTATGTGTGTGTCGCCTGTGTGAATGTGTGTGTTAAATCTCACTCGCGCTCTGTTAAGATGAATAAACAAATCGCTGCAGAGCACGAGCCTGGCACAGAGGTGCGCGCTCTGGCGCATCTGGCACAATCTGTTAAAGGAAACTGGCTCCGCTCGGCGGCTATTTCGCGTCCGACGTCTATGTTAAGCACATGTTTTTATTGATATTGTAGCGTCCGACCCAACGTAACTATACAACAACATAACACAAACTTTATCAGACAGCTGTCACTTCTTCCTCTGCTAGTAAAAATAGATATTACAATTATTATTTTTTTCGTGCATAGGGTTAGTTGTCTTCTAATGAATGATGTGTAAATTTCATCAATATTTTTTTATAATGTATCCCTTTCATGGCCTGTTTTGGCGAGGGACCGCTAATATCCTTAATAAAAATGTTGAAAAACTGCAATAAAATAAAAATAAAAATAATTATTATTATTTCCTCCAACTATTATGAGAACAGTCACATGTCTGCCTTTGAACAGGGCCAACATTGATTGATTTGTTTACTTATAGTTTGCTGGAGCATTTTTTTTTTCATTTTATATGGCCATGTCCTACCATACAGTTTTTTGTGACAAAAAACGTGTGGTCACGTGACTCTGTGTAAAAACATGACATCATAATACACACATGGCTAGAGGAGAGTTAAAAGACCATCATACTTTTTACTGGACCTCAATCGACCAAGGGAAAGTGGTAGGCTATAATCTGATATTTTAGATCGGAGTTTTGAAAAAAGCGTCAAATCATCCAGCCCTCTCCCTCACGTATTTTACCCGGGCGGCGATGCACCATTCTTGGGGAGCGCTCTGGCAGGGCCCCCTCTCTGGTTCTCCGGGCCTGGAGCTTCTGGGACTGGTTCTCGTTTTACAGCTGCTGCTTGCAGATGATGATAATTTTTCAGTAATTTAAATGGATCAGCTGGGCAAATTTTGATAAAATGTTAAATCTGGTGAAAATCAGAGGCAAAATCACTTCCAGCATCATCAGCCCGATGAAATCCCACAGCTCGATCCCCCCCAGCTCGCCCCAGCTGCGGCTCCGGGGGCGGTGATCCCAGCCGCCCCTGCCGCTGCTGGAGCAGAGCTGGACCCGGCCTGGAGCTCCAGTCGGACCGTGGTCCATGTCATCCCTCCACAGACGAACATGACCCGGGCGTATTATTGTCGGTGGGCAAGGGGGGAGGGAGAGACGCGGAGCGGTTACCATCCGCGTGGGACCCGCTGTCGGAGGAGACCGCTCTGCTCAGCGGGGCGGAGGAGCAGCGTGTATTATTGTTAATGTTTTTTCTAATTAAGACATCCATTTTGGTGGTTTATTACATAATGCACCAAATTATTACATTTTTTTCATAAAAAAGTGTAACACCCGCAATATGTAATAAGTGATGCAAAATGTAACAACTTATTACAAAATGCGGCGAAGTTTATTACATATTGCGTTCAAGATTTTTATTACAAAATGCGGCAGATTATTACAAAATGCGGCGTTATTACATAATGACGTGAAGATTTATTACATTATTACATAATGCGTCATTATTACATAATGCGGCGTTACAGGGCGCAAAACCCTTACCAAGGGAGTCAATGGTGGTGTCGTTACTCTCTTTTCCAGTGCTCTAAATGTGGTGACGTAGGGACGAGGGCGGGGACTGCTAACTCCATTCGCTGACAGGAAGTTAGCCAAAACGACCGGATCCCTTCTTCTGCTTTGAAATAGAAAAATCTGAAGTTTCATAGCTAATTTTTTTGTGCAATGAATTATTCTTTTTTGAGGTTGACTTTTACACACACATCTATCCCTGTAGAATAAAAATAAACATAAGTTGTAGCATGATAATAATGATGTAAAGTTTATAAACATTATGCATATCAAATTCATACACAATTAGTTTTACACTTATAAACACGTTTTACACATTGACTTGGTGAGAGGATAAGTTAATTCCACTTCATTCCTGTGTTGTTTTAAAGGAGCAATTTGTACATTTTAATGGCCACTGAAGACAGGTGGTTTTACTTTGCCCTCTACAGACTGCTACATCTTCCGGGTAGATTGGATACACCTGTTTGCTGTTAGCATGCTAACTCCAGTAGAAGAAAAGACATGATAAACACAAGAAGTAACATTGGTAATGATTTTAACCTCTGGAAACAGCTGCTGGAGGGAAAAGTATTAGGATTCATCATCTACCTGTGTTACTCCACTGCTACTGAAACCTGTGATGGTACAACCTTTATCAGATCGCCGTTCCAGGTGGAAATATATGGAAACATCTTGTCGGTGAATGTGTGTGAGAAGGTGTGTATGTGTGTGTTGGTGTCAGGATCAGAAAACGACAGCTGTCCTCCATCCCAGTCCAGGTCGACTCTGATCGTCAAGAACTTCTTCTTCACTGACAACTCAGTCCCTGCGTCTGAATCTGAAGGTGAGTGTGATCTGTATTTACCATCACAGAACTGCAGTATCCACAGTCCAGATGATGGGACTCCTTTCCTTGAGGTCGACTCTGCCAACACCCCCAAGGAGAAGGCTTCGTTGTCTTTGACCTCCAGGTCCCAGCTGTGAGACCCTGAGTTGAAGCCCTCAGAGCCCACGATGGAGTATAAACGGTCGAACCTCTCTGGGTTTTCAGGAAGCTGCTGCTCCATCTCTCCTCTTCTCACACTGGTCAGATCTTCAGACAGGTTCAGGACTGGATGAGCACTGTTTGGATCCAGAATCACAGGACTGTAGGAGACCATCTCCTTCATCTTCTTCCAGATGTTGAACCTCAGGTTGCCCAGATGTTTGGCCTCATCTATCAGGGTTCCTGAGTCCAGCTGTGGATCATCAGGCAGATGTTGCTGCTGGACTCTGTCCACTGCAGCCTTGTAGTTCTGCAGCAGTGAGACGTCTTTAGCTCTCAGCTGCTTCTCTGTTGCTCTGATGGTGTCTGACAGAGCTGTTATGTCTCTGCTCAGAGCCTCAGTCTTCTCCTTCATCTCCTCAGTCTTCTGCTCCTCCTCCTCCCTCAGTGCAGCCATCCTGGCCTCCTCTTCCTCGTACAGAAACTCATGAAGCTTCTTGAACTCCTCCTTGATCCTTTGAGTGGTGTTTTCTGCTTGTTTTTTAATGTGCTCAGCTGTTTGATCACAGTTTCCTTTAATTTGATGAATCAGTCTCTGTTTCTTTCTCAGGGGCTTTAAGAGCTCCTGAAGTTTTTTCTCAAGGTCCTGCATAGCTTCATCAACCGGTTGGATTCTGTGGCTGCTGTGTGTTTCTGAATCTCTGCAGATGCTGCAAAGCAGCTGTTCATCGTCCAGACAAAAGAAGCTGAGTTTCTCAAAGTGCAGACAGCACAAAGGCTCACCTGTTTCCTCCTGTGCAAAGTCTATGGGGGAAATCTTTGAAGCCCTTCTCCTACAGACTGGACACTCAGGAGTTTCTCTTCCTGCCCAGTAGCTGCGCAGACAGTCTTTACAGAAGCTGTGTTTACATGACAGGAGGACTGGATCTTTAAAAGTGTCACTGCAGAGACGACAAGAGAGCTCCTCCACTGACCTGGAAGCCATGTTCTGTTTGTGTCCTCTTCATCCAAGTTAGTTTCACTTTTATCAGCCTCCTCTTGAAGCCCTTGTTTCCTGTGCAGCTGCAGGGACACTATATTTACCTGCTGCTGTATTTCCAGTACTCCCAATACTCCCAGTATTTCCAGCTGTAGTGAAGTCGTTCCTCTTCAGGTGACATTGTTTATTTGGTGCAAAAACTGAGACACTACTGTTCCACTTGCTGTTTGTCTTCCCACTGACGGACAACAAACATACTGCCTGAAGTCATGTGTTGTGGGCGGGGCTAGACTCAGAGTCGTTACTTTTTTTTGTTGCGCAGTTGAAATTTGTATCTCGTTGAGACAGATGTCGCTTATCTCACTTGCACACTCACCAGACACAAGAGCAGGTCTGACTCTCTTTTACATACCATGTTGTAAATGATGGAAAGAGATGTTTACGAAGAAGCAAGTAAACAAACCAAGAGATGCCACATTCATCTAAAATAGATTTCATACAAAGATTTTAATAATATCACAAAATATAGCATTACAGTATACGTCTGCAATTAAAAAAGAAATCTTCAAAACATCAGTGCATGTTCACAAGTGACCTTTATTTAGCATTTGTGACACTAACAAAATATGTTTCAACCAAAACATTATAAAAATAAATTTTTATTTATCCTGACTTTTTTCTTATCATTATTAACATTGATATGATTCATAATGTATTGTTTCTCGGTAGAAATGAAAGTTTTTATGTTTGTAAATAAGAAACAACATACAGACAAGCAATTTAAATACAGTAATTTTAAAAGGATGACGTTTGTGAAATAGTGGGACATTTGAGCAAATGAATGAATATTTATGATCTCATACACTTTGTTCATAAGATTTCATAACAACTGAAACATGACAAGTCACAAAAAAAATCTTTACATCAGTATCATTGTTTACACAAATAGTTGAAAAATAATAGTTGATGAAATGCAGTGACAACTTCAAACTCAAACTCAAAAGTTGCAAAAGTTACACACACACTCACATATATCCCTATAGAATGAAAATAAATAACAGTTGGAGCATGATAATGATGTAAAGTTTACAAATATGCTGAATCTTAACTAAATACTTGACAGAAAAAAATGTTTTAAACTTACAGACATTGACAAATACATGAATAAACAGTTTTATGTGAATTGTGAAGTTACTACAATATCAAGAAAGGTGCAGTATTCACAAATGGAAAAATAAAAACTTAAACTTTTAGATTGAATTAGTTTGCAATTAGTAAGATGTATATTTACATTGACTTGATGAGACGATATAAGTTTATTCCACTTCATTCTTGTGTTGTTTTAAATGAGCTATTTGTACATCTTCATGGCCACTGAAGACAGGTGGTTTTACTTTGTCCTCTAAAGACTGCTACATCTTCAGGGAAGATTGGGATGCCATGGAGCTGCTAGCTGTTACCATGCTAACTCCACTAGAAAATAAGACATGATAAACACAAGAAGTGACATTGGTAATGATTTCAACCTCTGGAAAAAGCTGCTGGAGGGCAAAAGTATAAAGGATTCATCATCTACCTGTGATGCTCCACTGCTACTGAAACCTGTGATGGCACAACCTTTATCAGGTCGCCGTTCCAGGTGGCAATATATGGAAACATCTTGTCGGTGAATGTGTGTGAGAAGGTGTGTATGTGTGTGTTGGTGTCAGGATCAGAAAACGACAGCTGTCCTCCGTCCCAATCCAGGTGGACTCTGATCCTCGAGAACTTCTTCTTCACTGACAACTCAGTCCCTGCATCTGAATCTGGAGGTGAGTGTGATCTGTATTTACCATCACAGAACTGCAGTATCCACAGTTCAGATGATGGGACTCCTTTCCTTGGGGTCGACTCTGCTAACACCCCCAAGGAGAAGGCTTTGTTGTCTCTGACCTCCAGGTCCCAGCTGTGAGACCCTGAGTTGAAGCCCTCAGAGCCCACGATGGAGTATAAGTGGTCAAACCTCTCTGGGTTTTCAGGAAGCTGCTGCTTCGTCTCTCCTCGACTCACACTGGTCAGATCTTCAGACAGGATCAGGTCTGGATGAGCACTGTTTGGATCCAGAATCACAGGACTGTAGGAGACCATCTTCTTCATCTTGTTCCAGATGTTGAACCTCAGGTTGCCCAGATGTTTGGCCTCATCTATCAGGGCTCCTGAGTCCAGCTGTGGATCATCAGGCAGATGTTGCTGCTGGACTCTGTCCACTGCAGCCTTGTAGTTCTGCAGCAGTGAGACGTCTTTAGCTCTCAGCTGCTCCTCTGCTGCTCTGATGGTGTCTGACAGAGCTATTATGTCTCTGCTCAGAGTCTCAGTCTTCTCGTTCATCTTCTCAGTCTTCTGCTCCTCCTCCTCCCTCAGTGCAGCCATCCTGGCCTCCTCTTCCTCGTATAGAAACGCATGAAGCTTCTTGAACTCCTCCTTGATCCTTTGAGCTGTGTTTTCTGCTTGGTCTTTAATATGCTCAGCTGTTTGATCACAGTTTCCTTTAATTTGATGAATCAGTCTCTGTTTCTTTCTCAGGTGCTTTAGGAGCTCCTGAAGTTTTCTCTCATAGTCCTGCACAGCTTCATCAACAGGTTGGATTCTGTGGCTGCTGTGTGTTTCTGAATCTCTGCAGATGCTGCAAAGCAGCTGTTCATCATCCACACAAAAGAAGCTGAGTTTCTCAAAGTGCAAACAGCACAGTGGCTCAGCTGTTTTTTCCTGTGCAAAGTTAATGGGGTAAATCATTGAAGCCCTTCTGCTACAGACTGGACACTCAGGAATTTCTCTTCCTGCCCAGTAGCTGCACAGACAGTCTTTACAGAAGCTGTGTTTACATGACAGGAGGACTGGATCTTTAAAAGTGTCACTGCAGAGACGACATGAGAGCTCCTCCACTGACCTGGAAGCCATGTTCTGTCTGTGTCCTCTTCATCCAAGTTAGTTTCACTTTTATCAGCCTCCTCTTGAAGCCCTTGTTTCCTGTGCAGCTGTAGGGACACTATATTTACCCGCTGCTGTATTTCCAGTACTCCCAGTATTCCCAGTATTTCCAGCTGTAGTGAAGTCGTTCCTCTTCAGGTGACATTGTTTATTTGGTGCGAAAACTAAGACGTCTGGTGTTCCACTCACTGTTGCTCTTCCCACTGACGGAGAACCACAACAAACATACTCCCTGAAGTCAAGTGTTGTGGGCGGGGCTAGACTCAGAGTCGTTACTTTTTTTGTTGCGCAGTTGAAATTTGTATCTCATTGAGACAGATGTCACTTATCTCACGTGCACTCTCACCAGACACAAGAGCAGGTCTGACTCTCTTTTACATGAGATTTTGTAAATGATGGAAAAAGATCCTTTAAAAAACGTCAACAAACCAAGAGATGCCACATTAATTTAAAGATTTCAGTCTGGTCAGTTTTCCGCTGTTTTCCTAACCCTCCTCTCAACCATTTGCATTTGTTTACAACAAAGCCGGCAAAAAATCAATACATGGAGCGGTGGATAACGTTATACAACATATACGATGTTACAACATGTATCTGTGTAGTCTTGTCATAAACAAAAGATTACGGGTTAAGGTTTTCTCTTTAAGGTACTAAGTTTTTACCTTTATTTAGCATTTATATTAACAAAATATAACAAAATCATGATTAAAATCTATTTCTTTCGGCTCATTACTGTGCCAATTATTGTTATTAGCTACTTGATTTTAGTTGGTCAAAATTAATTAATTAATTAAAATTTGTTTTATTTAGTAAGGTGGTCATTTTGCTGGCTTTTACTTTCATTATTGTGCGAGGCTTCTTATGCTATCTATTTTGACAGGTGGTGGTTTCCATAACAACTGGGAAGCGTCAGCTGCTCGTCCTCTTTTGCTGTTGACAACCATAACTTTGGAGACTTTTAAAATTTAGCCTATACCTATATGTAAGTAGTATTGTGTATTTTTTTTGTTTGTTACCAAACTAAAGGGTTTGTTTGTACTGTAGGCTATAGCAACTACACACACCGCATACACAAACAAGAGTCTGGTAAAAAAAACAAACAAAAAAAAAAAACACCTTTACCTGTGCAGCTCTACCTCTCTCTCACACAAACAGTACAGGTTCAAATGGGAATACAATAGTCCTACAACTCCAACTGCTTCAACTTACCTTCCAACAGGCCTTCTCCAGGTGTTAGTTACCATAGCAACTTAGCAAAACTTATTCATGTCAAATATGGCCCGAATAAAACAATGTACTACAGCAGCAAAAAACTGCCATATAGAGGTCAGACAGGACCGTTGCTATAAACAGTTTATAAGATATGGCCTAGCGTAGCCTACCTTATTTGAAAAGAAGCTCACGTCGACAGCCTTTCTGGGATGGAAAACATGTTTATCACGGTGTCACTGAAGTTTGGTGATTTTCGGGTGAAGTCTTGCTCAAGACAGACACGGGCGGTGTGTTCAGAAAGTAGATAATCCACCTCGTTCATGCTAGCAAAGACGGTTTAAAATAGTTAAGTACCTGTGATGCTAGCACCTTTTCTTTCTTCTCTCCATGACAACGGTTCCTGTCATTGGTCCGAATGACGAGCAAATCGGGGAGGCGGGAAATGACACCTGTCAATCATTTACACTTCGAAGATTTGATTTGATGCGCTCGGGCTGCATAAAAGAAGCCAATATCCTGTGTTTTTCTTTTATTTGGTTATTTACACACAGCCAAAGCCCTTCTCTGACACAGCTAACAGTCATTAGCATTAGCGCGGGCGTTCGCGAACGTTAGTTGACGTTACCTGGGTTGGAGATCTGTGCCAAATCTCGCGAGAGTGTGTTGTTTTGACAGGCCGTACCAGAGTTAATTTTCTCCTGATTTGTTCATCCGAAATTTGCCAATTTCGTGTCAAAATGTTCCAAAGATATGTGGCTTGTGGAAAAATGACTCCAATATTTACTTCGGTGACTATGGGGCAAAACAATCGACCTTAATCTGTGCTCACGTCTCCTAAATGGGTTGAGTCATGCAGAAACCCAGGAAACTGACTCGTCTTGTTTCCAAATCGTCTTGTCGATTTAAAAGGCACTTCAAGGACAAAAACACATGATTTTATATTAAACACGTTAAGATGACAAGCTCTGTACAAGGAGAAACATATTTTATTTGTATTTTTTTTTATTTTTTGCATTCATAAGAATATTTATCCCTGTTAAAATAGATCAAGCTTCATGAAATAAAAATGAATTCCATACAAAAAGTGACATGATCCTACAACACAGACTCAACTCACACAGGTAGACTTCAGTGTCTTTACCTGTTCATCAGTTAGTTTGTCAAATGAACACCTGCACTGGGTTTTTTTTACGACTTAACTTCTCAAAACAGACAATGAGAGTCCAACGGGACCGTTTCCACAGCTTCACTTCACTCTGGATTAGTGGCAGTGTGATGTGTGTATGGCTCTGTTATTATGTAGGACCTCAGACAACACAGCAGTAGCAGCACTGATGTAGATCTCATGTGTTTTTAACAGTAGCACAGTGGTCACACAGGTACAAGACCAACATTTACATCAAAATTGTTGTTGTGCAGCTGCAGGTGAACAATATTTTCTCAATTTAATGTCTCAAATATAACTATCTATAACTATTTGTATTCTCCAGAGCTAACCGAAAAGACAAAATACAATGGGACTATTAAAATTTTTTAATCATCATTTTGTGGATGATTTTCAGCAGCTTGATAAGGCATGGTGAGGCGGGGTTAACAGACTGACGGGACTGAAGCCGTGGAGGAAAAAATCCTCCAACAACACACTGGAATGATCTTTGCTTTCAGACATCTGGTGTAAAAAATATACAGAGATGTGGTCAGAGAGAAACCCTCACATATGAAGTCAAAGACCGGCACAATCTTTAAATCAAAATACAGTTTTATCTCTATTCACCCTCGCTGAGCTCCAAAATAATACTGTACAACTTTACACGAAGACTGTAAGGTGCATTAGATTTTCTTTTTTTTTTATCTGCAACTCATGGGGGTAAAGAGTCGAGGACGAGCATCGCTCTAGTCTCTGTAACGGGGGTTGTGTGGCGGCGGAGCTCCTTCCACAGGAGCCGAGCTGGGGACCGACAACAGCTGGCCGCCGTGCATGCGCTCGTTGACGCGCAGCTGGCAGCCGTCCTGCAGCATGCGCACAGCTATCCTGGCGATGTTGCGCGAGTCGTCCAGGCCGGAGTGAGGACGGCCTTCGTACTTCAGGCCCAGCTTCTCCAGCATGGTGCTCAGCTTGGTCTGCGTGCGCGGGACCTGGAGGACGGAGAGGAAACAGTTGGTTTGCTGTGATTAATATTTTATCTTTGTTAAAGACATTTTTCCAGTTAGTTTGAATCATCTAAAAGTCAAACCTTGTAGAAGTTCCCGTACGATTTCCTTATGTTTATCCACTTCTTTGCAAACTGAGGATATCTTATGTGGCTTATACGACACTGGATGTTGAGGAACTTGCTCATATCCCAGGCCCTGGAGACGACAAACAACAAAAAATGTCAGGTCAGATTTTTACTGAAAGGATTAGATTAAAAAACACAGGTTTTGTTCCAAATTCTGCATTAGTGCTGAAGTGAATCATCGTACCCATCAGTCAGCATGGCATATTTATATTTTGTTCCCAGCTCCCTCTCCTGAAGCCAAGCCACCACACGCTGAAGGACTGTCGGGAACGGGTCTGCTTCGTCAACCATTTTCTGTCAACAAAACACACATTTTCTTAATGAACAAGACGACTTCTTTTCATAAAACATGTGATGTCAAAGAAGAAAAGCTTAAACCAACCTGTGTTATGCCTGTTAATTTCACACAGAAGTCTGACAGCTGTGGGTTCAGCTCAGGTTTGACATATTCCTGAAAGGTGTCCACCTGCAAAATAAAGTAAAACACAGATTCATGATTACAAAACTCACTTTGCATATCAATAATAAGCAATCCTGCCTTCCTCACAAGGTCAACTTACAATTTCTAAAGTGTGCGTGTTGATGAGAACCATAGGGAACTCTATGATTTCATGACAAAAGTCAGATGGGTTATCCTCCTCACACGTCGCTTCAAAGTCCACCACGCAGATGTAGTCGTAGTAGGTGTCAGTGGGTCCTCCCTCGGCCGCAGACTGCATCAGCTTCTGCTTCTTATAGTGGCTCTTCAACCTCTTCTTCATCACATCCTTCACTCCTCTGCAAACACAAGGAGGAAAGAAGGATTTAGAAGATATAAGTGAATCTCACAAACTACAGAGAGGCCAATAATTTGAACTTGAAGGTCTGACCTTGTGTCAAGCTTCAGCTCTGATAACTTGATCCGCAGCTCATCCTTGGTCATGCGGTTGATGTGCCCGTTGGCCAAAGCGATCTCTTTGTAAACGGGATGGCTGAAGTCGCTGTTGGACTGAGACGGGGACACCTGAGGAGCAGGTTCCTCTTCAGGGCATATCCTGCTGCAGGGCTTCTCCTGGAGGCACATGATACAGCGTTAAGCAAGAGAACACTCCAAAATAGGTGTCACTAAACTATTCCACACAACAAGGCAGAAATAACAAGATATATCCAAAATTGACAGAAGTACTTCTGTAAGAGCAGATTATGATGATAGTGATTGTTTTTGTAATGACTGTGATTGCCCATTCAGCCTATATAACCTAGGAACCTTTGTGTCTAGGTAGATGTGTCCAACCAGAAGAGCATCATTATCATTATGCTCCGTGCAGATGATCCACTTAAATAGATTTTGGTGGTTTTGGCAGTTCTTACTACAATTCTTAATATGTGTACATGCACTTTCCACCCTGCTCATTCTCTGCTCAGACACAAACAAACAATCAACATACAATCTCAGGCACAACCGAGCAGACAGCATAATCACACACCGACTCAAGAAAAAAAAACAAAAAAAACCCTCCTATTGTAGCCCCCAGTTTGTCTGTGCAAAAAATGGCCAAATAAAATTCTTGAATCCCAAATCTTGAATGTTTAATTGCACCATTGACCTACTTTCTGATTTAGCAGACTAGAGCTAGTGCAGACAAATTAATGCAGTCCAATACAGCCCTATTATCCAGTATCTACATCTACCTAATCTGTTACTTTCAGATGATGTTTTCTTTGAAATAATTTAAATGATATTTGATGAGGTGAATAACAGTGAATATATCTCCAAAAGTTGACATACCGGTAAGTATTTCTTCTCTTTGGTGTGCAGCTAATCAGATGTGAGTAGATTCACTTTAGTAGATTTTGGCATGTTAATAATGGTGATGTCTTTTTTTTCTTCTACTAAGAATTCTTGCAAACTTTTGAGGCAAAATATCAGCATTTATATCATAATAATTGTACTACAATTGTAAACATGTTCAATGGCATCATTGACCTACTTTCTGATTTATTAGACTGGAGTTAATACAGAGCACCTAACGTTACAGCAAATCAATGCAGTCTAATACAAACCTGTATTAAATTCAACCTATTAACATTTTCTTTTATATAACCTAAATTTTGCTTTGTAGTTGGACCTGGTGCTCCTGATATTTTGTATTAGCCATAACTAGGTGACAAAATCTAACGTTACACTGACTGCATTCATAACAGGCAGACTTTAGCATGTCATAACAACACCAACCTTTTCTTCTTCTTCTTCCTTTGTAGCAGACATCTTTACATTCACGTCCTTCTTGGTATTAATATTCTCTTTGTGCTCGTCCATTTACAGCAGAAAGTTAATCCAGAATTTCCAAACAAACAACCTAAACCAAATTTATTTCGGCTGCATTCATGAAAACAACGTTGGTTAGCTACAGGCTATGCTAACACTGGCTAGCCACATTCCTGTACGACCTTTTCTGACCGTTTGTCCGCTTTTTTTACGCCACAAAGTCAAACGCAAACTCACGGAGCCGATGATAATTATTAAAAAATAAAGCGAAAACAACAGTGTTTATCTGTTATCTTTGTCTCCGAGCGTCGGTTACTGCTACATTTCACTTTCAATGCTGGACAGTTATGAGCACTTCCGGTTTGCGCCAAAACAACTGACGCTCACTTCCGCCCCCTACTGCCCCGGATGATAAAACTGCAGTCCAATATGCTTTACTGCAGTTTTTCTGTTTTCCGTTTTTACAGTTTTATTCCATTAGAACAGTTTATACAGTTTCGTGTATACATATCTACACATGACTCCTCAAAAATGAAACTACATTTATTTATTCAATATGAACAAAATAATACTTTTATATATCAATTTATATGAGTTGTTTTTATTGTAGCCTATTATTATATCATAATAATGTAATGTCATAATGTTGCTGCTTTCCTTGGTCTGTGATAGAATTAATTGCATATTACACTAAAAAAAAGGGCCTTTTCACATTTAGGAACACAATAGAATACCGTAAATTTGATCTTTATTTTTGTTTGGTGTCAAAATAAAATATTTAAAAATAGCCATTATGTTTATGAGTACTAAATATACATGGTTGTAATTTTTCTCTTTTTTTTAATGGGGTGAAAGGTGATTAAATTTAAACATGTCAGAATATTTTCAAAGCACTGTTCCCATCTGACAGCTAGGTGTCAGTCTACTCTCAGTTTCATTTTGTGTCCAATGCATAGGCTACAGCACACTACAGGTGTATTTAGTTAATATACTCAGTGTAGTGTGCTCAGTGCAGATGTTTGGACCTGGTGTTGGTGCAGGTCGTGGCCTTCAGAGGTAAATGAACTCTGGCAGGAGCAGAGCAGAGCAGAGCAGTCTGTATGCAGGGCCAAAGATCAGGAGCAGAGAAAAGGAGCAAAACACCGCCTGAATGAAATTAATCTGAGGTCGAAGAAAACTGTAACTGAAAGATTCATGATCTCCAAAACAGCTGCAATGTGGACGCACTGCTTGTTCAGGTTAAACACTTACGCTGTCTGTCAGCGCAGATGATCAAATGTCTCCGGGGTGGGATCGTGTTAGTCAAAATCAAATCAACATATCTTTCTTAATATAGATCAATCAAAACCATCTGATATTTTGTGTGACAAAGAGATCATCCCAGACTCATACTTTACTCTTCTATTTCAAATCTCTAATTCTATTTTATCCTCTTGTGACCCTTTTATATTTTCTCTTAATACCTTCCATTGCTTATATAAAGCACTTTGACTGTTGCTGGAAGAGCTACAAACTCTCATCAGTCAACTGCTCAACTCCAGTGCTTGGACGGTTTTTTTTATTTATGGCAAGATATAATTAAAAAGTAATATATATTCTCTATAGCTCATTAAAATACGTATAAAGATTCTGGATTTTTAAAGATCCATAAACGTAGGTCGGTTGATAATGACCCCATATTTAAAATTTAAGCTAGAAGGGCCAATAACTTATTTTTAAATGCCATTAAATTACTGAATATCTGGACTGAAATCTGATTAGTTCCAGATCTTCAGTCCAAACTGATTTTCTTCTTCCTCAGGCTGTTAAGATGTAAAATAACTCAAGAGTTTTGAAATTCATGTCATGTCTCCAAAACAGTTTTAGTCCTTGGAAAACCGAAAGTCAAATTAATTTGTCTGATTTCCACTTTAACCACATCTGACAACCTTGTATAACGTGAATGTCACCATCAGTCAACGCACTGATTTGTTTATCAATGCTTGTCAACAACTGTATTCGTCTATTTGGTTTGTCATGCCTGGTCTGTTTAGTAAGTAGCACATGTTGAAGGGAATATTTTGTTACAACAGGAATAAGATTTAGATTGAGATTAAAGGAGATTTAGATTTCTTTCATCGTGAATTTTCCTGAGACTCATCACTTTTAAAAAAAGTTTTCTTTAGTTTCAAAGTTATATATTGATTAATTGTCACTATATCTAATGGTAAATTGCCAAAAAACAAACAGTTACTGCCAAAAGATGATTCAGCATACTTAATTTTCCAAAATGTAAAATTAATTATAAATGGGCCAGATCCTGAAACTTCAGCAGGGTCTGTTCATATGACTACCAGCATCCCAAATACAAGAAATATATACTATATTATATTACATAAAATTTCAGTGACCTGAGTAATGACGTATCCAACCAATGAAAATGCAAGATTAAGGGGCAATAGAGAAAAATATAGTCAGTATGGTTTTAAATAAATAAGGCATTATGACACAGCAAATAATCCCTAAGTGCTGACTACTAAGATAAATGTAATATGTTAATACTAGAAAGAACCAGTTTCCCACTACAGACATTCTGCACGGTGTGTATTTTCACATTTGTTTCTTTTCCCTATTAATGCGACAGTTCTTCTATGTCAGTAAAAAGACGTGTTTTCTTCCTCCGTCACTGATTAGTGTTTTCTCTGCACAGCTGCGAGGTGCTTGTCAGAGTCATTTACACCCATTTTATGTATGAATTCCTTATGATGATCGCAGAGCGGTTTGATCTTTACAACAGATAAACCGTGTCCTTACATCACGCAGTCTGTCTGATGGATAATGTGATGTATAATGGATGAGATGTTGTGTGGGGAGGTAAAAACAAAGGCACCGACAGGGAAAAGGAGCAGTCTTGGAAAAAAAGAAGAAAAAAAAACAAAGATTTATTTTCTCATCTGAAAAAAAATAATGTCATGGAAAACTCATAGCTAGAAACTAATGCACATACAGTAGAGGAGACAGAGAATTGAAAATATACATTATGGACGTACAAATACAGCTTTTTTTTTAGAGAGAAGGTGCAGTAATATAGTGTTTGGGCCAATTTGGATAAAACATCAATGACTAATGGTAAGAAAACAATAGAAAGAAAAAAAAAACATAATTTCAGTGTTACTTAAAAAGGCTACGGTGCCTTAAAAATCTCCATATTTGGCTTTTATTTTGAAGGGACATGAACAAAAGAAGAAAGAGTTACACAGTACAAGAAATAAGCTGCATTGAAAAGGCATCAGTCCCCGTTTTTAACCCCCTCGTCACCGTGGCGGTAACAGGGTAGGGAGCGTGGAGCTACATTGTTCAGTTTCCTCCGTCCATGTCTGTGATGCTGCGTTCATGTCACGTAGGGAAAAAAAACGGCACTGATATTACCACTTATGGGGTAAATCCTGCTTTTTCCAATGTAATAATTTCAAGTAAAGAACTAAAAGTGAGCAGCCTCCATCATTACAATTCATAAATTCTATATGAATAAGACGCCAGGACGTTTCAGACATCGGCTCTGATGAGTCAGTTCGCAGCTGTGCCAGGGAGTCAAGTGTGAAAAATGCCAACAGGAATTAATACAAGCTATTAAATTCCTCAGAGATGATCAGTCGTGGTCTTAAAACAGGTTTCAACACTTTCAAGTGGAGCCTTTGAACTGTCAGATCTGTAATTCCCACTGGACATGAACGCAGCACGGCAACAAAAAGGCTTCACAGCAGAAGCTAATTTGTTCTGTTCAACCTTGTTTTAAAAAAGAAAAAGGCAATTCAATTTAAAAAAAAAAGAAAGAAAAAGAAATCAGGATCCTTAAGTCAGACGTGTTTGCATTCAGAGCTTCGTCTCAAATCGTAGAGGAGGGATCACAGACGACTCCGCTTTGCTTCTCCTGTTTTAAAAAGCCAGAGCTGCTCTCTGCATCGAAAGCAGCTCTCAGCTCTCAGGTCTTGGACTTCCTCACAGTTTACATGCTCGCTGGTTGATGTTAAAGCTGCAGTCTTTGGAACCGAGTAAAGCAACTTAACAGACCGAATCTTTTTTTGTCTGTTTGTTTGCTTGTTTTCCCTCTCATCACCGAATAAAAACATAAAAACAGATTTAACATGAAAAAGTTTCAAATTAACATGACAGGAGGCAGTTCATGAGCTTTTCCTCTTCGAGAGTAGCTAGTTCTTGACATTTTGGGAAATACGCTTATAAGCTTTCATTCATGCTGAGGAGCTATTTGTAGCATTAGCACCTACTCACCAGTCCAAGATACAGGTTTCGGTGAATCCTCACATGTTTTTTTTTTTTTTATCGGTTCGGTGTTTCATCCAGACAGAAGGGCGAAAATTTTTTTTTGGGGAAACAGGTCCCGGAGTGGGTAAATCTCAAAATGGCGCCCCAGGGTTTTCGTGTAGACACCCAAAATGGATCTTTTCTGGAACGATGTCATACCACCCACTGCTCTAACCTGTTACTTGAGCCACACCGCTAAACGTAGGCTATACAGTCTATGGACGTAACCCAACAACAATGGCCGACTATGTGGCTGAATCGCGCTTGTTATATCATCACCGACCGTCATATTTGCATTTGCATGACTCCAAGTCAACATTTAGTCGACTTATAAAGTTTGGAGTTTGAAAACGGTGGGCTAGATTTTCCTCTTTTTCTCTGTTTTTGGTGTAGATATGTGGGTAGCATTACAGCGCCACATGTATGTAGGCTACCTACAGCGCTTTGAGTCATTTTCAGTGGATCTGTGCGCAGATATTTCTTTAAACGATGCTGTGTTTACAGAGACAAACAAGAAAAAGATAATTTTGGGAGAAGCGCTTCTGTTTCCGTGTAAGAGCCATCTCTTCTGCCACTTCTCTTTCTCTGCTCAAGTTAGCATGCTAACCAGCTAGCTCCGCTCTAGCCACCCTTTCCGATACCGAGTCACTGTAGTGTCATGTAGCTGCTCAGAGGACATATTATAAACTCTTGACAAGTCTGGTGAGTAAACAGCTGGTAATTGCTGATGCTAGCCTGGTAGCAAAACTTACAAAGAGCCCCATTAAACAAAAAAACAAAAACAAAAAACTAAGTCCACCTACCAGCACCTTTAAACGATCACAGATCAATACATTTATTAAGTCTGTGCAAAAAACTTGTGTGCAAAAATGGCACATTGTGGTTTTATGGTGTTTTATGTGCTGAGAGGTTCATCATGCTATGCTTTGTCATGACTTCATATTTCTCTCAATAAGGTGCAAGAAGGGTCACTTTGTTGTCGTCATCAGGCTAGCAATGCTAAGCTAACACTAACCATCTCCTGGCTCTAGTGTCATGAGAGTGGTATCTACCCAGGTCAAAGTGTATTTCCCAAAATGTCCAACTAGTCCCTTTAAAAAAAAAAAAAAATCACAGTTCAGACACACACATACACAGGCAGGCAGGCAGGCATACAGTACATGAACACACACTCAGGCAGACACAAACACAACCAACGGCTTAAAATTTTGTCCTTTTGAATGAGACACTGACGAGAATAAAACACCACATACATAAATACAGGTTAGTATAGACACACAATACAAATCAACCTTCAGGTGGATGTTGTCTGTCTGTCTGTGTTGTTTGTGACAGCCGGCTGGTGTACGAGGAGGCATACTGTGCAGGTTCAAGACCGATCGACTGGCGTATGTACACACACACACACACACAGCCAGCCGGTGTTTGTGTGGAGGTGTGAGGTGCTGCTTCTTCCCTTTTTTAAAAAGGACACAGAATAAATCAGTGTTCGTCCACACCACAAAATCGAGCCGATGACTTCCAGCTGATTTCTCTTGTTTTTCTCTGAGTGTAGTGATTCGTCGCTGTGTGTGGCAGCTTCATGCCAAATGTGTGTGTATATGTGTGTGTAGTATACAGGTGCATCTCAATATTAGAATATCATGGAAAAGTCAATTACCATGATATTCCCAAACAAGTATTGAGAGCTCATACTTTTCAGAAGGCCAACATTTCCATATTAAAAATGCTTTCTTTAATCGGTGTTTTGTAATATTCATACTTCATACTAAATGTTAGGTCTTCATTAATCTCCAATTTTTCCCTATTAAAAGGGTTTTCTATGGAGTTTTTCCTCTGTCGATGTGAGGGTCTAGGGCAGAGGATGTTGTTATGATGCCATGTAAAGCCCTTTGAGACAAACAGGCTATAGCCTACAAATAAAATCGCCTTGCCATTAATGTAAACCATACTTATTACAATTAAAAGAAATGAAATGAATAAAAACATGAAATGTTTCATTCCGTGTGTAATTGATCTATAAAATGTGTTAAATAAACTTTTCTATGATATTCTAATTTATTGAGATGCACCCGGACATGTGTGTGTGTGTGTGTGTGTGTGTTTGCACCTTCAGCATTTGTAGTAGGCAGAGCTTTGTCACACTGGTGTTCGGCTTGTATATCAGCTTACATCTGCGAGTGAGTTGGTTGGTTGGTTGGTTGGAATAACTGTGGATCTGAGTCGACCCCCATTTTTAGACATGCAAAGCACAGGGGCCATAAATCAAGTCCACATGGAGCCCAGAGTTGCTGCTGGGGAGCTCGGGGGGGGGGGCTGGTGTAAGGCTACATGTAAACTCCTCTCCCCCCTAAGTTCTCACGTTGCCACGGCAACACAACTCCAGAGGCGGCGGCGGGGAGAGACTTGGACCGCCTCCTCCTCTGCCTCCTCGGGGGGTTTTTGGACAAAGTTTCCTGGTCTCCCCCCCCTCCCCACCCACCCACCCGCTGGGATCAGTGCGAGCTGAGCAGTCGCTCCATAGCGCAAGGCAAATGTTCCCAGTTCTTCCACAGCAGCGCCAGCAGGGACACGCCCACGCAGGTGAGCGCCAGGTGGAGGCGGCTCCGCAGCAGCGGCGCGGTGAACTTGGCCGCCGTGGAAACGCACACCAGGATGACGGTGACGATGGCCAGCATGATGTTGATGCACTTGCCCAGCAGCACCTTGGCGTCGGTGTTTTCCAGCTGCACCGTCTGCTGCTGCTGCTGCTGCAGCTCCAGCTTCGACACGCGGGTCTGACACGACTCCAGGACCTCCTGCGCACACACACACACACACACACACACACAAGGAAATACACACATTGGTTAAGATTGGGGAGATACTGGAGAGCGGTGAGTCATCGTGGAAGGGCAGAGGAGCTGCATTAGAAATGAAAGGAGGCATTGTGTACAGCATCTATGTAATGGAAAGAATTACTTGGATTACATATGTCTCTACCATAAAACCGGACTTCAGGTAATCTCAGACTGGACTATCAGAATATTTTTTATGTATTTACTTTTTTCTCGACTGGAGGTGTTTACCAGTCCCCTTATGTACGCTTTTACATTCCCCTTGATACTTTTGTACAAATTTATAGGTCTTCATGTTGATTGTTTGACATGTAAAATCAAAACCAATAAAAAGGAAATGACAAAAAAAAAAGAAATGAAAGGAGGCATCTCTCTCACAATAAAACCTAAATTATATACATATATTTAAAAAAAAAACAATCTGGCCCAAAACAACAGAAACGATTCTCCTCCAGAGCTCAGATCGACTTGACAACCACCATGAGGCTGCAGATGCATGTGGTGCAGAATAAATAACTTTCTGTCTGAGAGACAAATAGAAGACATTTGGTGAGAGGTAAATAATCTATAAAGGCCAAAGTCATTGTCTCTAAATTGCTTTTTGGGGCCGAACCAGAGATGTTGACAATGATGTAGGACGGAGAACGGGGAAACACAGACACGACTTCAAGATCACGACAAAGAACCTCTTCTGAAAATGATGATTATCAGTTGTAGCAGGTGACAAAGAGACAAAAGAAGAGTGGACATATATAAAGAGATATTTTGCTGCATTTTAACTGTTTGATTATTATTGCTATTATTTTAATCCTGCCTCATCCTCTCCTGTGTAAATGTAGGAATCATTGTTCTGTTTTTTCCCCTTGTGAACAATTGGGAAAGTCATCTGAGCCTGTTAGTTGCCCCTGGTGACCTGCTCTGCTACTCTGCTCTGTTTATCTCTGTATCTTTTAATGATTGATGATTTTTAGAGGATCAACATTATCGACAACCTGGCGGCTGCTTTGTTCACTTCCTGTCGATATTTTTATGAGTTTGAAGATAAACTACTGCTGGTCCCTCGTGTTCTGCTACGTAGCCAAGGGTGACAAGTGTCTATTGTTTATTCCCAACTTAATTGAACGTTGTCGCCAGCAAGCATTTAGTATTTGAGCTTAATAAAGTTAATTGAATTAAATGATTATCAAGATTGTACTCAATTTATCAGATTAACTCTTGTTGGATTGATTATATAAAGAGGAACTATGCAAGATATTCACCTCACCTATGCTCTGCCACACAAACGCGCCCCATAATCTCTTGTTTTTGACAGATAAGACTACACAAATACACATGGTAACATGGTAGATGATAAATAACATTATCCACTGCTCCATAGATTGATTTCTCACCGGTTTCGTTGAAAACAAATGCACATGGAGGAGAGGAGGGTTAGAGACACAGAGGAGGAGAGACCGCACTTGCATTGTTTCCTTTATAACTACTGTGCCTGTCCACTCTGAAATCACCTATATGTTGTTCACATGTCAAGGTCAAATCTGTGCATGTGTGTGTGATGCATTATGTAACAGCTTCTTATAGGGGATCTGTGTATATGTGTGTTTATCGTATACACAACAGCATACATTACCTGTATGTCCCTGGCTCTCTCGTAGGCCTGATACGCCACCTTCTCCTCTATACTGGCCAGCTCCTGCTTCAGGTTACTGGTCTCATGCTGGTGCAGCTCTGTCAGGTCGTTTAGCTGGTCCTCCAACCGCTCATACCTGAAGACAGGGACACACACACACACACACACACACACATATGCATGGAGAAACATGTAGAGTAGGTGGAGGCAGAGTGCCAAGGAGAGAGCGAGGAACAATGCATAATTGAGTGTGTGTGTGGGTGAGCAACAGTACAGCAGTTTATCTACTACTGCATCTCTAAGCTGCTGAAAACATTTGCCCTTGGTTGACTTAGCAACAGTCTGGGGGATTTGTGTGTTGAAGCTCTCCGCTCCTCTCTATTTTTAGTTTTACAAAAAAGCTGAGAATAATGGCCTCCCCTACAAACTGTCAAAAGCTCTTTTAAGTTCAACAGCTGATGTGCAAACAAAACATTTGCCCAGTTCTGAGTGTGACTGCAGGGCGGGCGGGCGGCGGCGAGGAGGATTATTAGATTAATGTTTCTCTACTGTGATGCAGCTCAACAACAACACCCCTGGTCAATACTATCACAATAGAGTCAGAGTGGTGAGGCTTCACTGGTAATTTCTGACACCCAGGATGAGGATGGTTCTTGTCTTGTACAAAATGTTCTGCCTCCTCTCAGGTGATGCTTTGCAGCTGCCCTTTGCTGGAGGAGGCAGCAGCAGCAGCAGCAGCAGCAGCAGCTTTATAAACACTTCAAAAAGGTGCTCAGCTGGGTTAAAGCCAGAGATGTACGTACTGTACAAAGTTTCACCTTTTTCTGTTTGTGTGTTTGAGAAACTCTCTCCTGCAAAAGCTTCCTGTCACTAGAAGTTTGGGTTCAAACGTCATCTCTCATCTCCCCTGCACCTTCCCTCAAACATGGGAGACTCCATCTGATCCACACCAATATATTTTGGTTCAATGTGCTGCAAACCTTCCTAGTTTAATCTGGCTACAACTCAGAAATATGTCAGAAATATGTGATATTACACAGAGATGTACTACTGTATTACGTTATTTCAATTACAGACCAACTGATATGTTGAAAGTGAAAAGATGTGGAATATATCTCTTTAAAAACATTTTAAAAAAAGTTTTCTAAAGACAAAGATACCTGGAGAATCAAATTGTCAGTTTTTCTACGGTGTTTCTGACCAAAGTCGAACTCATGTGTCTGCAACGAGCTGGTATTTCGCTCAAGCTCTTATTTTGAAATGCTGAAATATTTTCACTGTGTATCTCATCTGGTTTAGTGATTACGGCGCAGATACTTAAAGGGCCACGTCATATTTTAAAAACAGATGAGATCAGCTTGTGAAAACATCTGTTCATATAAATATCTCCACAGCTGTATGGACGACGACGTGCAGAACATGCTGAGACTCTGACCTCATTAAGATAAGAAGTCGCTGTGAGGTCATTAGTTTAACCACCGATGGGTTGAGCTGGGATCAATAGACTCACTGACACTGAACACACACTAGAGCTGTCAAAACAAACTCCGCTATTCGAACAGAATTCAAATCATTTTTTAAATGAGAACATTCGAACGTGTGCCTTCCGCAACAACGCAAATTAACATCGTGCGTTGCGACGTTCAGGGTGGTAAACATGTAGAGCTGCAGCTTCAAATTTACGAGCAGAGCTTTCTTTTGCTGGAGCGGTGCGCCTACATGCTCTCACACCAAACTACTTATAATATTTAAATTTCCCTTCTTGAAATTTTGTATTGACTTGGTAAAAATTTAAAGGGATAGTTCAATATTTTTGAATAATAATTCCTATCCCTATAGTCATAGCAGTAGGTTCGTCCCCTTTATTTGTCGGTGCAAGCTATTTTTAGAACGGTGGAGCAGAGCGGCGAGCTGCTCAGAGCTACGCTACGGAGGCTAATGGGATTCAAATACACAATCCAACTACTCCAAAATGCTCTGGTGGACAAGTTGTGACCTGCACATTCACCACGCTATGAGATAATAACTGAACGTTACAAGAGTTGTTTTCAAGGTAAATTCATGCAAAACCGCTGAGGCGCATTTCCGTCAGGGGCAGTTTTTCAGCAAGAAGTCTCTGAATTTGCCTCTAAAACAACTCTGTCTGGTAACGTTCTGTTACTATCTCATAGCGTGGTGAATGTGCAGGTCACAACTTGTCCACCAGAGCGTTTTGGAGTTGTTGGATTGTGTATTTGATGAGTTTGATGAGGGAAACCAAGAAATCCCACTAGCCTCCGTAGCGTAGCTCTGAGCAGCTTGCGGCTCTGCTCCGCCGTTCTAAAAATAGCTTGCACCGTCAATTGAAGGTAACAAACCTACTGCTATGACTATAGGGATTATGGCAATGGGCCAATTTGCCAAAATGTTGAACTATCCCTTCAAGTGTGTTGCAAATGTCACATAACAGATTTGGTTGGAATGTCCTTTAGTGGACGGAGGACGTAATAATAAGCTGGTATAGGTGGATATACGATGAGCTAAAATGAAGGTGTGGGTCACGTGACCTCAGCTCACCTGTATCGCTCCTCCTGCAGCACCTGAGTGAAGTAGCTGTAGTCTCGTTTGAACTGCGTGTTCATGTTCTCCATGTCCTCGGCCAGCTGTCCCTGAGCCTCCCTGATCTCCCGCACCATGTCCAGCACCTCGCCCAGGCGCCCGTTGGAGTCCGACCTGCCGGGCCCCCCCGACCCGGCGCCGGAGCCTCCCGCCGGGTTCCCGTTGGAGTCTGCGGACGCGGACGTCCCCGTGGAGCACTCGTCGTCGCTCTGGTACTTGGTGGCCTTGGCTACGGTGGTGGCGCTGCCGCTGAGGCCGCGCGCCCCGGCCTCCACCTGCAGCCCCGAGCCCGACTCCATGGAGCTCTTGAGGTGCGCGATGTTGTCGGCGCTGCCAAACTTGTTCCGGATGAGGTTGGCGAACTCCCGCGACTTGTTGAAGAAGAACGGCGGCGAGAGCGACACGCCGGGGCCGATGGTCTTCACCTTGTCCAGCGCCGGGTGTCGGCCCGAGGCGCTGACGTCCCGCAGGCTGCCCTCCTTGCTGTGGGTGCCCGACTCCTTGCCGCTGCCGCCGCCGTCCCTGTGGCTGTGTTTGCCGTTGGTCTCGCTGTCCTTCACGCGGCGGTGGTACTGCTCCAGCTTCCTCTGCAGACGGGCGATGGAGTGCGCCGACTTCTGGTTCTTCTTCTCGAACACCTGGCGGATTCGAGACACCTGCTGCTTGTCGGCGTTGTTCACCAGCTTCAGGTACTCGGCCACGTTCTGGTCCCGGGCCGCCTGCTCCACCTTGATCTGCTCCGTCACCTGGAGGGACGAAGACGGGACGAGAAGAGACGTTAAAGATGATGATGACCTTAATGATGTGTTCATTTAACTCAATCTTGACTGCACTGGATGGCCTATTTATATATATATACAGTTGTTTCTTTTGTATATAACGGTATATACTCTTGAAATAATTACAGAATGTCTCTTTCTCTCTTTTGTTTTACAGTATATGTTTGTTTTATATTGTTTATATTTTTCTATTTGCATATTTTTCTCCTTTTCTTTTTATGTTGCTCTTTGTATGCTTTTTATGTCTTTGTATGCTACAATGCAACTGTAACAACCAAATTTCCCATGTGTGGGATGAATATACAGTTTTATGTCTTATGTCTTATTGTTACGTCTGATGGTTTGCATTTTATTTTAATGTAATGTCTTTATTTTCCACTATTTTATTGCAGAAAAAGCCATATAAACGAAATTAAGGAGCAGTGCTGTGGGTCAATCTAACTTGTTTTAATACAAAACTTTTCCCCTTTCTGTTCATTTCTTTCTATGTTCTACTCACGTAGAGCTGGGTGCACCATTATATCCTTAATTAGCTTTCATTTACAGACCATAATCACCTTCAAAAACAGAGATAAACCACTAAATGAACTGAGTAATTTAACTAAACAGTGCTGGTGTCTCATAAAAAAACATGAAATTACACAATGAATAAAAGATGTGTTGGATATCTAATAGTTTTTTGGACTCATTATTGGATAAACAAACACAACTTTCACTGCTCTACAAAGAGCAGAGCCTCATGTGTGATGCTCGCTGCCCCGACGGGTCAAACACAGTAAATCTGCTGAGACGCTGCACAGGAGGTGAGTAATGTAATGTAATGTAATGTGTCCTCCGACCTTGAGGATCTTTTGCTGCAGGCTGTCGATGCCCAGCGCTCCTTTGGTGAAGTCCAGCCCCACTCCGTCGTCTCCGACGCTGTCCACCACGTCCAGGTTGGACTCGGAGCCGCCGCGACGGATCGGCACCGGGATGCTGAGGATGTTGACATCGCAGCTGCTGCGCTCCGCCTGCGGAAACACAGGGTGAAGAAGAATAAACATTAAACAATAGATCCTTTATGTTGGTTTGTTCAGTTACTTTTACCAGCTCTAATTCCTAAAACCTCTTGGATTTGAACTTAAAGGGATAGTTCAACATTTTGGCAAATTGAACCATTGCCATAATCCCTATAGTTTTAGAAGTAGGTTCATTACCTTTAATTGTCGGTGCAAGCTATTTTTAGAACGGCGGAGCAGAACCGCAAGCTGCTCAGAGCTATGCTACAGAGGCTTATAGGATTTATTGGTTTTTCCTCATCAAAATACACAATCCAACAACTCCAAAAGTTGTAACCTGCGCATTCACCACGCTATAAGATAATAACAGAACGTTACGAGACAGAGTTGTTTTAGAGGTAAATACAGAGACTGCTTACTGAAAAACTGCCGCCGACGGTAACGCGCATCAGCGGTTTTGCATTAATTTACCTCTAAAACAACTCTGTCTGGTAACGTTCTGTTATTATCTCATAGCGTGGTGAATGTGCAGCTCACAACTTGATGACGAGAGCGTTTTGGAGTTGTTGGATTGTGTATTTTGATGAAGGAAACCAAGAAATCCCATTAGCCTCTGTACTGTAGCGTAGCTCTGAGCAGCTCGCGGCTCTGCTCCGCCGTTCTAAAAATAGCTTGCACCGACAAATAAAGGTAACGAACCTACTGCTGTGACTATAGGGATTATGGCAATGGCCAAATTTGCCAAAATGTTGAACTATCCCTTTAAAGTCAACACTTCAACCACATCTTAACAGCTTCATTTCATTTCCACTGGTTTTGTGTACACAGGAAAAAAAAATGACAAACATGTATGGAGAACAAACTCGCTGCTGAAACTTTGATGTCGTTGAAGTGAATTTACCGATCGTGTGTGGAAAAGCTTCTTTCTGTCTTCAAAAGTTCATTCTCACTCTCTTCTCTATATATCCCTCTCTAAACCGCCTTGGTGTGTATATATATAGTAGGTTACTTTCTATGTTTTCCTGCCAAGAAAACACAGGATCAGAGGAGTTTCTTGAGAGGATTCCTGTGTTTAGACTGGAGGTAGAGAAGAACAAGACGAAGTGGGCCATAAAAAAAAGCAGCTGATGAAACAGTAAATGTGTCTGAAGACGGCTCAGTGGTCAGTTAGTGGAGCAGCGACAACAAACACAAACCTCCACCCCCCACCACCCCCCGCTGCCTCTTCTACTGAAAATCCACTCTCTGCATTGACAAAAGCAGACGCTTATGTAAGGCAACCTAAAATATTAGTATGTGGTAACTCTAGTTGCCACGGCAGCAAAGCACACACAGACAGACTTGGCTCTAAACACACACACACACACACACACACACACGAGCAAACTGCTGACATATCCTGAAGGTAGGTTTTTTTTTTTTCTATTTTCTTGCACAAGCAGAATAAATGGCACTTTAATTGTGTCCTGCAGCTTTTCAGCTCCTATTGAGCCTCGGCAATCAGCAACTATCAGTCCAACAACAATTACTTTTTTCCCCATTATTATTATTCTATCAACAACAGAGTCATTCATGCGGGTCCATTGTATTTCTCACTATTCCTGGTTACAGATGGCGAACAGCCTCAGAACATCACACATCCATCGATCCAACCAGACGGTGACACAGTAAAAGCAGCCAGAACAACAAAACCTGTGGTGTAAATAGTGATTCAATCATCAACATGAACAAGTTTTTATTTGTTTTCATTCGGATGGTGAAAGAAATAGTTCATGAGGCTTTTTATTATGACTCAGACTCTTGGGCACGAAATGTTCACGCTCTGGTAGTTTGGGTTGGAGATGAGATTAGAGAAGAATTCATGGCTTTAAGGATAATGCCTCCAAAGCTTTAAGAAACAAAGAGGGCACAAGTAAAATATGAAATGATAAGTGCATCTGGATTAGGACTTTAAAAAAACATCAAAATAAAAGCTGTTTTTAGGTTGTGAGCAACCCCATCCTACAGGAAATGTTTTTATAGTCACCAAAAAGTGTACACATACAGGATTATCTGTAAATATTGTGTCCCTGTATGAAAAATTAATGATCGAAGATGGAAAAAGACATTTAAATCCTTTGATTCTGATTAAAAATGATCAGTCTAGCACTTAACTATGAAATCCTACAGTCTTGAACTCAATCGATCAATTCTTTCACTACATCTTCATATTAAAGTAACTTCTCATGCTTCTAGAGTTCAGAGCGGTGGCGTCTCTCTGCCTGAACAGGTGGGTGTTAGTTAATCAGAACCATAATCAAGATGTAATTAGATGATGAAGGTTGCTCAAGTCGTTATGAAGTCGCAGCCTGGTGGTGATTAGTGCACGGCCGCCACCACCACACTGTGAGCCCACGGCTGTGAACATCACCTTCCTGCTGCCGTGCACTAACCTTCAGTCTGTAGTGCATGCAACTTTTGAGTCATACGCTTTTTTACGTTTCGTCCTTTGCTGCCGGTCACATGGTCGCACTGCAGCCCGGTTCATGTATGTGAACGTGAGCCCACACGAGTATCGGACACGAGGGGTGAAAGTGGGAAATTATTAACATGTGAACACACAGATGCACCATATGTGTGTGTGTGTGTGTTTTTTTTTTTTTAAAGGGGGCAGATATCTGGTCACACTGACCCCGATCTGTTGCAGCGTCTGAGGCCATTTAGATTATTATACAGATGGGTGGACGCACACACACACAGCCAAAACACATGAGTAACAACACACCGGGGGCATTTGTCCACTGGGAAATATAAAGGGGTTACCCACAGGTCGAGAACGAGGTGATTCAGCTGCTCTCAAAGGGAAAAAAAAATGTATGAATGGATGTGAATGCAGGATGTTCGTCTCTTAAAAACACGGTTACAGTCCTTTTCATTGACCAGAACTGACTCTATCATCCATAAAACCTGCTGCATGCATGCTCTAAATCTGATTTTTCACAGCAGCAAAATAAAAAAACAAAGTGAACTTAACTTGCATAACATCTGCAGCTTCCTGGGATCATATCTGATCTGGAACCTTTGAATCATAGCAGAACAATCCATCTAGCTGTACTAAAATGCAAATGTCACACACTCGACTGCTTTCTGGTTTTGCTTCTGTGTCTTTCAAGGAACAGTGATCTCATCTCAGCAACTTCCACAAAACAACCAGCATCAAATTAACTCATTTATCATATAATACGACTCATCAAATAGTTGACGGTTCCAGTTCCTCAGATGTGGAAAAAAATACTGCTTTTCTCAGTTTTTTAAAGCTGCAAACAAAAAGTTCTTGAATATTTGACTTTTGGTCACAAAAAGTAACCACAGAAATTGTTCATCAATTCAGACAAAGCTAGGCCACACTAGCATCTTTTTAGAGGCTTCTTTGAGCTACAGTAGATGCTAAGGACAGCATGCTAATAGGTCCTTACTATGCTAACGTGCTTTGATTCCCATTAGCATTTGCTTTTCAGCAGTTAACACCAAAGCACAGCTGAGGTGTGGGGTCATCTCATTAGCTTTGCAGGTATATGGTTATAAATGTAAACACTGTATATGCCCATAATAAGATCTGACCTCATAATGGTGCTGGGTTAAAAAGTCAGACCTAATTTCTTGGCGATCCGTCCACTCACTTTTGAGATGTTTCACTCAAAACCATAAACATCGACCTCGTGTTGTCACTACAGGTAAGATCTTTGATGCATCTGTGCATCATAAACATCTGTACATCATTTCATGTCGATGCATCCAGTAACTGTTGAGATATTTCAGTGGACAGACCTCCAGAGACGACCGACAGTAGCTACACTAAGCATCTTTAGGTAAACTGATAATAAACACAATCTACTGTAAAATCTACAAGAAGCAAACAAAACAAGGAAAATATAGCATGTGTGAGTAACTCTGTGCGTTGGAGTGTGATTTGCATTGGCTTTCTATACTCAAAGCCTAAGATTAGAGACTGCAGAGAAAGCCTGTGGTACTGTAGAGTGCTGCTGGATGTGAGAGAAAAGCAGTGGGCCAGCAAGTGCTACTCCAACTCCCACTAAGCCAGCTCATCTGAGCATCTCATTGATGGAGCTGGGAGAAGAGACCTTGCCACAGGGAGAGAGGATGGCCGGGAAAAAAAACACAAAACTCAACACAGAGGGAAAACCTTCCTGTTTGTAGCTGGTAGCGCAGATTCGGGAGCTATTCACCCCTGTCCATCAACCCGTTTTCCGCTAATATGAGCCAGAGGTAGACAGATACGTCAGGAACAAGGAACCGGCGAACACGTCGTCCCTCGTGAGCGATGCAATCTTCCCCCCTGTCAGCAAATCAGTGTAACTTCCTCCCCCCCAAAAAAACGCCGATACACAGAAACGAGGCGAGACAATTTGTCAAAAAACAATCAGCAGCTGTCGCCGACTGATGAACGAGCAAATCGATCCACAGGACAAATCAATCAACTCAAAGCTGTTTACAAAAATGTGAGAAATCGTGCGTTGGTAAATATGAACGCTGTCTATGGTTGTTATTTATCACTGTCTCCAATCACACAGGAAGCTGGAGCAAATCCTGCTTATAATAATAAAATGATAAAGACGTCCAACTCCTGATCGAGTAGGGTAATCCCAGGTTTGTAAATATGGCTGTAGGCTATGTGGAATACAGCTGCAATGATTGGATCAATCAATCAATAAGATTCCTGACAATACTAACTGGCAACTATCAACTGAATAATTATTTTGGTCAGATATTAAGCAAAACACTCTTTTCTTTCTTGTACATGATGGTAAAACTGGCGATCTTTGGGTTTGGACTGTTGGAGACATTCAAAATAACTCTTTTATAAACAAAAGATTGATCAATAATGGAAATAATTGCTAATTGCAGTGTTAAAATGCAATAAAACCTGGTCTAAAGCAGCAGTTTGTTCTTTTGTAATTTAAATCAGTTTGAATAAAAATGAGTCTTCCTCTCCGACTGTTAATTAGAGAAGACAAGCAATTAAGGCACATGTTTCCTTTTTCAGACAATTAACAGATCAAACAATTAATCCATTAATCAAATAAGCAATGAAATAAATATATGTAAATTTACATATAATGGGTGTTGGAGATCATACTGCATTAGTCAGACATCTACTTAGTCGGCTCTAACCAAAGCATGGGAACTAGCACACCGGATTAACGGACTGATTTAAACTGGTGTGTGTTTGAGTGTTGGGGAGCTGTGGGTAATGGGATTGGGAGATCAAGAGATTTAGTGGAGGAGATGTTTAAAACCAGGGTCTTTTAAGCCAATCACAGGAAGCTACCTAAACATAATGACTCTCCACTGTAATGCTGCTGAAACGACTGAGGTTATTCATGTTTTTAGGGCATAAAGTATAAGAATAAACAAAATGTAGATTGTGGAGTTGTTAACATTTAGACCAAGTGATGATCCAACACTTCACTCTAGTCGATCTGTGCTCAGAGCTCCAGTTGGGCGTCCAATTGGAGCTCTGTCCTTGTCCCAGTTTACATGCAACAGGGAAAACTGACCTATTCCACCACCTAGTAAACAACAGAGAGAACTCAATGGGCCAGGCCAGACTCGACTCGAGTAACTGTGTAGTGGAAAAGGGCCATATATGCTTCACTTTGTGTAACATCTACTGCTGTGAAGCATGCGCACATGCATTGTCCAGTTTTGGTCCGGTTAAGACGTGAACATGCAGAAGAAAATCGGTTTCCAATCACATTATCTGGGCGTTTTAGTCTGATCTCTCCAAGAAGTCCAGTCTTAGTCGGACTAACACGTTTACATGAACTTTAGTTGTCCAGTTCTAGAAGGATTAAAGTCATAATTTGTTTTTTTCAAGTGCCATGTAAACATACTGACAGAAACATTGGTATTTCGTTGGGTATGTAGAGGATTTGACATTCACCAAGGTCTTTAGGGTTATTCCCCAGGGGACCATGAACCTTTACACCAAATATTATGATAATCCATCCAATTGTTGTTGGGATATTCCCCAAGCTCTCGAGCAACAGTATCTCCTGCTTGCTGGTGCTAAAAATGGCTTTATTATTACTATGGTTTCCTGTTTTCTTCCTTTTGCTAGTTCCCCAATGCTTTGGCCAGATCTGGAGAAGTATTCAGTCAGGCAGGCCACTATTTAGATACAGCGAACAAGTTTTGAAAGGTTTAATCCAGCGAGTGTTTGCCAAGGCCACTCTGTTCCAGCAGACTTCGAGAATAACACAGATGAGTAGCCTTGGTAATTTATGACTGTGCTTCCTGAGGGCTCCAGAGAAAGCTCACACACCGAACCTAATACATCAAGATGCCACAGAGTATGGTCCTTGTTACACAAACCACTGCACCTGTGATACAAATACATTCAACCTGCTATAAGAAAAGCAGCAGGGGAGCTGTTAGAGTGGGCCGATGACTAAAACCCTGTGTGCAACAGATCTAACCAAACAGGAACAAACTGATTGTTTTTGGTGCATGAATAATGAATGAAACAATCTCATACTGGATCTGTAACAGCTCTATGCATCATTAGGATTACATTGAGCTCTTTGTGGGCTATTAAGTGCTGCGTTGTATAATTTTCACATTATCATCTCATGATCTTGGAAAACTGGAGCTCCGGCTCATTTTACATCACTGTTGCACTTTTTTGCAGCCATGACTTCAGGGCTCATGACTGCGCTTATCTCCAAAGTAAACTTCTCTTATCTCCACAGTTCACTTCAACTAAACTGATTTTAGCAATTAAGCAGGGAAGGTCCCCATAGTCAAATAGTTTATCTACAGTTGAGGGCAAACTTCGGAAACTTCTTTACACTGCATAATTCTTTCTTTAGTGTGTAAAATTAATATAAAAATGACTTTATGAATATTTAATTAAAAAGTTCAATATTTTAGGCTTCTATTGTGTTTTACTTTGAAAAGTTGACCCATAAAAAAAAGATATATTTGAGGTTTTAAGAACTACAAAATCATCTCAGTGTCTCGCAGCTTCTCTCTGGAGCTCTACAGTAGTAACAACAGGCCAGTGTCAGCCAATCAGAAGAGAGCAGGCTCTGACCCTCTCTTCTTTTGATTGGCTGACTTTTTTCAGAGTGATCCGATAAAAACAGAGCAGATTTCAAGAATAAAACACTCAAAGAAACCAAGTCCTACAAGTTTTGGATGGATGGTGGGTCCAGGTGAGGGGCGGGTCTTTAGTTGTGACATCACAAAGTGACAGGAAGTCCTGATGGCTGGTTTAAAGGTTCAGTTTCTGAATACAGGCTGTGTGCATTTCTCTGTGGACTGAGGCTTTGATACTTTCACAGTATTAATATAGAACCTAGAGCTGCTTTATAATCACACTACACATGGACATCTACCTTTATACTGTATGGAGCTTTAACACAAACATCTACCTTTATATTGTATGGAGCTTTAACACAAACATCTACCTTTATACTGTAAAAAAAAACAACTAACATGGGATTTAAACTATATTCATGTCACGTACAGAGATGAAGAAGAAGTTTTAGTTACACCTGTGACAAATAAAGGACGGCTGAAGGTGAAATGAGACATTCGGCTCATGTGGAGCATCCTGCCTGGAGGGAGGGGGGGTCAGCCATGACTCTGTGACCAGAGAGAGGAGCCTCCTGTGGGGAACAGGAGCGAGCAGACAGGCACACCTCCCCACGGGGCTCCACTACGGATACACCAGAGAGTCACATACACACACACATACATGCACACACACACGCAAAATAAATGGGAAGCCAAAACACTCACAGAGCAGATGGAAAAATAGGAAATGGGCTTGAATGCAAACACGGTGAGTTCAGGCCTCAACACAATTAAAAACAACACATTACAACCTGGGGGAAATGAGACCTTTTCCTCAGTTCATTGAGGCAAATGTGTGACTTAAATAAATCTGGACTGCACTGCATGATGATAATATAATTCAATATCACCCTTTACTGCCTTTTTTGTAAAACAATTCTGTCGTCAAAATGAATCACAGCGGAGGCACTGTGTCATTACGATGAATGACAGTCGCTGCTGAAAGCTTTTTATCCTTACAGGTAATGGCTGCACAGTTCACCGCACAGGATTTCAATGAATTTTTATTACTTTAGACGGGTTCTGCATGTTAGAATATAAGGAAACTATCTTTATTATCCTGACTAGAGCTTCAGCTAACTATTATTTTCAATTTCAGCTAATGTGCCAACTGCTTAACCATGTAATTCATCAATAATTTATCAATAAATGAATGGAAAACTGCCATAACAAATTCCTAAAGTTGACATATTGAACGGTTTGAGATTGAAAAACCTCCATATATGGCTCTGCCTTTGCTTCGTGTTGACAGCTTCACCTTTGTTCTGTCTTCAGTAATGCAAACACACTCATACCTTGCACCGAGGCCAAACCCAAGGCGGAGCTGCGGGGGGAAGTCAACAGCGCGCACCTGATGACTCGACACTGACTGAAAACCAATTTCAAGTCCTGACAGGCCACCGTCTGCACACACCTACACACACACACACACACACACATGTCGGACATGTCCTGTTCTGCCTGCCACGGTTTCAGAGTACCAAACATACTCATCATTGTTTTTCAAATTGAAAGCCAAAGTCTGATCGATCGCCCCCCAACGCCGATCAATCTTCACCACTTTGGCTTCTGATTGACAACAATCATTCACACACTCTGCTGCTCTTTGTGAAACTCTTCATCCCCGACTCACTCTGCACCGCTGCTTCTCCCATCAGACTCAGTCCTGCTCCTAAAAACCACTTAATTTGATTCAAGAGCAATTTAATCCTCTCAAATTATACCGTCTCATCTCAACTACCTCCACACTGTAAAACCTGTGCTCTTAACCTGCGGGTTAATCACAGATGCAACAGAAATCATCGAGATGATGATGATAATGATTAAGTGAACAGGAAATCAATGGAAAGTATCTGAAAAAAAAAAGCACTTAGCACCACCGCTGCTAAGCTGCTGTTTGGGTGCAGCACAGATGATTGTTCGGTGGACAGGAGGATATTTAATGCTGCTGTTATTGTGTTGGAAGCTGGAGTTAATTATATCCATGTCTTATTTTAATCTAACAGCTATTCAACCGATCTATAATTAATAAATGCCTCCTGTCATACTGATCCTCCCTCAGTGCAGAGAGGTGTGTCAACCTGAATGCCGACTCGACAATAGAGGCCGGGGTGTGAGTTCTGAGCAGCGGCCGAGGAATCCAAGTGTTAACCGACAGGAGGAGAAGAAAGTTGATAAATTTTTCATTCTCCTCAGACGTTGTGAAGAATGTTAGATTTTTCTCTCTTTCTCTCCCTCTCTCTGTGTGATACGACCTAAAAAACAGCTCCCAATTTCTTGCCGAGCTCTGCAGTTTGTCACACTGACATGACATGCATTGCCCGGAGAGAGAGTATCACAGTGCTGCAGTGACACGGCCTTGGGAACCCCCCCACCCCCCAAGAGTCTCATTAACAAACCACAGATGGAGGGATGGAGGGATGAGTCAGAGAGCGACTGAGATATCCTCCTCGCGTCCTCTTCCTCATTTATTCTCCCTTTTTAAAGTCACTGCACATTTAAACTGAGCATTGATGAAGATGCTCCCAGCGGGACGGCCGATGTCAGCCTTTAAATCTTTAAAAATGAAGTTCCAATCAGTGCTTCAAGTGAGCTTGATTTTTCAAGTGCATGCATAGAAACACAGAGAGGTTCCCCAAAGGGTTAAATGATTATGAAAACTAAAACAAAACAGACTGGGATAGACATATGAGGTGCTACATGCCATCATCTGCATGCTAACGTGTATCCATCCACACACAGATTTGAATAGACGTCGCTATTACAATGTTTTACTTTTTCGCCCAAGGTGGGAAAATAAAAACTAAAATGTGACAAAGTGCAACAACAGTAACAGACTCGGTGAATAAATCATTCTTTGCATGAAGTTTTTATCTGAGGAACTGCAGCAGACAAAAACACCACAGTCAGCGAGGATGAATGTCAAACTAAATTTCGTGCCGATCCATCAAACAGACGTCGAGTTGTTTTACTGGAAAAGTGAAAACTCTGAGATGAAGAGTTCAGGCCACTGTGAATGAAATGTCACTCCAACCTTCAGCTTCTGAAGCCTGGGTGTCGTCCACGACGTTTAAAATGCATCTCTCTGCCTCTACCCAAGTAATCAAAACCACACTTTTGCAACCGACTGATGCAGAAGAGGACGTTGACATTTGGCTCAACTCTTCGGCAGCTGTCTGTTTTGGTAAAGATGGTCGTCAACTCTTCTCTCTCTGAACCAGAGTGTGCATTTAAAAACTCTCAAGCAGCTTGGTGCTTAAAGTTAAAGGGATAGTTCAACATTTTGGTAAATTGGCCCATTGCCATAATCGCTACAGTCTTAGCAGTAGGTTTGTTGCCTTTAACTCTCGGTGCAAGATATTTTTAGAACGGTGGAGCAGAGTCGCGAGCTGCTCAGAGCTACGCTACGGAGGCTAATGGGATTTCTTGGTTTCCCTCATCAAACAGAGACAGAGTTGTTTTAGAGGTAAATTCAGAGACTGCTTGCCGTAAAACTGCCCCCAATGGAAACACGCATCAGCGGTTTTGCATGAATTTACCTCTAAAACAACTCTGTCTGGTAACGTTCTGTTATTATCTCATAGCGTGGTGAATGTGCAGGTCACAACTTGTCCACCAGAGCGTTTTGGAGTTGTTGGATTGTGTATTTGATGAGGGAAACCAAGAAATCCCATGAGCCTCCGTATCTTAGCTCTGAGCAGCTCGCGGCTCTGCTCCTCCGTTCTAAAAGTAGCTTGCACCAACAATTAAAGGTAACAAACCTACTGCTGCTATGACTATAGGGATTATGGCAATGGGCCAATTTGCCAAAATGTTGAACTATCCCTTTAAATACAATGTGCAGCTGCCAATCTTAATCTGTCTAATCTGGTCTAATCCATTTGTTTCAATTACACTAATGCCTCCATATGGATGATGCTAATGATGATATTTGATGATAAAGTGCACGTGGTTGACATTTCCCATGATTAAAAAGGCATCATTTGAGGAAAAAAAGAACTGATTACTGTGGTGGTCAGAGCTGCAGAGAGAAAGTGGATAATATTGTGAATCAATAAAACACAGCAGCAGCAGAGGGAGAGTAGGAGTGGATGGACATTGAGTTTAAAAAAAAAAAATCAATGAACTGTTGAAAATCCATTAACTATCCTGGGAGCTCGGGATCGGATAATAATTTGGGTAATAGAGTTTGGACATGAACTGAAACAACAACACAAAGCTTTACAACAGAGCACACGATGTACCACTGAGAACATCCCTATAAATCTTTGTATATGACCTCCTTTACTCTCCCACATGCTGCGGTTTGGAGGAGGGAGGGAGGGGGTAGAAAAAAGGAAAAAAAAAAAAAAAAAAGTTGTAATCCCTCCTCTTCTCTTTCCTCTCCTCTTGTAATCTGAGATTTTAATCTGCGTTTTTTTTTCCCCCTCCAGAGCGAAGAGCGAAGATTACCGCTGCTTCCACTTTAAAAGCGAGGATCCAGATGTGAGAGGTTGATAAAAAAAAAAGTGAGGGATGAAAAATGGAAGAGATGGAGACAGAGAAGTGGCAGAGAAAGAAGAAGATGAGAGAAGAGAAACAATCCCGTCTGCACTAGTCCGGGTCCCCACAGATGAATCAGCAGAAGATAAGAGGTTTAAAAAAGAAACAAAACAAAGCATTCAAACAAGTTAAGGTCAAAGGTCAAACTGTGGCCGCCCGAGGGAACATCTTGGTCTGACCTCAGGGAACAGGTTTTACTAAAGGTCGTCTCCTCTCATCATGGTATATATATGGTCAAATGATGGATTTTGACTGGCAATGACCCGCTCCTCCTGGGATTATTCAGACACAATCAGCATCAAAAGAGGAAAATCCAACACCCACCAGCTCCAAACAGCACAAACACACTGAGCTCATGGAACATCTGAACTACATTTAGTAAATACACACACTCTGGGGCATGATACAACTACAGAAACAAACAATAGCTTTAATTATTTAGGTCGTAAAAAATTACATACAATTTGAAGCACTTGGAACGCTTTATTTTGAAAATCTTCCTAATATTGTTAACCAGAGAAAGCTGACTAGGGCGAGGTGGGGCTAGCCGGTTAGCATGACAACTTCAATATACGTAAATAAGTGACAGAAATAAATGAAAAACAAGAGTTAACATTGGTAATTAGGTGCAATTTACATTTGATGCTGAACTCCAAACATTTTTGTTTTTTTTCTCAAAAATTAAAAAAGAAACGTCCTTTAAATTGTCCTTAACTTCTATATTTCAAATATTTTCTTGGGTAATGGGTGCATTCATGGACCCCCTAAAAACATATACAGGAAATGATATTTTTGAAATTTCAAAATACACTTGGATAGCTTTCAAAATAAAATACTTCAGTCAATTTCATTTTTTAGTTGTGGTAAACTTATGAATAATGGATTAACCTTGTTTTTTTTGTCTGCCAGTCTGATTCAGTTTGTGAATAAATAAATGAATAAATAACACAAAGTAGAGAATAATAAATAATTGAATCTAATTTGAATAGAACTTGATTTTATATCCATGAGTGGAGACAGAACAACAATACAGTCCAGTCCTCCTAACTCAAACTCTCTCAGTCTAGATGTCTCATGACCTGGATGAGTTTCTTTCTCCCTGGAGGTGAAACAGCAGCGAACACACAACACAACACAACACAACACAACACAACACAACACAACACAACACAACACAACACAACACCACACATTAAAGCGAGGACATGAGCCGCAGGTCAGAGTCAGACAAGATGGCCGTTACTGTTTCTTCTAAAACTTTTCCAAGTATAAACCCATAGATATATATACTGACTAGATGCCGCATTCCTAGGCAACTCTATTGAGTGGAATACGTCAACGCGGCCGCCATCTTGTTTCGGGGGAAGCCGTGTCTACTGCACTAGTCAACAGAGGCAGAGGTCTATCAACCATTAAAATCGCCATAACTCACCGAATATTCAACCGATTTTCAAGCCGTTTGGTTTATTATAAATGTCAGACATATATTTATGATACAACAACAACAACAAAAAATTTGAATTTTTTTTATAATTTTTGTTTTTATGTATTAAACATACACTTAGATACTCAGACACACACCCACATGCATAAATACACTGAAATTTGTTCTACAAGGGTCCGACCGGGTCTGACTGCTGGTCAGACGTTTATTATGTCTATGGTCAGAACCCCCGGACCAAGATGGCAGCGCTATTGACGTACGCTGAGAAGCAGAACGCGGCATCTAGTCAGTATATATACAGTATCTATGGTATAAACCAATGAAACCAACGACAGAGCAGCTGATTCAATTGTACAGTGTATATACTATTTCAGAGGCTGCACTGTAGAGAGGCTTTTCTAATATTAACCACCTGACTTGAAGATTAGAAACAACACAACAAAAGCAGCGAGAGCTCGAGTCTTCTGCTGAAACCACAGGACTGCTAACCCTCCTCCTTCTTCTTTAACCAGGTGTATCTAATAACCTGGCAGCAGGATGTATAATAAGACTTTTTTTTTTTTTAAACAAGCCCCGGTGTGAAACTGGTTATGACAGAAACGTCTAGACAGCTCCGTGTTCACCTCCCACACGTTGACGTCCAGATTAATATTTTAACCAAAAAGGCAAAAGAACGGAGAGTGGTTGTGTCGACAGAAGGCAAACCAGCCATTTCTGTGAATGCAAAGTGCTTTTACAGCCTCGACGATGACGCACACACGCACACACACACACACACAGAGTCATTTTGGATAATTATTTTTTCATGCCGCTCGCTCGGCTCAAAAAACACTGGATGTTGAAGCACAAGCTCCATCATGCACGTCGGCTCTTTACAGCTGAAATAACAAGAAGGGCATTAATTAATAAATAAAAAAGAAAGAGACAGAGAGAGGAACTACATTACTGTGCAGGGCCGGCCAGCAGCATCACCACCAGCACTCACACTGACTCGCCGGGATGATGAAGATGATGATGAAGCCACTGACGACTTACTATTGGTGCTCCAGCTCATCGCCGGCGCCAACAGGAGTGAGTCACTGTGCTACTGTGAAAAATCTGTTAAGTTTGGTCGGATCCTGTTGTAACAAATGGAGGCTTCAACTGTTCATCCAGCACACTTCAAAAGACACAAGAGGCTTTATTTATATATATTTATATATTTATAAATAAATATATATAAAAGTGGCTGTGCAGGAAGCCAGCAGAGTCAGGCCAAGCCGTAAAATGTTATTACTATAACAATATTCCTATTATCTAGTAGCTCAGGACTGCAATGCTACTTGTTGGGGTCTAAAATATACTGTCAAGTGACCTATTTGCTGCCGACAAATACACAAACACACACACAAACACACACACATGCACACACTCACATAAATCACTCAGTCATTCTGTATTTAGACGCCGAAATAAGCTGAGCAACATTCAACACCTCAACAGAGAGAGAGAGAGAGGAGCTCCATTTCTGGATCCTGATTCAGAGCATAACTCACATGCATTTCACACACACACACACACACACACACACACACAGGCACGCACACACACACACACACACACACACTGGCACACTAACCTACGTTAACACACTGTAATGTATCCAGGCAGTCTGATTTACCCTGCAATTGTCTTGCGGTATAAAAAAAAAAAATTTGCACGCAAACACAAACACTCCCCTGTACATTACATAACAGTGACTGGCAGGTGTGTGTGTGTGTGTGTGTGTGTGTGTGTGTGTGTGTGTGTGTGCTTGTGGCAGTGTGTCTGTTTGAGTGTGTGTGTGTGAGTGTAGGAAACTCTTAAATCGCACTGCACTGAAATCTCTCTCACTTTATTTACACACTGTGTGTTTGACTAAAGTTCAGACCAACAGCTACAGGTACCTGGTCAATCACTTCATCTGTATTCAGTGGCGGCTGGTGATGAAATTAGTTGGGTGGGCTAATAAATAAATTCTACTCATTAAATGGTTAAAGCAGAAGTAGCTAAAAGTTACATCCCATCTGACTGACACAAAAGTATAGCAACTAACTAGGCCTACACACTGCATTAAAGCAGAAGTAAGCGGAATGTTTGTGTTAATAAGTCTTAAATAGTTTTATCTTACGACAGCAATCACTGAGGAGTGTTTGGTCTTAAACACGGGTCTGTCAGTCACTCTGCCGAGGAGAAAACTTTCCTTGTATCCTACAACCTTTATCCAATGAGGAGAGAGAACGGCATAAAGGGGCGGTCCTCTCTGTGTGTGCAGCCAAGGGATGCGCGTGAATGTGGTGACGTAGGGACGAGGGCGGGGACTGCTAACTACATGGGCTGACAAGAAGTTAGCCAAAACGACCGGATAGCTTACTTCTGCTTTAACACAGCAGTAGCTAAAAGTTACATCCCATCTGATTGGCACAAAAGTATATAGTAGCAGATAACTAGGCAGCCTACACACTGCATTAAGTAGAAGGGTCTAGACGACGATATTGCTCAATTAAAAAAAAGACGATATGCTTATAGCTCATATCGACGGTCTTTCCGGTATGCAAACATGTTTATCACCGTGTCATTTAAGTCTGGTGCTCCTGGTGCGTTTAGAAACTACAGTAGATACTCCACTTAGTTCATGTTAGCAAAGACAGTTTAGAGCTGTAAAGTAGGCTACCTGTGATGCTAGCACCTAGCGCCGCTGTTTCCTGTCTTCTCCCTCCCACAACAACACAACTTTTCCACCGGTTCCTCCTGTCATTGGTCTGAAAACAGCGGTGTTGGACTAAATGAAATCTGCCAAAATGACGAGTAAACCAAGGGGGCGTTGTCATGACGCCTGTCAATCATTCACCCTGCATCAGCCCACTGCTGATTGGTCAGAACCGATCGGCCTGTGGGCTGAATGAAGTTAGCCCAAACAGTCGGTAATAGGCGGGCATGGCACCTGTCAATCATCTACAGTCGATTTCACTAAGACTTCTAACAATCTTTTGTATGTTATTTAGAGAATATTTTTCTCATCTTTTGTTGGGGAGGGCTTAGCCTTGCTAGCCCATTGATACCAACCATCACTGTCTGTAGCCTGTTTATTGGTATTTTTTACTAGTTGTCTCCATCTACCTCATTCTGACATTGTTAATCTGTTGCATGATGAAATACTCAAAATGAAACCAAAACAATCGGTCGACTAGTTTTACTTTTGGTCATTAAAGCCACTGAAGCAAATAATAATCTTCGTCTTCCAATTCAGAGAATTAAACATCTCCAGGCGTCGGACGAACAGTCAGCGTGTGACAAATGATAAATGGACACAATAGATCCATGATTGGACAGCTAATGTCCACCATTAGTCTCAGTCACATCAAAGTGTCACAGACGTCATCGCTCACACTTAACGGTCCAGTCACATGATGACGGTGATGATGATGAGACGACGGAAAAAACCTAAAATCTCATCAATATTTGAGAAGCTGGAACCAGAGAAGATCTTTTTATCTTATTAAATCACAATTAATCGATTAGCAGCTGAACTAATCAGTTGTTAATGCACGATAAATATTCAATTTAATAATCCGGCTTTAGAAAAGACGGTGGTTGTTGATGATTATCTGGGCGATTGTTTGCAACTTTGTGGAGAACTAAGCTGTCATTATATCTGGTTCTAGAGCTACAATTATTCATTGAAGAGCTGATTAGTTGATCTATGATAATAAAATGCAAAATATTTGACATCTGCAGTTTCAGATGTGAAGATTTTTGTGTGTGTTTGACTCTTGGTTCACATTAAAATGGGCTGAAGGATGAGCATTTTTCAATTTTTATTTATTTTTTTACATTTTTAAATGTTTAATTCATTTTTTTTATAACGCTGCAGGTTATTCTGATATTAAATCTGATGGTTAGCTGCAGTCCATGAAAGCTGTAATGATGATTCTGGGCTGTCGAGTGGTTTCATAATAAAACACAACACTGGTTGAACCAAATTTTAAAACAGCTCTCTGCTCTGCGAGTTTAACAATTGGCAATGAATCAGCTTTATATGCAATGACTAGTGTGTGTGTGTGTGTGCTGTATCTCTTTGATGGGCAGAGTATTTGTGTGTTGGATAATCCGCATCGTGTTACTCACACACCCGGCATCACTGCTGGTGTGTCTATTCACTGTCGGGCTAAACCCACTCAATCCCTAATCCACGAGAGAGAGAGAGGGAGAGATGGAGGGAGAGATGGAGGGAGGGAGGGAGGTGGAGAGATAAACCTGTGTACCTACATGTGAAACATCCCAATAATTCACATTTCACAGATTTTCCTGCACGCCACGGCCCTCGCACGTCCGCTCATCTTAGTATAAAGGTTGAGAATTATTTCTCATTCACTTATTATTATTTTAATCTGGTATATTTTCATGCGTGCAACCATTTTAGTGCAACGTTTGAGGTGATCTTGAGTTTATTTTCATTATTTAATTAATTTTTTGTATAAGAAAAATAAGAAAAAATGTTATATGTTGAATATCTGTGATCTATACTTATTTTCTCAAATAAAAACATGTTAAAAAAAATATAAAGATTGAGCTTTGTTTATTCGGGCGGGGGACAGAGAAAGAGAGGAGGGGGTGGGGAGGGGGGTACGACAAAGAGAAAGGGGCTAAAGCGGAGGAGGGGGGGGGGGGGGGATTCCACCAGTTGCCGTGACAACAGACGCGACCAAGCAGAGAAAAGCTGAGCGGGGTCGGGGCTCGCACCCTCGCCATAATAACTGATGGAGAAGAATAAGAAAAACCATCAGTCACATCAGCTCCCATTCAACCACAGCTCAGCTCAGCACTGTGGTGTGTGTGTGTGTGTGTGTGTGTGTGTGTGTGGTGTGTGTGTGTGTGTGTTTCCTGTTCAGCCTCCAGACGTCCGACAGTAAAACGAGCCTCAACCTGCTGCTGTGAAATCAGCTGTTGTTCTTGCTCTTGTTGTTGTTGTTGGGACTTTAGAAGAAAATCCATTTACCCCCCGAGGCTGGAAACACATTATGCAACTTCTGAGCTCCATTTTCTTTGTTTTTTATTTCTTTATTATTGTTTCCTCCTTTTCCACGTCAGGCACTAAAACTGCAACAATACGTCGTTAGATAAAAATTTTATCGGCGGCTATTCTTCGCCGAAAAGTCCTTTGATTCTGTTCGTCTTCTTCAATGCCTCGGATTTTCTGCTTTTCCGTTTCGTTTTGCATTTACATTTTAAAGGAATTAAGTATGAATAGAAGTCAAAGGGAGGTTTAAAAAAAAGAAAAAGAAAGTGTGAGAAGAAGACTGTTCTGTGTTTTCCTGGTGTTTGTTGTGTGATAAGTTAATTCTCGCAGCAGCAGCAGCAGCAGCAGCAGCAGCAGCAGCCGGAGGGATTTCCACTGACCCATCAGAAAGAGCCAGTCGAGCCAGTTCCTCCCTTTGTTTTGTTTTTCTTGTGTCCACCAGCAGCAGCAACACAAGAGCTGCGACAGATAACTCCACAATAGACCTGACTGTTCATTTTCCTTCACTAATCCCATGATCGTTTAGTTTCCTTGTTGTGATTCATCTGATCCCAGTGTGACCAGTCTGGTGTCTCCTCCTCTGTGTCTCTAACCCTCCTCTCCTCCATGTGCATTTGTTTTCAACGAAGCCGGTGAGAAATCAATCCACGGAGCGGTGGATAACGTCATTTATCATCTACCATGTTACCATGTGTATATTATATTTGTGTAGTCTTATCTGTCATAAACAAGAGATTACGGGTTACGGGGCGCGTAACGTGACGATGGAAATAAGATTAATCAGTTGGCCCTGTGTACACCGATATAAAAACTAAGAGAATCAACAACAATGTGATAAAGTTTGATAAAAAGTGACTTTGGTGTTTTAGGGCCAGAAAAATGACAAGTACAAAAGATCAATCAGCTGATTGACGGGTTCATTATGAGTTGGACTTTCTTTTAAAGTTGAAATAAAAGTGCTAATTTCAGCCTCTGATAAAAAAAAGTTGCTGATTCTCGTCATCCTACAAAACTGTCAATTGGTTGACTTTAGGTTTTGGATTCACCTTCAATCGATTCATTGACAAAAACACTTAGCAGATCAATCAATCAATAATGGATATAATGACTGGATGCAGTAGTTTTGGTAAAGTATGTTATAACTGAAACTGAAAGTATGAACAGTATTTAAAAGTGTATATCTGATCTACAAACACAAACTATCAGACAAAGTAACCAATCAGAGACTTCCTTTCCTTTCTGGCTTCAGGTAGAAATCTGATTTCTCTGCATCCTGAGATTATTTGAGTTTTTCTTTGGTGTCTAACAACAACTACACAACTGGGGCTTGGAGAAGTCTCCTCAGCCAGAACAAACACACAAACTAAACAAACCGTATCTGGATGTGTGACAAAATGCTATTTCAGTAAATAAATAAGATTCCAGTTTTGAATCAAACCTCGGGGCCAAGACAATCTCCTCTTTACTGAAAAACCTTAGAACAACAAGTCGCTGCCCGGAGGGAAAAGTGTGGGGAACTTGGAGGAGGAGAAGGAAACACACACAAACACACAACCCCATCCCCTTCCTTTAGATCAAACACACACAGCTTGCATATGGTCCTCTCTTTGAACGTGATCTAATGATAGCGATAGAAAAGGCTATTCCATGCATTAATTATACAACCACACAGTAAACACACACGACGAGCGACCTGACCTTTACAAGGCATCCTCCATATTGATATTTAGATAAACCGAGTCAACACCGGTCCTTCTATCTGCCCTGGCTCAACCAATCAATTCCCCTCCTCCTCCTCCTCCTCCTCCTCCTCCTCCTCCTCTTCGCCTGCTCTTATCAGTCGCCTTCTCTCTTCATCACACCGGGGGTGAAGCTGTGCAGCGTCGGCCCCGGTTACGACGACGACGCCGCTGCACGCCAAGTCTCCACAGGTGCTGGCGTCGTGCACGGGTCCAGCAAGAAGACGAAGACCACATCGCTCTGAACCGAAGGAAGCTGCTGCCAAATGTTTGAGTGTGCATAATGTATGATGGGATGGAGACACGTTTCCATCCAGCTGCACTCGATTTAGATCTGAAAACACCGAGACGAAGCAAAGGAGAGAAGTCGGCCGGCTCAATGGAGAATGTATTTATGTGTATATGGTGCGTTTATGGGCTCTATAGATGAGTTGTAAGTGTTTACAACAGGAAATCAATAGACTTGCAGTCTGATTAATAGATGGGTTTTCAGTATTTGTCTATTAATTAAGAGTTTTAAGACCATTTTTCCAGTCAGAACCGACAAACATTTCCCAGTTTTTGCTCCTCAGATGTGAGGATTTGCATTTTTTTCCCTCTTGCCTTTAGATTTTGGATCAAAAATGAACAATCTAGAGAGGTTACCTTGGGTTTTTGTCACAATCTACAATCTAATTATTTAATTATTGCCCGTCTTGGGTGAGGGATCCCTCCTCTGTTGCTCACCGTGTGGTTTCTCCAATTTTTCCCTGTTAAAAGGGTTTTCTGTGGAGTTTTTCCTCAGTGGATGTGAGGGTCTAAGGGCAGAGGATGTTGTGATGCCATGTAAAGCCCTTTGAGACAAACTGTTTGTAAAAAGGCTATGCAAATAAAATTGCCTTGCCTTGCCTTTAATATGTCAATGTTGGTGATTCTCTGCTGTGAATATTCAACACCCTAAAAGAGGGTTGTTGCAGTCAAAAAAAACCCAGTAAGGACTCAAATACCTGCAAAAACTATTCTTTATCAATTCTTTGGGTGACTGGATGTGATTTGATCATCGTAAAAGATGAGGGGAGAGCAGCAAACTCTCATATTAGAGGAGCTGGGCTCGGTCTAAAAGTTCTGCGTCATTCCTTTTGCTCAAGAAAAAAAAAGAAGGACCTTGGGGGTTTCATTGATTGGCAAAATAGTTGCCAAGTAATCTTGTGTGACTGGACTGATCGATGAAGTGACAGCCTGTTCAGGTTCCTGAGCCGGGGCCGGATCAGAGAGTCTGATCCCATCTGAGAAAACAAACCAGAGATGGAGAAGTGAAAAAAAAAAGTTTGTGTGGAAGTTGTCTGCACAAGTTTCAGACTCTAATGTGTTTGTGGGAAGTGAGTGACTAACTCTGCAACAACCCTCCCTCTCCCCTCCCTCCACTGAGCTGCCCTTGGGCAAGGCAGCAACAGAGACAGAGACAGAGCAGCTCTGCAGTAAACAACCTCTGCACCGAGCAGCTCCCAGGTGTCAGCGTGGTAGAGATGAAGCGCCATGAGAGCTGCCGTCACATTACGCTGGTTAACCACTGAGGACAGGACGGTCTGCTGCCCCACTGGTCCCCGAAGGCCTCGCCAGTTTAAAAATGTGTGTGTATGTGTGTGTGTATCTGTGTGTAGTGATGGCACACAGGCAGCAGGACAACGTACCACAGAGACATGGTTCACAGTTGTGTATGTGGGCGTCAGCTGGCAGCAAGAAAAACTAAATGCTGTTCAGATCTCTCAAAAGGAACTGGAGCAGGTCTTCTTTATATATTATATAGGCTATATTATTATTATTATTACCTACTGTGTTCAAACTACAAAAATACAGTTCATCATCACATCATCAGAAGACTTGTATGTGAATTGCAAAAAGATAAAATAATAAAAAGCCAGTGCACCGACTGATGATCGATGGTCTGTCCATGTAACTCTCAGCCTGGAAGTGTCTGTGGGATTGTTCTGCACTGAGGAGAAGCTGCTGCTGCTGCTCAACCCCCTCCTACCCCCCCTCTACACACACACACCCCCCTCTAACTGGGTCAGACAAGAAATCTGTTTTTCTGTCATATCACGTCATGTTCTCCAACCTTTAGGAGCAGTAACACGGTGTCACGGCGCTGCGCTGCGCTCCACAACAGGAAGCTGCTACTGGATTTGCCCTCGTGCAACAGGCGGAGAGGGGGAGCAGCACAGACACATCTGTAGCACCTCTGGAGGGGTTACACACAAATCCACTCCAGATTATTGGATGTGATAAGTGAACGACACGGATAAGGATCTGAATCCTTCCTCTGAACCTCTGATTCATCTCCACCTGAAATCAGAACCAGATCAACCTGCTCCTCCTCCGCCTCCGGCTCAGCTCCCATCATGTTGGTATTATTAATGTTTGCAAACACACAGGCTGGATTATAAAGCCACTGTACTGTACAACAATCATATCCAAAGGTCAACTATGCAGGTGTCAAACTGACTTCACTGTCAGGCTCAGTTCACCTGCACCAAACTCTATCATAAACACACACATAAACACATCAGGTGCAGATACAATAGTAGTGCAGTGTGTTATAAGAGGTTTCACTTCTCCATACTGCTGCTGCTGTTCACCGCAGTCCCTTTTTATAGCACACGGCTGTGGGAGTGGGAATAAGAATAAAAAATAAATAGTAAGACCAAATGTTAAGAATGGGAATTTTTTAAAGGAAAATGTGGAGACTGAAGAATCGGATCAAAGAGGCTCCTTCCTCCTCCTCCTCCTCCTGATGATCGATTACTAGTGTGTATGTATGGTAATAATCTGCAGCCAATAGTCTATACACATAATCTGATAAGAAAATAGTCTAATCATTTAATCTTTTTTCTTCTTTTTTCTTAGAAATCTGATGTCCATGTCCTCCTATGGAAACACGATTAGGTTAACCACAGCTGTGCAGGATTTATATTTCTATCTCTATTGACAAAACTCGACGTTCATCTACTAGTTTTAAACAAGAAAACCAGAAAATGTTGTGTGTTTGTGTGTGTGTTTATGTGTGTGCTTATTTAAACTGGGAACGTCCCACTTAATCAAAAGCACATTTTGGGGGTTTTGTTCTCGTGAGCCACGTAGCCTAAACGCAACGTATGGTATGGAGTCAGTATGGAGAAGAAGCCTTTGGTTTTCTTTTCTTTTTTCAAAGAGTAATTTAAACATAGATAGATAGACAGATAGATGTATTTACCGTCATATTACCGCCGCTGGTGGAACTGCGTCCCTTCTACTTGTGGTAAACTTTTCTCCACAGCAGCTCCGGACATAATCTCGGTAAACTCCCCGTTTCTCCGTTTTTCTGTTTTTTCCTCAGGTGTAAAAGCCTAAAGTTCACCGTTGTCCTTTAGCAGCACGTGCCATCACAGCTCTAACACCACCGCGACAGATGTGTCCACCGCTGGACACCGTCACCACCGACCGACCGACCCACCGAAGGCGGCAACGGTGCGGTTCACTCCCGGAGCCGAGCCAGCCAGCCAGCCCGGAGCCCGCCGCGGTAATCCCTCTTAAAGCCCCGGCCGACCGGCTGCTTTACTGGGGAAGCGCAATGTGTGACGAGGCCCCGCCCACCGCTCTTCCCACAGGGAGGGGCTGCAGGGGATATCGAATACACCCACATTGATTAATTCATAACCAGAGAATGAAGAGCTGTCAGGCCAACCGAATTCAATTAGGTTGTTGTAATCAAATGCACAGTCAGTAGCTACTTGTTGTATACGTAGATCCTTAAAATATACAAGGAACACCTGTATTACAGATATAGATCTGACAATAAATTAATTGTTTATGTCCATTTCTTTAAAAAAATAATAGCCTATATTTGATGATTTGTGTGTTTATACCACTGGTTGACTATAATGAGCATCATGGAGTCCAGTTCTACACAACTGCAAACCACATTCCCAAATATTAAAGGGATAGTTCAACATTTTGGCAAATTGCCCCATTGCCATAATCGCTTCATAGCAGTAGGTTCGGTCAGTGCAAGCTATTTTCAGAACGGTGGAGCAGAGCCGCGAGCTGCTCAGAGCTACGCTACGGAGGCTAATGGGATTTCTTGGTTCCCCTCATCAAACTCATCAAATACACAATTCAACAACTCCAAAACGCTCTGGTGGACAAGTTGTGACCTGCACATTCACCACGCTATGAGATAATAACAGAATGTTACCAGACAGAGTTGTTTTAGATAAATTCATGCAAAACCACTGATGCACGCTCCTGTCGAGGGCAGTTTTTCGGCAAGCAGTTATACCTTGAAAACAACTCTGTCTCGTAATGTTCTGTTATTATCTCATAGCGTGCTGAATGTGCATGTGTAGGCTACAACATGTCCACAAGGAGTTGTTGGATTGTGTGAAACCAAGAAATCCTATTAGCCTCCGTAGCGTAGCTCTGAGCAGCTCATGGCTCTGCTCTGCCGTTCTAAAAAATAGATTGCACAGCTTCCATAAAAGTGGCCACTGATTGTAAAAGGAAGCAGAAATCCTATTAAGCATTCAGTTATTCCAAGCAAGATGTATTTCAGGTTTTAAAGTAAATGCATTATACAGAATGGCTCCTTTCAGACTGTAACTGTTGTATTATTAAAGAGTATAATTTGATTAAATAATGTTGTACTTAGTCTAGATAGAACTTTAACCACTTAATATACTATTGTGAAGTTTGATGAGGTATAATGATCATCAGTTGCTGGTTATTTACACCGTTCTTCACCTTTTAAAGCTTAATATTCATCAACAGTGACCCGCCTCGCCATCCCCATCATTTACAGACAGGCTTTTTAAAACACATAGTCACCTTGATAATCCTCTTGCTGTAATAGGTGGAAATAACACCAGCCATATATCAAGTGAAAAGTTGGACGAATTCCCCCTCAAAGGTCCAGGGACTGAGTCATGAATGATTTAAAGGCCCAGCAGGTCTGCACCGGCCTTCCTGATAAAGAAACCAATTAGTATCACGAGTGGCCCTGTCATATGATCCGGCCCGGCTGATACTTTACTGTCCCGAGTGCACGATAAGAATGCATGCTCACACTACAAGTCCTAACCACGACCTGCCATCCCATAAAAACACACACTCAGAGAGGTTTTATCTGTGTCTTACTCCTCTGTCATTCTTTATCACTTTCTTCCCTCTCATGCATACGTCGACGTGAAGCCCACTTTATGAGGCCGGAGAGTGAGTCAGCCCACTTTTAATCATTGTGACAAGTGTGTGCTCTGACAGGTTAGACACTCTGAGGCTCGGTGATTCAGCCTGCAGGGTGAAAAAAAAAAAAACACAAAAAAACGTCACCTGGCTCTGAGGCTGAAGCTGCCTGCAGGCCAACATCTACATCTCCTTTATTGAAATGTGAATCTGATCCCTGCTGATTTAATCATATCATTTCCATGAGAGCATGTGTTGTGTGCATGTTTAGAAAGCTCGCTGCACAGATCGACAACAAATCTCTCTTTTATGATCAATCCAAATAACCTAATACACTTCCAGTCCATTTCCCCCCGGCTATCGATTTATAAAATCCATGCTCATGCGTGTGTGAAAGAGAAATAGCAGGCGGAGAGTTAAATGTGACATTTAATTAGGCCTGGATTGAAGTTCTCTTTGTACTTTAGCATTGATTTGGTTCAGAGAGGGCACTGGCTGTGGGCACTCACACAAAACTTCAGCCTTATATAAATGCCATTAAGAGATCTCTAATGTGTTGCAGCGCTAAATGACACGTGAAGCTGTTAAACTGCAAAACAGCAACAGAGGAGCAGTTCCTGCTTCGATTCAATGCAAGAAGATAAAACAAATCCAGAGTTGGCATCACACACACACACACACACACACACACACACACACACACACATATATAGTCTTTGACATGCATGCTGCTGCAATTCTTTATCTAAATGTCACCACATCTGACTTTTAATAAGTGCAATAAAGTTCAAATACAATTATCCTACAAATAGAGAGATGCTGCAGAGCATTTTTAATCTGTCTGTGTAAATGTCAGAATCTAGAGTTGGAGCATTTATGTAAAATTCATGCGTCTGTCAAGGAGCTGAGCATTCGCGTGTCAATATAAAAGGAAAAAAAAAAATCCAAGCTATTAATGATGAGACGCCATTGTTCCCTTTCTACGGCAGCAGTGTTTGTGTTCTTTATGGACTTCCTGCTCCGCTTCCTGTCCCCGACGACTCGGCCGTGACATCAGCCCCGCGACCTCCATAAAGCCAGAGACTTCCGGAGCACTGATCCCACTCAGGAGCTGTTCTAGGCGGGGCTCGGGATTGTTTAGGTGCGGGGTTGGGATCAGGACGTTCAGTTTGGGACACCATGGTGGGACGATTCCAGAATGTTAGGGTGACGGGGTTCCGGAATGTTCTGGTGGGACTCCGGAATGTTTAGGAGGCAAAATGGAACATTCTGTATGGGAAAGGGTTGGGGGGGGGGGGGGCTTGTTTAGGTTGGGGGTGAGTCGGAATGTTCCAGTGGGATTCTAGAATGTCTGAAGGAGATCAGACGCATTCTAGAATGTGAAATCGTGGAGCGTTGTTCTTTGATGTCGGATGTTCTTGGATGTGGATGTCGAAAACATCAGAAGATGTCTTATCAAATGTTTTCAGTTCTAAATAATTTATAACCAAGAGCAGCAGCGAATCCTCATATAGTTTTAGAATTTCCTTGATACCGTATATCAGCGGTTCTCAACTGGTGGGTCGGGACCCAAAAGTGGGTCGCAGACCCGTTCTGGATGGGTCGCGGACAGCTGGTCAAAAAAGTAAATAATATTTAATGCACATCTGATGTTGGACATGTCTTTTATTTTGAAAAATAACTTATTTTGAAAGGCACACGAGACACGTGAACACAGTTGTAATGCTCCTCCTCAGTTTCTTATTATTTGCTCAATTTGCTCTGAATGCAAAGATATCAGTTTCTTATTAATGTGGCCTGAATGCAGTGAAAATACCTTGTTTTGTGGGTCTTTATTTTGTGCAATTTGATATTTATTCACTTTTGTGAATATGCTCTGAATGCAGAGATGCATTAGAAGTCAAATATATCATTTTGTTGGTCTCCATTTTGTGCAGTTTGATATTTTTTTATTCACTTCCGTACATGCGTTCATGTGCTCTGAAATGCACTTTGCTCGATAAAGAGCAAAATTAGTTTTTAAAGGCTTAAAAAAATAATCTTGGTTTGAATTCTATAAAAGTGGGTCGCGACTTAATGACCATGGGAAGATGTGGGTCCCAGAGTGAGACTAGTTGAGAACTCCTGCCGTATATGACTGAACTGGATTTCATCCTGCGCAAAAGCAAAATATACAAGTACTTCCGTGTTACTATGTATAACCTCAGTGTTGTCGCTACTACAGAATGGCATTCGATGCACGAAACCACCGCCAGTGTTGTTCATGTTTATTAATTCTGTGCCAGTAAACCTGACGTCAATGCTGATATCAGTTCTCCTGCTTCACCCTCCGTCAGACTGACTTCATCCAATATGTGTGAGAAAACAAATGACGAACAGAGAGCGAGAGTGAGACGAGAAAGTGAGAACTAATTGACACACAGCTGTCTTAATCCAACCCTGTTGCCGCCGTGTCTCTGAGTCAGACAGGAAGGGGAAACTCTCCCGAGCGGAGCAGACAGTGTGGTCAGATGTCTCTCTCTGTCTCTGATTTCCCGTTCATTTTGTTTCTTGTGAGACACTCACACAGAGATGCACACCCACACTGAGTATAATTGCAAACTGACAAATCAATTTATGTTATGGGGATCAGATTAAACCGAGACAAGATCATGTTTCATTAATCTTGCACCCATTTTTCTCCATTACACACAGAAAGGGGATGTATGGTTGTTAGGCGGTATAAGTTACTGTAAAAGGACATTACGTGGAGAGAATTACATTAAAATCCTCACTCTACTCTTATGACTCCAATCTAAAGCTTTTGCTGATATCACTATATCACAGAGACGCTCTGTCGTGTTTAGAATTCTGTGCTCAGCGACAACTGTTGTCGGGGTGGGAATAAAGCCGCATCCAGATGAGCACAGATGCAAAAGAGCTGCTGCGATCCGCGGCTGTGTGCATCTGTTGGTACATCTCATCTCCTTTGTGCCAAGCAGGGAAAAGTCAAATCAACATGGGTTCAGTCAGAATCAAATGAACAGGGAGATGCTTGCTTGCATATACCCATGCACATCCTTTGGGCTCAGTAATTGGAGCAGTGGAGTTATGGTGTATTTTTGGATTATATAACCCCCACAGAAGCCCCTTCCAAAAAAAAAAGAAAGAAGAGAAACCTAAAAAAACATCCCCCTCTTCATCTTTCAATGCCTGTGTGCAACCTGTCCTCAAATCTCACTCTCATCTTATTAAATCTGTCAGCCTCCTTCCCGCTTCTTTTATTGTAAGTTGATGCTTTGGTGCCAGCAATTACATTTTCCCTTATAATGTGCCTGACTCTCGGATGATAATTTCCGTGGCTGTCTCTTTCACCTCGTTGCTTTTATCTCTTCCCACTATCTCCCCTTCATTTCCTTCGTTTATTGCTGTACCTACATGTAACTTTGAGTCTCATCTCGAGTGAATCCTCCCAAACACTGCAGCCTTTCTTCAGTCAAAGACAGCTCAGGATCTGTGTCGCCCTGAAAAACTCAAATTTACGTAACCCCTCTGGATCAATCTCACCGCCAAAAAAAAAAGAAGATAAAAAAAAAAGATGGATATGCCAGTAAGACTTTCAACTAACATAAATGTTCTTTCCACCTTGTGCTATTGATGCTGATAAGCCCCATTAGGCTCAGTGGTGGATGAGTAATGATCCTTGCTTGCATGCAAACACAAACACGTTGCGACAGAGAAGAGGGCATGAGGGAGGCTGCTGCTGTGGCTACCAGTTGGCAATGGGGACCAATGACTAATCAGTCTGAGCATCCACATGTAACATCAGGCAGAAGTAACAAGCAGGAGACTCAAACTGACATTGCACTAGCTACTGCAGCTGTAGGGTCAGATGGGAAACACAATGAAATGTAGGCTAGACTTGAGAAAAAGAACGGTCTTGTAGTTGTAACTCCATCACCATCCATCCATCCAAGTTATCACCTTTTTTAAAGGGATAGTTCAACATTTTGGCAAATTGGCCCATTGCCATTTAATCCCTATAGGAGTAGGTTTGTTACCTTTAATTGTCAGTGCAAGCTATTTTTAGAACGGCGGAGCAGAGGCGAGCAGAGAGCTGCTCAGAGCTACGCTACGGAGGCTAGCTAATGGGATTTCTTGGTTTCCCTCATCAAACTCATCAAATACACAATCCAATAACTCCAAAACGCTCTGGTAAACATTGTGACCTGCACATTCACCACGCTGAGATAATAGTAACTGAACATTAAGAAACAGTTGTTTTCAAGGTAAATTCATGCAAAACCGCTGATGCGCTAAATTAATGAGATGAGATGAGAGAAAAAAGGATGGGATTAGCTGCTAATAGCTATCTTTACGATTTAGCGGGCTAATAAGATCACATAGCATAGCCTTCCTAAATTGTTTTAGGAATTAAAAGCTAACTAGCATTTAGATAGCAAAGCCATCCTGAAAGTGTCTTAAAGGAAAGCGAAAACATAACTGCCAATTCTTTGTGAAACTCGATAAGACTTGTTCAAAATAGTTTGTTCAGAAAGAGCAAGAATGAAAGCTATGCTAAGATTTACATGTTTTTTTTTTGTTTTTGTTTTTTTTACCAACTGTTTGGTGCCACACAACTTCTTTTAGCAACCTAGCATAACTTGTTGTCATCCAGGTAGCTCAGGGCAGGTTAGCCTACATTGGGTGTTAACACATGTAATTTCGATATAGGAAGTTGATTGTGTGTTGCAACCTGGAGACAAACACCAACGTTAGGCAACCTGGTCAGGGTAAATGTGAAAGTAAGAGTTTCACTGTCCAGTTTCAGTTGTCTGTCCTCTCTCTGCTGCTCAATCCGTACCTCAATAACAACTCTCTCTTTCAAACAAATTAATAGCAGAAGCTTCACTCCTCCTCCTCACGCTCCTTGGGCTCTTTTCAGGCTTTATAATAGCATTTCTTCAGGGAGAGCTGAGATTCCCTGCTTTCCAGCTGTGCCTTTTGTCCTTAGCCTAGCAGGGGAACTAAATCAATGGGGCAGTCTGAATGGGCTTGTTGGGAATTGAAAAGGTTTTGGTGGTCTTTGTGGCACTCTGGCGGTAAATTTAAGCCGACTGGAGATGCGGCTCTGCAGCAAATACAGGCAGCGCTGTCAAGGTTAATAACATGGTCGTGATTTCACAAACCCTGGCGCAGTTTTATTGCATGCATTTATAAATGGAATTGATGTTACTATTACAACTCCTGCCTGAAAAGGCAGAGACAGGGCTTTTGGTCTCTTAGTGGTGAAACGGCCCAGGGTCATAAATTGCTGCAGACTCACTGGGAACAATGGGAGAGGAATGTGAGTTACTATTTATTTCCCCTCTAGGCAGAGCTGGCCCGAGGCATAAGAAAACTAAGCACCTGCTCAGGGGCCCTTGACCACTAGGGGGCCGTCCCAAGAGCAATTAAGAATGGTGTATGTCGCTGCGGTCATTTAACACAAACAAATAACAGTGAATATTCCTGCAAATCCGCATCTTGGCTTTGTGTGGAGTCTAGTGACACTGGCTCGGGCCAACACCGCCTCCAGGATGCAGTTTGATGCCCCAGTCTTATCAAAGATTCAACATCTCGACCTGAATTCTACTTCTGCTACTTTGAAAACTGCAATTTTGCTTTCTGTACTTTAAATAAAATTACATAATAATAAAAAAAAAGAAATCTAAAAGTTTGAAGGTTCGTGTGACTGTAAAACTTTTAAACCCCTGGCTGCAGGCCTGGTTGGATCCTTGCCCTCATTTGTCTCAGAGAACCAGGACTTATTGATTCTACAAGCTCGCTCCAGTGCTACTCTCATTACTCTCAGACAGCTTGTGGCCTCTATGGTAAAGTTACTGTGAATCATTTTCTAAATACGTTGGTCTCCTATTTCATCAGCGACCTACCTGCTTTCATCCACACAGCCTCAGTCTTTCCCTTTTTTTCACTGTGTTCTTCACCGTCATGCACAAATACCTCAGGTTGCATTGTTCCTCCACAAGAGATCTCAAATCTTTTATCTGCCTACATACTGTAAAACATATTTTAAGCTCGGCCGCAGACTTCCTCCGTCTCATTCCCTCTCAGGTACACAGGTGCTGTGATTATCTGCTCAGCATATTTTGCATTTGCAAGGAAAACAAAATTCTTGTTGTGTTTACTAAGGGCAACGGTGCATGCTGTATACGCTTCCCTTTCAGTTTCAGCAGTCTAAATTGATTTGCATTATTGGTTTTGTTCAAATGACGCTGAGGTCATTGTTTTCAACTTGTGAGTCTGCGGTTCTGGAGACACCTGCTGCAGCAGGAGCTGACACAGCGTGGGCCCTCAGCCTGGCTGCAGGTATTCATATTCTTCTTTTCAACAGATATAGCATCACAAGTCACAACTGTGCAAGATGCTGTCTTGAAACTTCCAAATGAAGGCCCTGTAATGATGCATGAGTCAAAACATAAACTGAATTTGCTTTGTTTTGAATTCGCTCAACAAATATGAACTTTTTTTCCATGTTAAAGACAGAGGGCTTATAATTAGCTTGCTCCATGAAGATTAATTAGTTGCTGTGGCCTTACAGCCTTGCAATATTGCATTTGCACTTGGGGGACAAATATGCTTTGAGAAGTCATTAATAAAGTTGTCACAATATTAGCTCTAATCAGATATGCAGTATGGCTCATAAACAAAGCTTTTTGGGATGTAGCCGTGCCAAAGATGAATGGTTTTGCACTGAAACCTGTTGCATGCATTAACACTGCCTTTGTGTAATATTGTGCAGCAGCAGCAGCAGCACTGTAACATGAGCTCACGCAGCTCCACTATGAGAATGGTTGAATGCTTTCATAAAGGGCAGTACCGCCTCTCTCAGACCTCCAGAGGCCGTTTGAAATATATCTAAGGGGTCAGGATTTTTTTTTCAAAGCGTGCGGGGGAGGAGTGGTGGGGCACCAGCCACGCTTTCATGTGTCAGCTCGCTCCGTGCCCACATCTCGGCCCACCCTGCACCGCCAGCTTGTGACATTTCAGCCTCTTTGTCTTAGTCTGAGTGGCTTTTCTCCTGACCCTTTCTTTTTTTTTTTGTAGATTAAATGACAACGGCTGTGACATGTGGGCACTGGCATTAAAGCGAGGTCAGACAGAGATAAAAGGAGATGGTTCAACACACAGTCATCTGTATTTATCTGTCAATAATATGAAATAACTCAACAGAGAAGCTGTACCAACTGTAGTAGGACGGCTCGTGGCGACCATCAGTCCATCAGCAGAAACGATGCAGCTCAGTGTAATGAGTGGAAATAGAGGGAGGCAGCCTGCAAGCTAGAGACGACATAATGAAAAGAGCTGTTTATTCAATCAAAGCTCCTGGCTGGAGCTTCAAACTCAGCAGACAAGAGTGAGTGGCATCAATCTGGAGTCGGTACTGACCTACTTAAAAGTCATAAAGATTCAAACATTTACTGCTTGACTCTTCTGTTTATATGTACTATCTTTTAAAAACACCTCTCAGAATAAACCGCCCCATAAAAGTCAAGACAGTATATGAAACAAAGAGGATTAAAGCTGCAATCTAATATTTCATTCTCTCTTGACATTACTAAGAAAAAAAGATGACAGTAGGGAAAAGACTCTGTTTTTTAATATAAGGCTAGAGCAGGTACTGTATAGCTTGAGGCTACAGACTCAGACAAGGTCGTATGTTAATGAGACTGAGTGTATGCACAACCCGCACAGATAAATATACGCTGCTTTGTTTAACTTTAATTTAACCACGCAAGTCAATCATGAATAAATCCTATCATATCTTATGTGGAGTTATTCACTCACACACACATTAGTGACTGCAGCAGATTGAATTAATATTGACTTGAATGGCTCATAGCAACAGGTGGAAACATACTGCACCATGCAAATGTTGAACTTTTCACTTTACATTTATATAACTAGTTAATTTGCAGATGGGGATTTTGCATAATACATAATCATCTTATGAAATAAAACACACTGTGCTGGTTTTATTCTGTCATTTTTGGACTAACCTTCCTCTACATGCATGGTATCCTTTTTTTTTTATCCAGCACAATCTCAACTATGACTCACAACTCTTATTTTGTCAATTTACCACAAAAAAAAAAAAAAAAAAAAGTAGAAAGTTGCAACAAGGAAGCAAAAATACGAGAAAAAACTACACAGATGCTGTGATCGGTACAGACGTGGCTGCTAGCATCATCTCTTGTTGCCATGGTGAAGAATTGGGTTGGGCATGGGTGGCAAACATGATGAGAAATGAATGGAGACCACAGGATGACAGCTTACATTTCTATAAATATATATATATGTGTGTGTGTGTGTGTGTGTGTGTGTGCAGAATCAGGGGCCGGGGTCTGCAGATGCAACTTCGACAAATCTACTTGGTCATCAGTGAAGGTTATTATCTTCATCAGGGAAATTATACACATACAAACACACACACACGTAGCCCCGGTCTAATCAGTGTGACGGGCGCCTGTGTGGTTAATGAGGTCGTATTGAGGTTGTGTACATCTGCTTTCTGTCTCCTGAGGATGTGACTGAGGGACATGCGGCGTTTAGCCTCCCACTTGCTCCTTATTATTGTGGAAATGATTCATCAATGAAGTGGAAAGAGAAATTCTGAAGTGTTTTTTTTTTTTTTTACAAATCAAACATCTGCCAGGACCTGTTGCCATTTTAAACAACTGAATATCTTCTGACTGTTGGTTGAACAATGCAGGCTGTGGGATAAAAACCAGAACTGAAACAGGGGCGAGGTTCAAAGATACAGGTGCATGTGGGTGTTGTTGCAGAGAGCAGCAGAAGATAGGCTAGTTATTGTGTAGCTATTTTTTATGCTCGGCCTACAACACAGCGATCTGCAACACTGGCTGTAGCAGCCAACACGATGGAAGCAATTATATTGTTGCTGTTAGTTTGTGTCATAAATTGTACAATCATAACTCAGTCAAGACTGTACACGTGTATTTTTAGATCCAGTGTGACTTGAGGTCGAGGTGGTTTGACCCCATGGATTAAGGCCCAAAGAAATAACAACAGTCTGAGGTGCTGAAACTTATCCTATTATTCTTGCCTATAGTGTCTATAGCCCACCACACTATCAATGTCTCTGTCTCCTGTGTGTTGTGCAAGCCAATTAAGAAACTGTAGGGAAATAAGCAGCAGTAGCCTAATTAATTATCTTGTCTTGACTTTCTTACTTTAAAAGACTCTGAATTATATTGTGAATAAATTATCATATACACCCTATGTTCTAGTTTCTAACTCTGACCTTAAGCCATTTTATCCTATAGTTTATTGCTAAACTTTAGGTTTTCGGTTAGTTTAGCAAACTTATGTTGGCTGGTTTCTAAACAATAAGTTACAGTTAACTAATCGTAGCTACCTTAAGTTACAGTTTAGCTAAATTAATGTTGGCTATAGCTGTTGACTTAAAGGACAATTCCAGGCAAATTCAACCTACTGTATAGGGCTCTAGTTTCCTTATATTTTACGTCTAAAAGAAGGATTCTGAAGATTCTCTTTTTAATTGCTCCTGTTTTGCAGTAGTTCTGTCTGTCTTATGATGGGAGTGGACCTGTTCAGGCTGTTTACATCCACAGACGACGTCAGATGGCTTCAAACATTCAAGAAAGCCAACATGTTTGTAAATGGAGCTGTAATACAAAGTCTCGCGAGAGTCTAGTTAACGTTCTCAGTAAGTTTACAGGTAGAACAAACAATATCCAGACTTACTCTCACTGCTACGAAGACGTTAAGTTGCTATTCCTTTGTTGATAAAACAAATGGGAGCTTCAGACGACCTGTAAACATAGTTAACCATCAACTTGACTCTCACGCAAGACTTTGTATTACAGCTCCGATTACAAACGTGTCCGCTTGCTTGAAGTAAACAAACCCTTCAGTGTATGTTTGAAGCCATCTGATGACTGACGCTGTGTGGAAAAGAAAAAAAAAAGTTGGTTTTGAGGGATGTAAACAGCCTAAACAGCCTAAGATCCGTCTGCTACGCTGCTGTGACAATGCGGGGACAGACAGAACTACTGCAAAACTGGAGACTCCTCAGAATCCTTCTTTTAGACCTAAAATATTGGGAAACTAGAGCCCCTGGTTGAATTTGCCTGGAATTGTCCTTTAAGCTAAAAGTTCACTGTACTTATCAGATATATAACACCATAGTTGGCTTAACTTGTCATTACTGTACTAAATATATAATGTCGTATAGTGTCTAATTTTGGTGAACACTGTCTGGTGTTCATCATGAGACAATGGAGGATTAGCTATTGTACATTCAAAAATTAAATCAAGCAAATCCTCTGATGAACCAAGTGAGACGCAGACAGACAAATAAATAAGAAAAATAACATTTCTTTGCAGCTTAATCACAGTGGAACAGACAGAAATAGTACTGTCTTTATACTTGTTCCCACTTTGAACAATCGCCTGCTTACCCAGGAGGCTACACAGTTATTTTGTTAATTAATTCACTTCCTAAAGTACATAACAAACTACAGCCCCAGGCTCTGGTGTGATCAGCCCCCAATCCCTACAGCTATGTGAGCTATATCATGAAAACAGACGGTTTCAGGGCGCAATGAAAGTGATGTAATATTCATCTGCAGCTGCAACGGTTTGTGCGTGGGTTTATGTTTTTTATTCATGGCCGCTATGCGCTGAATACACAATACGTCTGGAAGTATTAATTATGATGGCAGAAAAAGATGAGTAATGATGGGACTTAACTTAACCAATGGTGGCAAATAATGAATCAGGACCAACAATGCATCTAATCTAATTCTTTACCAGACAGATGAGATGTTTATTTTGTTACGCAGAGACTCACTGTTTGAATGTTGACCTTTACCTCGTTAACGTGAATGTTATCATATATCACTGAAACTCTTAGTACACAGGGTCAGCAGCAGTAAATGGACATCACAAAACAGATGATAATGACTGTGTCTGTATGTGGGCAGAGGCAGCTGCATCATAATGAGGAAGAGCAGGACACATAGAGGCTTTAATCATAAATAATAAACTGCTTTACATTTGTGCTGATTTGATTTAGTGGGAAATGTAAGGGCAGCAAAAGAATGGGAAACTCTTTTAACTTTAAATCCAATACAAATTGTAGGAGGTTATATAAGGTGGGTAAATGTAAAACCCCCTGTCCACACCATAAACAACCCTTTATATTAATATTGGGAATCTGTTTATAGATAAAAGAGACACATTCTCTGTTTGTGGAAAATTAGTAAGAGACAAATTAAAGAGCTGCTGATGTGGAAAAGAACAAGAGTTTACAGCTCGCAGCTGTGCACAGCTGAGCTTAGACACAACAGTGCTTTCAGCCATAAACACTCCTATGTATGTCATGAGTTTTGCAGCAAAAAGGTCATAAAAAAGTAAAAAACAATGACAAGGAGCTGGGAGAGAGGACTGATATCTGACTATCTTTTAAGATATTTACAAAACTGAGAAAATGTGATTTCAAGAGGCACAACTGAACAAAATATTGACTGACAAAACTCAAATTAGCAACCAATGTTCGTATTATTAATCTTATGTAAATAAAGATTTGAGTGAGGGAAAGAAAAAACACTCAGAGATGCCGAATCATAACCGAGGAAGGTCGTTGTGACATCATAAAGAACAGGAAGTGCTGATAGCTTGTTTTAAGGCTCTGTGTCCATGTGTATTTCTCCATGGACTGAGGTTTTTATACTTTAATACAGAACCCAGAGTTGATTTATAATCCCACTACACATGTACATCCACACATGGAACCTTTAAAAATAATAAATAATCAGCCCCATAATGATACTATAGGGAAAAGCTGCATAAGTCTGTATGGATTCATCCTCTGTGAGCCATGAACAACTGCACAACATACTCCGAATCAATAAACCAACATTGATCACGGCTAAAAATCCAATAATAACAACATGATCTAAAACATTAAGATAAAACTCTATCTAACATCCACAGGGTTAAATTTCCACTGGACCCTGAAATTAGTTTACTAGGGAACTTTACTAATTCCAATCTTAAAACAGATTATACCAAGAAACTTACAAGAATCCTTTTGACAATTGCTAAGAAATGAAGCCTATAGCAATAAAGTGGAAATCTGACGCCCCCCTTCCAATTAAAATGTGGCTTGGTGAAATCAATAGCTGTGTGCCTCTAGAGAAACCAACTTATTGGATGCAGAAAAGAAGTAAGACGAAGTAAAACCATTTTTAATTTATATGGAAAATCCACCAGCACACCAGGTAGCTAAACTAATCTCTCTGTATTGGAGCTTGACTTGGTTTGAACTATGAATAGTGATGCTACCCCATGTCTCTCTCAGTATCTTCAATTATCGTATAATGTACTTCACGTAATTTTTTATGATTAATTGTATTTATTTATCTATTTTTCCACTTTCTATTGTCCTGTCCCTGTGAGTTCATTTCATTTTTACTTTGCCACCTTGTAGACATTGAATTTTCCCCTTATTTGATTATGTTGTGTCAGTTTGTAACTGTAACTTGATTCTTGGAAAAAAATCAAATATTCAACAAAAAAATACAAAAAAACTTTAAGAGATATTAAGAGGACAGCTACCACAGGACGGTAAAGTCTGTCATTGTAGCCTGAACTAACCCCAACACTTCATAATATTATTCTTGAGTGCACGCAAGGATAAAAGTACAACACACACACATGCGTGGGATATCGTGCTGTTTACACATTACACTGTGATACCCACTGAGATATTACCTCTGTTATGGGTTAAACACACACAGTTTAATAAGAGACAGAGGTGGTGTGTGTGTGTGTGTGTGTGTATGGGGGGGGACACCAAGGTCTTAAACACTGTGTATCCGAGACACAGTGACGGTTACCATGGTGAACGGTTGGGTAGAAGAAGTGACCGCCATCGCCGCAGCAGCAGCAGCTCAACGCTCAACAGTCTCAGATCATCATCATCTCAGTTTCTGAGGCTTTTTAACGACATATCAAGGACACTGAAGCTGTGAAAACACACGTCCAGGCTAATTATGGGCTGGTTGCAACACTTTTCTGCAGAGCTGAGACCTTGAGGAGGGTGAAAACACACTGTGGGACAATAAAATAACCAACAACAACCTAACAACGTCCTGCTGCTGCTTCTTCATCTTAACTATTTCCTTGTTTATGCGCTGATGAAGGCTGTCGGCCCGGCAGGAAGAGCCCCATTATACTGGAAGACTTACATAACCTTATTTCTTTTTTTTTTCTTTTTTATTGTGAACAGCATTTTGTTGTTGTGCGTATACTGGCAGACTGAGACGACGTAATGCATGCACACACATAAAACGGTGCAGTGTCAGCACAATGAGAGCACAGACACACACAGAGAGGAGGAGGAGGAGGAGGAGGAAGAGGAGGAGGAGGATGCTCACTCTTTTTAAGACTCACAGTGCAATGAGCAGACATTTTTACTGATGGACAGATAACGACAGGGGAAGGGGAGAGGAGAGGAGGAGAGGAGAGGAGGGGGCAAACATGACCTGCTGGTTGAATTTCTCTGAAGCAGATCAGAGGGATGAAACCTCAGGGATGGAAAAAGGGGAAAAAAAATAAAAAATAAAAAATGAAAGCAGCTCATGAGATCTATGAGGTCTAGACATTCCTTAGATGTTATTCAAGCTGCAGAGGCCAATCACCAGCAGCCGTCTGACTGAAAGCAACGTGGTGAAACTTGTCTAACCCAACCGGTGGATGTGTTACTGTAAAAAAAACAGCTTCCTTGATCCTTGGTTCCTTGGTCACACACCCAAAAAAAAAGGAAACCATAATCACACATTTAACATTTAACATTTAACATTTAGGAAACAACATTTTCTCCACATAAAGCTGCTAAAATGTAAGAAACAACAACAACAGAGAAGAGAAGAGAGGAACTCCTCATGTGACCCAGCTGGGTGCACGTCGAGTTCATGAGGGCAATAATAATGCGCAGCTGATTACATGTGACTCGCCACATCTTTCATTCATGCAGAGCAGATAAAGAACAGAAGAGGAGGAAGAAGAAGAATAATAAGAAGAGACTCCCTTATCTCTCGTCATGCCAGAGAGACAGAAAGAGAAAGAGAGAGAGAAGAGGGGGGGGAAACAAAAAAACTCAGAGTGGTATAAAGTAACAAGTGTGAACGCTAACCTCCGTCACATAGATGAGTGGGATAGCGCTGTAGTTCTTCCTCATGCCTCCTCCTCCTCTTCCTCACAGGGGTCAAAGTGCAAAGTGCACAAAGCCACAGCAGCAGCAGCAGCAGCTTCAGAGGAACATCACACAGCTCTGGCTGCCTCTTTCAAGTTTCGGGACTATACCCTCTGAGGGAGGAGGAGTGTGTGTGTCTGTGGGTGTGTGTGTGTGTGTTGGTATGGGTGTGTGTGTGTGTGTGTGTGTGTGTGTGCAACGCTCTTATTGTGAAATGTTTTGCTTCCTGTGTTAGTAGCTATCAGACTCAAACCAGCAGCACTTCCACACACACTCACTCTCACATCCCAACCTTGTCTTGTCCTGACTGACTGAGGTGCAGCGCTCTTGTTCTGTAACCGCTCACACACACACACACACACACACACACACACACACACACACACACACACACACACATGCACACACACACAAACACACGCACACACACACTGGGGAAATACCACCTTAAAAGGAGCAGCAGCCCCGAAGCAGGACGGTTTCTTTTTACTGCAACCTTCCTCCACACTGGCATGAGCACACACATCAACTTGAATCCTGCCAATCAGGAGGGAGCAGAGGAGGAGGAGGGGGGAGGAGGGAGGAGGGGAAGGGGGAGAGGAAGGGGGGGAGGTGGGGGGTTTAAGGGGAATGAATGAGTGTGGGAATTTTGAGCTTGTGCAGGAATCTCCAGAACGACCGATATTCCCCCCGAGGAGGGAACGGAGGATTTGACGGGCGGTTTGTAATCTGCAGAGCCTGATAACATAACAGCCTGTGGCCCTGTGTGTGTGTGTGTGTGTGTGTGTGTGTGTGTGTGTGTGTGTGTTTATGACCGAGGCTGCTGGACTCTGCACCAACTCCCACTCATGTTCAAAAGCATTCCTGTGACGACGAGTGGGAGTGGGAGTGGGGGGATCAGCGGAGTCGATAACAACAATAAACAGACACTGATATTTTATCTTTAATAATAATAAACTGTCAAAAACTAACAAAACTATCGTCCGATTGAAAAAACTATAGCATATTTTATTCTGAAACAACATTAGTTCTTCTATCTAGGTCCTGACAACGACGTGACATTTCCTTCACTGAGCGACTCGATGCAAATCAGCCTCAACCAGACGCCCCAAAAATACTGCACAGGACATCTGCTGCATGTCCACTTCCTGTGTGTAACCATGGTTATCTGTCGTTTTACGGGAATATGCTTATTTGTTTGTCTGGAAGTTGAACCCAATCAGCTCTGCAGCAGCTCAGTTATTTCTGGTTTGTCTGACTTCAATCATAGTGCATTTATTTTGCTGATTATCGAGACTCAACAAACACATTTTTCATAAACCTACAGACCTTAAAATTCAATGATTTTGTGGACTATAAAACATCTCAAATTACTTATAAAGTAAATAATAATATGCTTCCAGAGGATTTTTCGGACTCAAACCCATAGATATGAACTAAGAGGGACTTATATGTGTATACAAAAGCAAAGGTACGAACAAATGTGAAACAAAGATGTAGCTATATCAATTAAAGGAGTCAATCAATGGAATAATCTAGAATTAGAAATCAAACTGTGTAACACCTTTAACAGATTCAAAAACGTATTATTAATAAATATAAAACTGAGTTATAAATACCAGTGTGCTCATAAACTGTTGTATGTAGAATATGCAGGCTTTTTGTTCTGTCAAAATTTTTAAAATGAGTGAACGGAAAATGTTAATTTAAGAAGGGTAGTCAAAATAAGGTGAAGTGCATTGTATTGCTTTGTTGTGTTGTGTTTTGTTTTGTATCTATACTTTTATATTTGTCTATATTGTACTTGTTTTTATAAGACCGAAATAAACCCACTAAACTAAAACTATTTTGAAAGGTAATGCCAGTCTGTTTCTTTATGACAGTTGAGTGGACTGAGTTTTATCCACTCAGTTAGTTTATTAGTTTATGTTTGATGATCTTTTCATGTGATTTGATCATAAAATAAAGACAAAAATGAAAATAAATGACTAACTACCCACTTTACACTTCAAACTGGGGCTGTCATGACATCAGATTTTCACAATAAAAGAACTGGGCCACATAATTAGAGAAGACCTATGTGATGATGATGCGTTGCAAACTCTATGCACAGGCCAATATGTTTGCAAGGAAATGTAATAAGTGTACAGAGGATGTAAAGATAGCCTTGTTCAGATCATATTGTATTACACAGCACACTTGTGCAAGTACAGTGCTGCAAAAATGAGAAAAACTGTTGGTAGCTTACAATGATGCATTTCGAATATTACTTAGGCGCCCATGGACAAGCGTGAGTCATATGTTTGTATATTGTAATGCGTCCACTCTTTTAAGAAACTATAGATTCATGTGTCGACTTAACCAGGCAAGTAATAGCTTCGTAGCAGCACTAGCTACACGCAG